>NC_141164.1:14664987-14992987 GCF_053477565.2 Lygodium microphyllum
TAATTATGTGGAAATATTACAAAGAGAGGGAGGTAGAAGGATACCCCTCGATGAGATTGTGAAAAGAAGAGAGAGAGAGAGAGAGAGAGAGAGAGAGAGAGAGAGAGAGAGAGAGAGAGAGAGAGATTACCCGAGAGGTTGCGAGGGAGAGAGTTAGCTCAATTCCCCCTATCTTGGTCTTTGACCAAGCCATCTTCTCTTACGCTCTCCCATCTCAAATTCATTCCTCCTTCTTTATCTCTCAAATCCACTTGCGGACGATGGCCCCAAGCAAAAGATCTCTCCGAGTGCTAAAACTCCCACCACAACCAATAGGACCGCAAACCAAGGGACTGCAACTACGGGAAATGCATCTCTTATGAATCAGGTGCACCCCGTTGTATTAGGGAAAATAAATTGGAAAAAATAATGTTTACATTAATTATCGCAACTTAATTGAGCATGTTTTGAGATAATGAGCATACTAGAAAAATTTTGTTCATCGCATTCACCTCAGGTGATCGATTAAAATTACACTTATTTAGAAGTCATTAAATTGCATATAAATTATATATATATATATATATATATATATATATATATATATATATATATATATATATATATATATATATATATATATATATATATGAAAATATTTAAGAATACACATTAAACTACCATTAAGCCAGATAGGTTTTATGCATCCGCATCCATTTACTTGGTTGAAATAATAGGAAATCCTATTACATCTCACAAAACATAGATTGAACTTGTGATAGAATACGTAAGGTTCTTGAGAAGCTGAAAGAATTTTAAACCCTGAAGTGTTAGAAGTTGAAAGGATTCTTCTCAAGGACCATCTTGCTTGAAGATGAAAGGAATTCAAAGTCCTTAAGTAACTATATGAATTATGCGACAAACACTAGTTTAAATGAATACATAGGGTTTCCTTGTAGGGAAGCTAATGTCCCAAATTGTAGTCAACATTGCAAGGATACTCCTTCACTCAAAAGAATGAGGAAATTAAATTAGGCTATCTCTAGAAATCTCGAAGGATAATGGGAATGAAGCCGAGACTAGATGCTATCGCATCAAATTGGAATTTCCTTTGGCAGAGAGAACAAAGAATTGTCTAGCACATATTGTGCACTTTTGCTTGTGTTGGTACTTAGGAACACCTATTTGGAAAAGGAGTCATCTAACAAAGAAATTGATAAGAAGAAAATCTTTCAAATTGGATTTACGTTGAAACACTTGGGAAAGGCATGTTGAGTACCCCCAGCTAGTTGCCAATCCTATCCAAGGGGATTTTTGATAGCCAAGTCAGGAATGTGGACCGAACCCGTCGTGAGAGATCTCTCCGTAGAAATGTATGTTTGTAGGAGGATGCTCGGGTGCTAAGGGGGCTCTAGCTGTAAATCCCTTGCCTTCGGGTCCTATTCAGATGGTCTATGTGACTCAAGAAGGAATCTTGAGGCCATGTTACTAGTGCAAGGGCGAAAACTTGGAGAAAAATAAGACGCATCCTTACGAATTGCAAGAATCGTCCTATGGACGGGATTTGTATCTCACTTGAAATTTTAATATAAAGTTTACTTTCAAGGAATCTTTCTGATCTTTTTTCATATTAGTGCATAAAATTACGTAAAGGAACATGTGACTAACAGAATAATTAAGGAAATTGCTTGTATGTGTTACCACTAATGTGCCGTTAGGTAAGTAGGAAACTAAAGCTATCAAGGGAAGCGGGTGGGCAGAACCCCCGATGGGTCGGTCCTACGACAGGGTGGTTCCCGAGAACTGGGAGGCTTCTCAACATTCAAATCGCGATGACATATTAACCTTAGATAATGTAGGGTAGAACGCTCGCTCATATCGTATTAGGGGACTGGAATGGGATTTTACCCTATGGTTAGAGAGGTCGAGCGATGCATCTCTCTCATTTCCAATTCTCTTTGAACCAAGTGCGATATGAGTTCACCTCGGTTTAGATGCTCTGTGCAAAGTAGCTCACATCTGAAGATTGATGCTAAAAGGCTGTAGAATGACTTGACCATTAAAAAGCCAGGAGGATTCAGGCCAATCTTAACAAGGTTGACCGATACGCTTTGTCGTGGAGTAGACTTGGGTTTCACTATCCGACAAGCCCTGTGACATTCCGTGGGAGTGCCATGTAGCGTCTTTTAGATCAGACTCCCGATGGAATACTAAAACATGTCGCGACCCAGGCACGTTACATTGTATCAAGATAGTGACATACTGCCCACCATTGGGAGATGCACTTCTTGTAGAAAGTGGCTTTGGCAATGAAGATGCGAGAGTCATAATCCAACATTTTTGGGGATTGACAAGGACCGTAGCCACCCTTCATGGAAGTTACAATGTGAACAAGATTTATGAGCCATACTAATCACTAGTGTTAATGTGTATAGTATGAATGGTCCAAACATATTAGATTTTTGGTCAAAACTAACATATTTTAGATATTACTTATTGTAAATATCCTGAAAAGCTATGGAGATATCTAAAAGAGGATGTCATATAAAAAAAGTAAGTGCATTTTTTTCAGCCTGTTTTGGAGATTTAATACAAAAAAGAATGATTGGTGAAATCGCACGCGTCGCGATCATAGTTTATAGGTAGTAAACAACACTTGGAACAGGGAGAATAAGGAGTGATCTTGAAGATTTCTAAGCACGTTTCTTGGAGTTTTATCCCCCTTTTCAAGTCAATGGAACCATGAAATTTATGATTTGAGCATTAGATCACTGATTTTTCCAAGATCCCCTCCACAAAGAGCTCTTCTTCTTAACCACAACCTTTCTTCTCTAATTCACTATAAATAAGAGGCATCGGGAGAAGTTTGGGAAAGCAGAAGGAGATTGCGAGAGGTTGCGAGAGAGAGGTAGAGAGTGTACCATGCCCACCTATTGACTATCCAAGCATGTTTTTAGCAGTCCATCGAGAGAGGAGTCTAAGTGACGTTACTCGACACTCCCATGGATTGTCACGAGGTTCGTCACCTAGGGTTTCCCAAGTCCATCGCCTCATAATAGAATGTTTGCAGTCGAACCTACTAGGATCGACCTAAAAATTGAGTCCCTAGTGGTCAAGGTCTCCTGATATCATTCTAGCATCGAGTCCTAGACATCCTACTTTATGCAAGGATACCCAAGCCAAGCAGACCCATGCCACACTTGGTTCAAAGAGAATGAGAAACGAGGGGGATGCGCCACTCAACCTCTCTGCCCATAGGGCATAGTCCCATTCTAGTCCCCTAAAACGGCATGAATTGGAATCCTAACCTAACAAAACCTAAAGGTCGAATGATGTAAAACCTTATGAGAAGCCTCCCGGTTCTCTTGGACCGCCCTATCATAGAATGGACCCATTAGGAGTTCCGTCCACCCGCTTTCCTTGATAGCTTTAGTTTTCTAGTTGGGTCCTATCACATTTATGTGTGACATTCAAAATCAGCTTCCTTAATTAGGCGTCGAAACACGGCCAGTGCCCTCTCGAGTTGAAACACGGTGTGATCTTGGAGATGATCCACTCGTGCAAAATATCCTTAATTAATACAAATAAGAATCAAGCATAATCAAGGCAATCAGCCTAATATCATCTTCCAAGAAGCATTCCTTTATTTCCCATGGCAATTTGTCATCACAGACCCCCACCATAAATTTACCATCAATTATAAGCACTTGGAGTAATCATCCAAACCACAATCCAACAATTAGTTGAATGTACAAGCATTTAGGGAGTTGTTTGATCAATAAAAAAAAACCAATTGTATTTTTTCCAAACAATACAAGAATAGATGCGATAACAATTCCATCACATTTTTGCTCTCCCCTTGGGATCAAAGAGTGATTCTATGCAAAATTTACTTAACACTTGTATGCACAATTTTTAATGTCATTCTTTTTACGATTATGCCATGCATAACCCGTGACTGATTCTTTCTTGTAATTGCTCTATCAACGAATAAGTCATATGCAACTAGGTGCAATTAACTTCCCTTGATACATGCACTTTGCAAGCTCCATCTTTCAAATATGTGAGATGAAATTTATCCTTTTTGATGAGCTATACTCGTGCATCATAGTATGGGGGGCCTAACGTATCTCATACGAGAATCAAAGCAGGCATATATCAATTTGGAAGTACATTACTTACGACCAATACCGCAATTGGATTGATAGTGATGCCTTCGCCCAAAGCTTCGTTGTGGGTTGTAGGATTGCCATCCATATGTGACATTTCTTTGCTTGGGGTCCATCGTTTGCAAGTAGATTTGAGCGATAAGGAAGGAATGGATTTTGAGATGGAAGAGCGTAAGAGAAGATGGCTCAGTCGAAGATCGCGAGATAGGGGGAATTGAGCTAACTCTCTCCCTTGCAGCCTCTCGGGGTAACTCCTCTCTCTCTCTCTCTCTCTCTCTCTCTCTCTCTCTCTCTCTCTCTCTCTCTCTCTCTCTCTCTCTCTCTCTCTCTCTCTAGCTCCTTCTCGCAATCCCTTGGAGGGGTATGCTTCTACCTCTCTCTCGGAGCATCTCGAGGTCTTCTTGTGCCTCCTTGTGCCTCCCATGCCTCATATTTATAGCTAAACAAGAGAAGGGTTGTGGTTGAGAGAATAGCTCTTTGTGGAGGGGATCTTGGAAAAATCAGTTATCTGATACTCAAATCATAAATTTGATGGTTCCATTGGCTCCGAAAGGCAATAGAGTTACCTTCATCCATGTTTTCACTCTAATCTTATACTGTAAGTAATATGAGCCTAATTTCTTAGTACAAATGTGTAGTGCATCCCTCATGTATCACATGCTTCTTTAGTACATATCTACCATTTCTAATGAGTTTTATTAGCAATAGGATATGGCGCTCTAATATTAAAACATCTATAGAACTAGAACCTATAACATCCTCAATATAACCTATTTTTATTACACTTGCGACTTCCATAGCTAATAACAAGACATACATCAATCCCTACACAATATTCTACAACCCTCTCATAATCAATATATGGCACACTATATAAGCCCACAATGGATAGTTTGTTCCATTCAACTTACCTTCAATGACTAGCATACATAATATATCATTTCTTGTAGTTAGGACCTTGACTATTGTTGATACAAAAGTTTATTGTGTAGAGAAAAATCTATATAAATCAAAATTTGATGTATAATAAAGCACAAAGTAAACTCCAAAAGACATCATTTACAAAAATAAGTGTTGTAAAAAATTTTGCAAAAAAAGATAAAATAGTAAGTGTAGTACATGGGTATACCTAAAAGAAACCATATATATCACATGCATTCAAAGGGTATTTAAAACCCCAATTTACTTACATGTTAGAAGATATAAAATGGATCCTTTTCTTAAGAAACTTATGAGTTTTTTAAAATTGAAATTAAAATTTTCATTTTGTTAATATAATATTACAAATATATCCAGCAAATTTTGGATTTTTTTTAATTGCAATTAAAATCTCTGTTTTGGAAATGTAATCTTATAAATATTGTCCAAATTTCATCAAATAAAATAACCCTCATATTGATTGCATGTGATACACTTAGTTTATTTAAGGTACGCTATTGTAATTAGTAGTGCAAATATATCACAAAATGAACCTGAATAAAAAATCTTATAATTCCAAGTCCAATGGGTTCTACAGTATTACTTAACCTAAAAATTCTCATCAAATCTCATCCCAATCAAAACAGGTGAAGCAGATGGTGTTTATGACTCTACCCAAGAGATAAAGGCACACTTTGATACTAGATATTGGACTTAGTGTTGCAAGAATGCACACATAAATCTTGAAGAAGGAGAACCTTGAGTACACATCACAAAGTATATTGAAAAGTATCAATATAGAATATTTACAAAATTAAGTTTTCCCTACAATGAATAGGCATATAAAGAATGCAATTACAGTGTGAAGCTAAAAGAAAAGCATACCATGTTCTCAAATACTTATAAGACATGTCTTAATGAAGTTATAAGAGAAGGTATGAAGGTTGTTCATCAAAGTTATACTATGAAAAATCCACAGACATAATTTTTAAAGTTTGAATTGTTGTAACCATATTTAATGCGAGATGTAATCCAAGAAATATGCTCAAGTGGCCCTTTTTCTTTGATTTGAGTGGTTGGATAAATGAAATTTAACCTTGTATTTAAAAAAGGTAATATTTTGGAAGTGTTAACCCAAGCATGTTTGCAGTAATATACATTAAGCTATATCAAGTTATGCATATTTTATGCGGTGAATCCTCCAACAAACTCAAATGAGTCCTCAAGTAGTTGGGCTAAAATTTGTGTCCATGCACATCACCGCCCAATCTCCTCATAGAAAATGTCAAACTTAGCTAAACATGGAAATCCTAGTTCTACTTCATAGGGAAGCATGGATAGGTCACCCCTAATAGCAATCGCTCCACCTAAGAAAGATCACTTTGTAATCAATTAGGGGTAAGAGCATGGTTAATACTACACTTGCTCCAAAGAGAGTGAGATATGGGGGAGAGTATAACTTCATCCCCCTTACCCTTAAGGTAAAATCTCATTTTCAAACCCCTTAAATAGTGTTAGACCTAGCAACTAGTTCTATTGATATTGGAGGGTCACAATATAACTAGTTCTATTGAAAAGTTACTTGATTTATCAAGTCCACCCAGCCATAGGTTTTTATCATCGGGACCGAAGCCGCCTACTTTACTTAGTTGGGTTTGATTTAGTTTTCTAAATAGTAGAGTATACTAGTACATTGTTTGGACACATAAAAAAGGCTTCTTTTTATTATTTAGTTAAATCTAGTTTGTTAAACTCAATTTTTAGCACATAACAAATACTTCAAAAATCAAATACTTTATTTCATAATAGTAATCAAAACCTTCATTCTGCAAAGTGGTCTTGGGGAAGTTACTATATGTATATCACGTGCGTTCAAGGCCTATTTATAAATACCCTTATTTTTGAATTTTTATTGAATAAAACATTACCCTTTTCTATTCAATCTATAAATAACCCCTCTATATTACACATTTCTATATGTAAAAAATGTATAAAATTGTATTTTAAAAATACCTTATTTTGAACCCACGTGATGCACACATATATTCACGAGTAACTTACTTGAGAGAGTGGCACATAACCGTCTTTTTGCAAAAAGACATTGTATACCCCCTAGGGTAGGACCTTATAATCCTATAGGATTGAGCTATATGTGATCACACCCTAGGTCAAAAGGGAATTTACTGGCTCATAGCCCCTCTAAGATTTCTTGAACTTCTAGGGCTATCCTATATACCAAGGGTACTTATCACTTAGTCCTTTGCCCTCTCAAGTGCTCGCATGATTTAAAAAAACAAACACCTACCTCCTTCGAGAGTATAGGACCCCCCTCTGCATATGAGTTTTTTCATACTCTGCAAAGTATTAAGAAGCATTAGGCTAGGGATCCCAACATCATAAACCACCTATAACACATTTGGGTCTTACAAGCATAGAACCATAAGATGCATGTCTCATCATTCTCAAATAAAAAACAAATATAACCATAGAGATATTGTTTTTAAGATACTCTTTAACATAATCGATACATTAAGTCTATCCCTTCATTCATTCTCGTGTTTTTTTCTAAACAGAATATCATGTCAATGTTTCCTAATAGTAAATTTAAGTAAATTTTAGCCATATATAATTTATGAAGCAAAGACTCATCTTACGTGCTTTTGTAATATCTCAAGCTTCTTTCTTTAATTACATTGAAGTCGATATGAGCAACACCATATAATTAAAGAATTTATAAATTGGTAAGATCAAATTTCAAAGATTTAGATATGATCTTTTTTCACTTTAATAAACCTAATTATCTTTTATGGGCCAACCATCATTGTTATTGGATATGACCACAACTTCAAATTACTATGTGATTACCGATTCTTTGGATTGAATGAGTTCAGCGACAACTTTGGGGTGTGCTTTAGCTTTAGGTTGAGCTTCATCATTAGCAACCACTTCATTGTGCATGGGTCCTTGCATGCATCTCTATGTTTCTTGGAAGTCATGGAATAGACTCAATGAAATTTGGTAGAGCTTTTGCATTGTGTGGAAAAAGAGAGAGAATACCTTAGAGGATTCTTGCAAGGCTTTTGAGTGATTGCGAAAGAGAGAGAGGGAGAAGGTAGCTTCATTGCAACTAGCAGAGTGGAGTCTTCTATAGGAGTTATGCTTTTTCATGATGCCCCTATTCCTATTTATATAGTAATTGGGAAAGGGGAAGGGGGAAATAAAGAGGGTTTCCTTTTAGTGTTTTGGATGACATCATTGATGGTGTTAGGAGGGGGATCCTTTTTTAGAACACAACACTCTTTTCTTCTTAAAAAAAAAGAAAAAAAATTATTTATTAAAAAAACAAAGACTACAGACCATGGTTGCACAATAGGCAAGGGCATTGGATCATGGCATCCCTCTAAGGCTCATGACTAGGCAATGACCAAGGCATACTTGGCAATGGGCTAGAAGGCTTCATTAGCACTATTAATACATCCTTTTCAATCATGGACAATGATAGCTCTTATGAACTACATTAAGTGTCTTTGCATACCCTAAAGATCCAACAATGGGGTTGTCATGGGCTTCCCATAAGATTTTGGCCTTTAATTTTGGTCCTTTAGGAATACAAAGGTAGACATGATAATATAGACAACCATTGCTAATATGATAATTATTTATCTTAGCTCTCTTTTTTTCAGAGCTTCCTCCTTAAAGTACCTTGGCCATGAATTTCTCATATTCATTATCTTGAGAAATAGCTTGATATGCAAGAGATCATGGACAAGGTTATTGGGTATGGCTAAAAGCATGGTTAGGTGATACCAAAATTCTACTATTTTGGTGGTTCGGGGAAACTGTTATGCATTATCTAAAACAAGGTGAACTAGAGAAAAGGATGCAAATAAAGTATATTTTTTTCACAAATTTCACTTTTGGACTTCAATCTTCTCTTCAAAAGAAGTGGTGGTGGTAGTCATGTGTGGAAAAATTGTTGCATGCTAGTGGTTCTTCCTCTCCTCATCCAAAGTGCACACCATTCCCTCTATCTCTCCTCCTATTTTTCTACATACTCAGATTTATTTCCCATTGTTTTCTTTTCTATTGGTTCCATATGTGGAGCTGTGTCTACCTCTCTCACTTCATTCCCATGCAACTCTATTTTTGTACTGGTTTCATTTACATCATGTGCTCTCTCTCTCTCTCTCTCTCTCTCTCTCCCTCCCTCCCTCCCTCTCTCTCTCTCTCTCTCTCTCTCTCTCTCTCTCTCTCTCTCTCTCTCTCTCTCTCTCTCTCTCTCTCTCTCTCTCTCTCTCTCTCTCTCTCTCTATGGCACCATTTCCATCTTCTATGCTTTCCACAAAGCTCTAGATATTTCTCTATCTCTCTTCCCCCCAACCCACTCCATCGTGAGGACCCCATCCAAAAAATATATTAGATTCTACTACCCTTGGAAAGTGTGATTTTGAGTACCCACATCTTTTCAGGTTTTGCCTCTCTGTAGATGGCCTACATGTTAAATATGGGTTAAGCCTAGAGGGAAAGCTATCCCAGGACATACCTCCCATAAAAGATAATGATTGGAAGTTAATGTCTCTGCAAATGTTACAAGATTGGATTCTTTTATAGGATATATAGGATATGGAAAAGAGTCAACCATTAGAGAAGGAAGACCTTCTGATCTCAAGAAAGGTACAGTTTGAACAAGCCAAAGAAAATATATTGCGTTAGGAGGGAGCATCTATTGCAGCAAGATATTTCATGCTCGAATTACAAAGGCTTAGATTAGAGCTCACTAAATTGAACGCTAGTCTCGCTCTTGATGTTCTAAAAATCATAAGAGTGCAAGGAAAGATTGAGGCCTACAAGTTTGGACTTGCCTTCTATGGTGTTGGCCCATCAACTTTATTTATAGACAATAGCATGACTCCCCTTACCAAGTAAGAGTCGTTGCTTTTTTCTTAAAATCACTTTTCAATACATAGAATTAGGACTAGGTCACCTGAGGGGTAGTACAGCTAAGATGATGGAGTGCAGTAGGGCTTTTTCTGATTACACTTCATTGTTAGGGTGTCGAGTTTGATGCACCTTCTTGTTGAGATGTCAAGCTCAATAAGAGCTAACACTCATGTACTTGGATGACCATTTTTGCATTCATATCCTCAATATAGTTGGTACATGCATTGGCATATCATTCCAGTGATACTTTATTGATGGACATCAATTTGCCCACCTATCTAAGTTATAAGATATGCATCTAGTCAGCCTTCTACTTAGCGTGCTCACATTGTGGACCACTTGTATATTATGCATTTTTTACTCTCTTATTTTTTGCAGACTATTATAGTAGTGGGAAAGAAGAAGAAGAAGAAGAAAGACCAAGGTTTTGAGCTACCTATCTTGTTTGTGTACTGCGTGTCTTGTATGAGCTCAAGATTTCTCTCTCTCCCATCTTTTTATTGTATCAAAGTAGCATTCAAGCAAGGAGCTATAAGCTGCAAGTACAAGAGTCTACAAGGAATCCCTATTGCGATATACACATATGGAGGTATCTCTCATATGATCTTCAATTGAGGAGCCATCTTTGTGAGCTTGGAGTACTCACAAGAGTGTAACAAACCCTCAATTTTCATCTTTGTAGTTGGATTTACATTTGAGGCACATTTTGGGCTATGTTTGGGAGTTAGAGTCTATTCATATGCAAATTTGGTAAGGTACACAAACTCTTCGAACCTCATCATTTTGCAGATGGATTGCAAGTATTGTATGTGGCAGGCATTATTTGGATATTGTTAGACATTGAAGGTGTTGCTCATGGTATGCCTATGTATTGAATTTAGTATAGGTGACATTTAAGTAGAAAATTATCAATATAAGTAGATTTTTAGGTTTCGTTGCATAATGTTTTAGAGAAGTTAATCAAATTGTCAGTAAAAACCTTGACAAGTATAATGTTAAAGCTTGGAAGTTTAGATTGACCAATTTTCTTATGGGTAAAGGTTGTTGAGACTACATTAAAGGAGACAATGCTAAGGCTCTAGAGTTACTGGATAAAAATACTATGCCTAAGCAAGCCAAGGCATTTAAGTAATAGAACTAGGGTGCTCAAAAAGTTATGTATTGGCTCAATCAATGTTTCAAACAATATGGTTGGGTATAAATTTTTATCTTCTCCTCTCTCTCTCTCTCATCTTTTTTCCACTCTCTCTCTACTTATTTTGTTCTACTCTCTCTCCCTCCCTCCCTTCTTTTTTTCTTCTTTTCTTGTCTCACATCTCAATTTTGCTCTTTCTCTTTGCTTATTTTTTTCTCTTTTCTCTCTCTCTCATCTTGTTTTCTTCTCTCTCACACTCATCTTTTTCATCTCTCCCTCTCTCCTTCCTCATTTTTATTTTCTTCTTCTTCTTCTTCTTTCTCTTCTATTCTCTCTCTCTCTCTCTCTCTCTCTCTCTCTCTCTCTCTCTCTCTCTCTCTCTCTCTCTCTCTCTCTCTCTCTCTCTCTCTCTCTCTCTCTCTCCCCCCCCTTGTTTTTGTTTTCCTCCTTGTCTCTCTCCTCTCTCTCTTTAACTTCTCTTCTATCTCATCTTTTTTTCTTCACTTGCTCCTCACTCCCTCTCTCCCTTTTCTTTTCTCTCTCCTCTTCTTCTCTCTTTTCTTCTTCTTTTCTTCTCTTAGTCTCTCATCTCCTCCCCCAATGCTTGTTTGCTCTATGTGTGTGTGATACACACACATCTCTCTCTCTCTCTCTCTCTCTCTCTCTCTCTCTCTCCCCCCCCTTGTTTTTGTTTTCCTCCTTGTCTCTCTCCTCTCTCTCTTTAACTTCTCTTCTATCTCATCTTTTTTTCTTCACTTGCTCCTCACTCCCTCTCTCCCTTTTCTTTTT
Source organism: Lygodium microphyllum (assembly GCF_053477565.2). Taxonomy (NCBI): domain Eukaryota; kingdom Viridiplantae; phylum Streptophyta; class Polypodiopsida; order Schizaeales; family Lygodiaceae; genus Lygodium; species Lygodium microphyllum. The sequence goes on from NC_141164.1 coordinate 14,676,919, forward strand.
TTCTTTTCTCTCTTCTCTTCTTCTCTCTTTTCTTCTTCTTTTCTTCTCTTAGTCTCTCATCTCCTCCCCCAATGCTTGTTTGCTCTATGTGTGTGTGATACACACACATCTCTCTCTCTCTCTCTCTCTCTCTCTCTCTCTCTCTCTCTCTCTCTCTCTCTCTCTCTCTCTCTCTCTCTCTCTCTCTCTCTCTCTCTCTCTCATTACTACCCCTTATGCCTAGTACTAGCTTGCTACCTCACCAATGCTATAGTGTGCCACACACACACTCACTCACTCACTCTCACTCACTCACACACACACACACACACACACACTCTCTCTCTCTCTCTCTCTCTCTCTCTCTCTCTCTCTCTCTCTCTCTCTCTCTCTCTCTCTCTCTCTCTCTCTCTCTCTCTCTCTCTCTCTTGTGTGTGTGTATATATATATATAGATACCATTCTTTCCCCTTATGCCTACTACTAGCCCGCCTCTAGCCTGCTAGCTTACCAATTATATAGTCTGCCACTACCACCACTTGACTCACCCACAATAGCTTGCTAGTGCAATCTCCTGAGGAGAGAGAGAGAGAGAGAGAGAGAGAGAGAGAGAGAGAGGGAGAGAGAGAGATTTTTTATGCTCCTGCCTCCCCCCTGTCAGAGAGAGAACTAGGGAGAGAGAAAGAGGAGAGAGAAAGACTGCAGAGGAGAGAGAAAGACTGCAGGAAGAGAGAGAAATAGAGTGACGAGGAGAGAGAAAGACTAGAATTGGAGAGAGAAAGACAGGAAAGATGAAGAAGCCATGGAAGCTTGGAGCAAGAAGGGAGAGAAAGATTGTAATTGTATTGATATGTCAAAAAGATGTGAAAAATTACAACTTCTCTCCTTATATACCAGTGTCAGTGTGACATGGCATATTATTAACATTCTAAGTATTCCCAGCTTCTTACAATCCATCCCTTCCCAAAAGTTTTTGTCCCCAAAAACAAAACTAGAAAGAGCTAAAGAAAAGATGGATAGAACAGAGTACTACTCTGTTTTACAGCTTAACAAATAGGGAATGAGTGAAGAATTTATCATTACAAGGGCTGAATTTGAAGTACGAAAAGTGGACCCTGCTATATACATGATTTGAAGAACCTTAGAAGCCATTGGAGCCATAGAATCTTCAACAAATAGTTCCAGAAGAAAGTAGACAGCTTGCTGGAATAACAGTCCCTGCTGGACCAAATCAGCCATAACTTTTGATAGAAGTGTCCAAATGAAGTGTACCACATATCAAAACGAAGCTCTTGAAGAGTACTTTAAGCTCATGTAGATAGCTCAATTCTGAAAATGAAGTACGACAAAAACTGTTCTAAAACAGCGTGCTGTCCTGAACCAGTCTGCACCAATACTAGCTCCATAAGCAATAGACTTCAGCCACTAATGTATCCTTCAAGTATGGATACTCATCCAATATTGAATCAGGTCTCCAAGAAGCCTCTTCAGAGGGTAAACCTCTCCATTTAATCAAATATTCCACAATAGAACGTGATCGAAGCTTCTTTTCACGCTGACCTATAACAGCCTCTGGGATGTACTGAACAATACCATCTTCATCAATAGGTGGCAGCTCATCAACTAAATCCACTGGATCACCATAATAGGGCTTGAGCTGACTAACATGGAAGACGTTATGAATCTTTGTAGAAGAGGGAAGCTCTAGTCTGTAAGCCAAATCTCCAATCCGCTTAAGGATCCTGTAAGGGCCATAGAATCTGTGGGCAAGCTTATTACTGGATCCATCTTTCAATGTAGAATACTTGGATTTGGGCACCTTCAACAAAACCAGCTCTCCTTCCTGGAACTCTAAAGGCCTCCTCTTCTCATCAGCATACATCTTCATCTGATCTTGAGCCTTCCTTAGATTCACCTTGCATTGCTGAAGAAGGGTCTGCATTCTATCCAACTCTTCCTTCCCATGAGGGTTGATCTTTTCGTTAAAAATGACTGTGGGTAGGGGCACCTTGTAACCATACAAAGCCTCAAAGGGTGAAACTCCTATGCTCGCATGAGTGGAATTATTATAGGCAAACTCAGCCAGGTGTAACCAAGAATCCCATGAGGTTTGGACATCATAGCAAAAATGGCGAAGATAAGTCTCCAACCATTTATTAACTCTCTCTGTCTGTCCATCAGTTTGGGGATGATAAGCCGTAGATGGAGCCAACTTGGTACCCATAGATGTAAATACCGCTTGCCAAAAGTTACTCATAAACTTTGAGTCCCTATCATGGACAATCACCTGCGGTAATCCATGCAATCTGAAAATATGCTCCATAAACTGGTTGGCCACCTGAGAAGCAGTAAACTGAATTTTTGTTGGGATAAAATGAGCTGCTTTGGTGAGTCTGTCAACCACCACATAAATGCTATTCCACCCCTTCTTGGTAGTAGGTAAGCCAGTGATAAAGTCCATAGTAATATGAGTCCATTTACCCATAGGAATAGGCAATGGCTGCAATAAACCTCCTGGCTTATGGGTGCTATCCTTATTTTGCTGACAAGGCATACACTTCATAACGAAGTCCTTGACATCTTTCCACAGTCCTTTCCAATAAAAGCTCTTGCTGATCCTGTCATAAGTCTTGAAAACTCCCAAGTGTCCAGCTAAAGGCGAAGAATGCATCTCCTCCATAATTTTTCGCTTGAAGGAAGAAGTAGAAGGAATAACAATCTTGCCCTTCCACCAAATAAGACCATTTTTAAGCTGGTAGTGCGAGTTTTCTTCCATGAGACCTTGCTGTAATTTCTGAAAGATTTGGCTGAATTCCTCATCTAAGAGATATGCCTCTTGTAGCTCTTCAATCCAATCACTATGTAATTCCGTCATGGCTGATACTTTGCAGGCCCACATACGAGAGAGAGAATCAGCCACTATGTTATCTTTGCCCCTTGTATGAGTGATGTCAAAGTCATAATTTTGTAATGTTGCTACCCATCGTCGTTGCTTTGGAGTAAGATTTGACTGAGTAAGGAAATACTTGAGTACGCGATGATCACTATGCACTCTGAATCGGCTGCCATATAAGTAATGGTGCCATTTCTTGATTGCATGCAGAATAGCCAACATTTCCTGATCATAAACATTCATGGCCATCTCCTTATCAGTAAGCTTACGGCTTTCAAATGCAATTACTCCATGCTCCTGAAGCAAAACAGCCCCAATGCCACGGCCACTAGCATCACATTGTATAGTAAACTCTTTAGAGAAATCCGGGCATACAAGAATAGGAGCGGAGGTAAGTAATTCCTTTAACTGGTTGAAGCTGCTATCTGCAAGAGAATCCCAAAAGAAAGCCTCTTTCTTCAACCTGTCAGTTAAAGGGGCTGCAATTGCCGCATAATGCTTTATAAATCTGCGATAGAATGAAGATAGACCAAGAAATCCTCTAAGAGAGGTAGTAGTAGTAGGCGTTGGCCAATCTTTTATGCATTGCACCTTCTTGGGATCAGCCTGTATTCCTTTTTCACTGACTATATGTCCCAAGTATTCCACTTCAGTCTGCATGAAAGAACACTTCTTCTCCTTAGCAAAAAGCCTATGATGTCTCAACACATCAAAAACCCTCCTCATATGCGACAAATGATCCTGAAAAGTCTTGCTGTAGATCAAAATGTCGTCGAAGAATACCAAGACAAACTGAAAGAGGAAAGGTTGTAGAATCTTATTCATCAAACTTTGAAAGGTAGCTGGAGCGTTTGTAAGGCCGAATGGCATCACCAAGAAATGGTAAAGCCCACGATCAGTCCTAAAAGCAGTCTTGACCTCATCACCCTCTCTCATGCGAATCTGATGATACCCTGATCTCAAATCAATCTTCGTGAAGAATCGAGCCCCCTTAAGCTCATCAAGCAAATCATCTATCCTGGGTATAGGATACCTGTTCTTCACTGTTATCTTGTTAAGATCCCTGTAGTCAATGCACATTCTGAAAGATCCATCTTTCTTTTTGACTAACAGGACTGGGGATGCATACGGTGAAGAACTTGGTTCAATAAATCCCATTTCAAGAAGCTCTTTGATTTGCTTGGCTACTTCCTCTCGTTCGCATTTTGATAGTCTGTAAGGTGGCTTATTGATCGTCTTTGAGTTGGGTTCCAAATCAATGGGGTGATCCACCGCTCTCTTAGGAGGCAATGAAGTAGGTACTTCAAATAAATCTCTGTACTCCTCAAGAAGAGCTGTCAAGGCTGGATGGTTTGCTGAATTTTTGGGCTGATCCTGTGTTTCTTTGTTCAAATGCAATACAAATATCTGTGAGCGCTTCTTGTACTCTTTCTTGAGTTGTTGAATGGTGATAAGCTGAAAATCAGATCTACTAGGGATCCCCTGTAAACGGATGAGCTGTCCATTGGAGAAAAACTCCATATATAACTGTGAGAAATCCATAGTAATCTTGCCTAAGGTCATCAACCAGTCACAACCAAGTACAATATCTATGGGCCCCATTTCCAAAGTGATCAGGTTTACTTTGACTTCAAAATTTTCAGCCATCTGCAAAGAAACCTGTGGACAAATCTGTGTGCTGATTTCCTCTTCACCATTAGCCACTTGTACTCTAATGGGCTGCTGTAAGTCGGTGGGAACACAATTCAACTTGTACAAAATGGATTTATTGACAAAACTGTGGGTACTGCCACTATCTATCAGGATGAACACTGGCTTTCCACATATGCTTCCCTTCATACGAAGTGTATTAGGGTTCTTAGATCCCGTCCAAGCATCCATAGAGATAGAACAATTAGTGGCAGCAGGCAACTCATTACAAAATCCACCAGGATCAAATGGGATATCACCGCCCGGATCAAAAGGAAAAGAGTCAGATGGATCATAGAAGTACTCATGTCCACCATCATCCTCGAAATCTTCATTTTCAGCATTGATTGGGACTGTATTAACTTCATCTATGTCATTTTCAAGATCCTCAAGAACTAGCATACTCTGAATTTTTGGCTTGGCATTTTTGTATACACACTTTGAAGCATGGTCAGGAGTATACTTTTCTCCACACTTGAAGCATAAGCCTTTGTCCTTTCTTTCCTTGTAAAGATCCATGGGAATATTTCTAGAATTTGTATTGGCTGAAGTAGACTTAGGCTTATTGTCACCTTGCTTAAATTCAACCTTTGGACTGTTTGCTGTCCTGAAATTGCCTTGAAGCCTAGAAGCATTAAATGGGGGATAAGTTGGTATCCGTAAGCTCCCACTAGGCATATGGTTGCTGCCATAATTGTTACCAACTTGCCCTTGCTTTAAAACAGTCCTTGGCTGTCCATAACTTGGCTGAAATGAAGATTCTTTCCTATACTTCCTTCCAAAGCGCTCTGCAAGCTCAATAGCCTTGAAAAGTGAAGTAGGATTTTGCGCCATAACATCAGCTGACAAGGATGGTTCCAAACCATACATGAACTTGTGTAACTTGGCCTCATCACTGATGTTTTCCACATACATGGTCAAGTTAAGGAATTGGTTTGTATAATCTCTTACACTTAGGCTCCTTTGTTCCAAGTTGTACCATCTTCGTTCTAACTTCTCTTTCTCAAGAGGTGAAACAAAGACTTCAGCCATAAGTGCCTTAAAAGCTTCCCAATTCTCAATAAGTACATTCTCTTTCTTGATATACCTCCACCAAGTGTGAGCAAATCCTTCTAAGTGGAGGGAGGCAAAATGTATCTTCATGTCATCAGTTTTAGGAAATATGTCAAAATAAGACTCCATCTTAGAAGTCCATTCCTCTAATTCTGATGGTGAAGATGACTGGCCATTGAATTTGGATAAAACAATTTTATCCTTAAACTCTCTATCATGGAAAGGTTGCTGTCCCAAAACTGGCTGATCGGAATTTCTAAGTACAGAACCCCCAAAATGAGATTGAAATCTTCCAACAGGTGGCTGAGAATTACCCTGTAATCTTCCTGTTGGTAAAGCACCCCTAGAATGCTGAGTATGCAGTCCAAAAGCTTGAGTATTGGCGCCATTCAAACTGCCCAAATAGTCATCATGCCTTTGTGAAGCTTCTCCCACTTCATATTGACTATTGGGTATGCCTCTTCTTCCTATTATCCCATCCCCATAACCATTTTGGTTGGATGGCTGAAGTGGAACTGAGGGGTCACTATTTGAACAAGCCTTCTCATTTGCTTCTTTTGATCCCTTTTGTGACTGCATGAGTTGAGAAAATTGTGCCATAAGTTGGGCATTAGATTCTACCAACTTATCAATGGAAGCCTTGGTTTGGGTAGTTGATTCCATCAACTTATCAAGCGTAGACTTCGTTTGTCCATGAGATAAAACCATATGCTCCATTACTGACAAAATAGCTTCATGACGTTCCTTATGTCTTAGTTCATGGGCACACAAAGCGTCATTGAGAATACTAATCTCTCCTTGTTGAGGCTCTTCAGGGTTCTCTTGAAGTGTGCTTTCCATCATAGAATCCCTGATTTGCTGTGCATAGTCCTCCTGGACCTTATTTTTACCTTTATGTCCTGCCATACTAGTGCAGTCCTGCAGTACCCCCTGTCAGTAAAACGGCTATAACTTTGGCTAGAAAACTCCGATTGCAAAACTTTTTTGTGCAAATCGAAGCTTACAATGCCCTCTTCGAGATGAGCTATAGCACGCTATAACAGGTTTAGGACAGAAAATTCTGTAGCTGACTTTCAGAGTCTGAACTGTCCAGTCCTGCACCCTGTTTAGACCTGTAAGTGCCCTGTTTTGACCCTGTAATGCAAGAAAGTAACCTCCAAAGGCTACCAAACCCTGCAAAGGGGTATATAGGACCTGTGAGTACCCTGTAGTACCTGCACCTGTACTTCAGTATCAAAGGGTGTACCTGTATCCACCTGTAAATACCCTGTGGGTAACCTGAAAATGCCCTGTTTTACCCTGTTTTACTCCAATAGGTACTTGAGTCGTTGGAAAGTCTTCAATCTTCAATTCTCCACTCGCTGTACCTGTGTGAGGGATAAAACGGTAGGACGGGCTCCCTACACGGGCTCCGAATCACCGGGAGGTGGGCAAAGTTCCCCCCGGGTCGGTTGGTTGCACCCCTTCGGGATCTTCGATAGTGAGGGAGGGTCACCTCTCTTTTGTCCCACTATCTCCCCCGGCATCCACCTTTTTCCTCGGTGGGAATATCAACATGGCAGAGGCTAGTGTACTAAGCAATCAGCATGATATGCATTTGGAAAATATTCATTCAGCCTTTCATGAGATGCAATTGATTGAGATAAAAGAACTTGAGATGGGAGAAGGGTTTTACCTATGCAATTCAGTGACTCACTGATTGCTAGTACTTACCCTTTACAATTTTCCAATTTAGGCAAAAGAGAATCAACCAATCAATTGGATTAGGGTAAGCAAAGGAATCAATCAATGTATTCAGTCCATAGGATTCAAATGTTATGCTGAAATCTCAAATTAAGGCCCTTCATTCACTGATTGAAGCTAATATGCATTAAGCAAGCATTGCATTCATGAATAGATGAATTCAAGCAAAGGTTGGCTGAGAATTTGATGAAAATGTTCAATTCTTTAATCTCTCAGTCAAATGGCTTAAGCTCAGCAATTGGATTAATGAGAGAGATTAAAAATTGAAGAGAAATACCTTGACATGGCTAGAAATAACTTGCCAAATGCTTGATAGGGCTCCCGGTTGTCCAATGTTAGCAAAATAATCCAAGAAGCTTGCTTATCTGATGGTAGAGACCAATCTTGAAGCTTCAAATGCTTGAAATTGAAGCATTAAACCCGTTTCCCCCAAATTTTTGCTCCATAGAAGCTCTTGATCTTCAATCTTAAGCCATCCCGTGCTTAATCCTTGCAATTTGTTGAAGAATCCTTGCTGAAATGATTCCACAGGCCAAAAAGGATGAAGAATCTTCAAGAAATTGTCAAGAAATGGAAGCTTGAGCTGAAGCTTTCATGGCTGCCCATGGACTGTTCATGTAAAGTTCAAGAGATGCTGAAGAATCATGAAAGGGAGCTGAATCCTCCTTTGTTTGCTGAAGATTTTACTTGCCAAGGGATCAGGGAGAGTGCCAAGGGCTGATGAGGAAGCAACCTGAGCAGGATGCAGGCTGGAATCAGCCCGAAAATTGCGCCGCAATTTTCGGGGCTGTTTCCTACTCCATGGCTGAGGCAACACTGAGCAACCTTGTGCTCATTCTGAAGGTCTTGATCTGGGGAAGCTATTCCAAGTAATGGTTGGCCAAGAAACTCACGGGTTTGAGAGAGATGAAGTGATCTTTAGGGCTGATCTTCCATGAAACCTGCAGGAAACTCCAGGAAAGGGGAAAGAGAAACCCCTCTTTTGAAAGTAACCACAGTTTGTTCTCAAACTAAGCCCGGTTAACCATCCTTTACCCTAGTTACCTCCATTTTTGCATAAAATTTGATGACGTCCAGCCATTTAAGCCTTTACCCGCCATATCTGACCTTGAATATCTCCAGATGTAGTCATTGCTAACTGTAGTTGTCCTGCAGCACTCCACTAGTCACTGTCTTGTACCATTTTTGTCTGAAATTGGTTTTGAAATAGGAAAATGAGAGTGAAAATGGAAGAAAATAATGGATCAAAGACTGAAGCTCTGATACCACTTGTCAGAGAGAGAACTAGGGAGAGAGAAAGAGGAGAGAGAAAGACTGCAGAGGAGAGAGAAAGACTGCAGGAAGAGAGAGAAATAGAGTGACGAGGAGAGAGAAAGACTAGAATTGGAGAGAGAAAGACAGGAAAGATGAAGAAGCCATGGAAGCTTGGAGCAAGAAGGGAGAGAAAGATTGTAATTGTATTGATATGTCAAAAAGATGTGAAAAATTACAACTTCTCTCCTTATATACCAGTGTCAGTGTGACATGGCATATTATTAACATTCTAAGTATTCCCAGCTTCTTACACCCCCTTTTTATGTTGCTACCTAAGAGATCCACATGACGGGGTAGTGTACCTAGAACACACACACACAGAGCCATGTGGCTAGCTCATGTGCAACTTTGAGAGAGAGAGAGAGAGAGAGAGAGATTATGTGACCGTGCATGTGCCATCACTTTGTCTTGTGCTGCTTGTGTGCCCTCACTTGCGCCACCACTCCCATCAAGTCTTTGATATAATTTGTGATTATGTGATTTAGGAGTGGTTGTCTTTGGCATGTCTCCAAGGGCAATACTCCATCTTTGAATTGTAATAAAAAACTTGTTGCCTCAAATTTCATTTGTGGATAATACCAGGATATTTTGTAGTCTTTGCTATGTTAACTAGTTTCTATATAACATTCTCATCATTGTTAACTAGGGACAAATGCATTGATCTCTTCATGAAAAGTTCATTTTTCACTCTAGGCCTTTTCACTTGTAATAATGTCCTCTTGATGTTGGCCATAAATGATTCATCATATTCCAATATTGGTAAGGTGTATGAGTGTCTCAACTACCTAGACATTATCATCAGTCACACCATTGCACAAAGACCAAATAAGTTCCATGTTCCCTCAAGTATGGGCATGCATTAGTTAATCTCCTCTAAGGTTTATTTTCATTCAAGATTATATTGAGAAAGATAGACCTAATTCATGCTACCTTTAGGTTGGCTATGCAGCAAGGAGGAAGACCAACTATACATGAGCCCAAAAAAAAGATTGACCATGGTTGCTATAGTACTCCTAGTATTTAGACTTGTGAATGGAAAATGAGAAAACTAATCATGCAACATGAAATTCAGTAGCATAAATATATACCAACAATGGTTAGATGCAAAAGGATGGAATTTATTATATTCGCAAAAAAATTTTGGGACTACCTAAATGTCAATGCTCTATATATGGGTGAGGTTGGTCTTCATAGTATGCTAAACATGAAGCAAGAACTCTTTCGAGACAAGGAATCCATGAAAGAAGAGGTGCACAAAATCTAGGATATAAGTAGGTGATTCTAGTGCAACAAATTTGGTCCTTACGAGTGGATGCCTTTATGGGAGAAACCAAGGAAGAGATAATTTAGAATGTGGCTGCAATTGCTCAATGAATTTCTTTACAATAATTCAACCTTTGACAGATCATGTGAATAAAGCATGTGACAATATAGCAACCTTTCAAACTTAGAAAAACCAATGCACACATTGTTAAGGATGAGGTAGTAATGCCACTTCATAGGCCAATATATGGCCAAAAAGAGCCACAAAAAAAAAAAACACAAATGAATGCAACATGTATTGTCCTCTATGGCTCATGCAATAAAGAGTAAAACAAGTATTATTTGAGCTTGATTTATATTTTTCTTATTTACATTATCATGAAAGACTCAAGACTTTAGAAAGATATAGATCCTTAATTGTAGTCTAACTACACAAAATCGCATCCTCATGGACATGCCAAAGCTATCTTTAGATTGATATTTGGAAATAAAAAGATTAACCACAAATATATGCCAAAGTTAGCTTGAGATTGTCATTTGGAAGGAAGCATCTCGACCACATTAAGGTATAGTAGTATTACTCTTTCATTAGATGGCCAAAATGGTGGCTAACACTAGGTAGTACAGTTATATCAAGTTTTGAGACCTATACATGGCCCAAGAGGAGGAAGAAGAACAAGCAAAGCAAGAAAATCATCGCCACATCAGTGACGTATTGGCATATAGACAAGGGGACTAGTTTAAAGATAGTAAGAACTTGTACATGGTGGAGGGTAAGGGGATGATCAAGGGCTTCCAAAGCCAAAGAGAGGGGAGAGGGCAGGACGAGTGGGACCTGCATTAGAATTAAGTTGAAAAGAAATTAGAGGAGAGGGTTTGGGATGCTATCTATACATAGGCTTTTTGCCCTATCAAGCTCTAAGTGCCACAACACGAATGTATCCTAAACCCCACCTTTCAGCAAGATCTCATGTTGGAAGCCTACACCTCTTTTCCCCCTGGGGGGAACCCGTTACCACATGCCTCTCACATGGAGGCACCTCTAAGTATGCTGGAAATCTCATCAACATTTGGAGCATCTACAGTGAATCTGCATACCACTATGCCACAGGTTGGATCGGTCCCATCACCCTTCATCCACCAAACTCATCCGACTACCTTCCTACACGAGACAAGGATGGCTGGCTCCTACAAAGGTCGTATGGACAAATTGTGGGGAACCCCCTCTTTAATGGTCTCCCAGTGCAGTATATGAATAATGGAGGGCATAACACGTGGAATCATGGAGAAGCCATCAACCATGGTGGTAAAGTTTGGGCCTTGGGTGGTAGTGTAGCACCTAGGGAAGAATTTGGGCCTTTGGGAGCCAACAGAGGGGGCAGCACCAATTTACTAGAGTGCCCTCATGAGCCTGGAGGCCCTCATGATCCTGGAGGTGCTACTGACAAGACAAATAATTTTCCACAACAAACCCGCACAGCTCATTACAATAAACCAGTGGGCTGGTGAAGGCATCAATGGAGGATAGGAAGGCATTGATCTTCCCCCAGAGGGTAATCAAGGAGCAAGTCATCAAGGTAACCCACCCTCAAGCCTCCGAGGTAATAAGGTTCCTCTCTCAACCCCTGCTTTGGAATTGAAGAAATTTAATTGCACCTACGAGTCAAGAGCATTGTTAGGTCTTTCTCATGGTGCTCGCCCACCAATTGACTTTCTAAGGAAGTGGGTTAGAAATAACTGGGAATCGATTGGATGCAAACCGATTAGCATGCAATACCTACCGAATAACTTTTTTTTTTTCCTATTTGAGTTTGCACAAGTGGCCTTAACTCTGTTGAGCTATGGCCAATGGATGTTGTGTAACTCACCTTTGTTGTTACTGAAATGGACCCTAGAATTCGACCCGACAGGACCAAAACCGACATGTGTCCTTATTTGGGTAGAATTCCCAAATTTTCCATTGAATCTCTATCCATTTCTGAAAATTTTGGCTGCCCCCATATGAAGATTACTTGGTCAAAGGTCATATACGAATATAAACCCGAGATGGCATCCCTAGTTGCTCATTGAAGTAGATATCAGTAAGAAATTGATAGAGTAATTGATAATCTTAGATACATATGGATTATTTGTTAAGGACCAACTGGTTATCTATAAGAATTTTCCTAATGCCTGGTTTAAGTGCCTCAAAACATGTCATTTTATCAGGAATTGTCCTAAATGGAACACACATGAAACTATTGATAATAAGCAAGAGGCTTCCCCCTCCCCCCCCCCAAAACTGACAAAAACCAAGATGATGGTTTTCAGCAGATTAATAAGGGAAACAACAAAAATAAGGGTCAGACAAGGCAGAAAACTTATGTTAATCACAAAGGTAAAAATAACAATAGGTATGATGCACTATTAATGAATATGGATAATGAAAATAATGGGACTTCCAAGATAAGTGAAACAAGCCATACTAAACACCAGAACAATGCAGATTCAGATAATGATGAGGTTATCGTTGAGGAAACTCAACCAAAACAACAGAATGAGGGGGGTACTCTAATAGACAATTCAAACTTTGATCTGAATGTACAAAATGAAGATGTGGACTTTACCCAAGCTGAGGAGGAGAAACTACCTGGTGGGGATTACATCCCTAATAGTCCGCCCCCCTCCTCGGAAAGCCCAAAAAAGGGTGGAAACAACACACAACAAACCAAAAGAAGATATTCCAAGGTAGGTCAAAGTATTAGTAACCCCTTTGGACACGTTAAGGACTCCCAAAAGAAATGTAAGGCAAAAAAAAACTAATCAATGTTGAATAGGTTTACTATTCTATCTTATAACTCAAAAGGGCTCACTGACCCAAAAAGGGCAATCACTATCAAGAAATCGCTTACCCAAGAAGCCATTCTTCCTAAGGTTATTTGCCTACAAGAAGTCAAAGCTACTAAAGATTCTTTGACTAAGAATCTGAATCTTATATCCAAGGATTTTGTATGGTTCATCACTAAACATAATCAGAGAAAGGGAGCTGCATGTATAGGCATTTCTAGTAGGGTCAAAGAGCAGCTAACCAATATCTTGTTGACAATGATAATAATTGAATAGCTGCCCACGTTAAAAGTTTTGATGAGTTTGTAGTTGTCTCTATGTATGCCCCTAACTCTTCTTTAGAAAGAGGAAAAGTGTGGGATTCCTTGTAGGTTATAAAGTGCCCCATCATACTGGCTGGGGATTTTAACAAGGTGGAGTCCTTGAAGGATGGGTTCTTGGAAAATGGGCATTGCATCTCAGGCACTGAAAAGGAAAAGTGGATGGCAACCAAGGCCTTTCATGGACAGGTGGACATAAGTGACAATTTGAGTTTCACTTGGTCTAATAATCAGGTAAATTCTAACCTTAGAAAAGCTAGGTTAGACAGGTTTTATATCTCAACAGGTCTTCTGGCTACATTCTTTAATGCTAAGTGTAAAATGCTTAAAAACATTGTTATATCAGATGATTTTCCCATTCAATTGAATTTGTCTAATGACTCCCACAAATGACTCCAAATTTGTAAAATCTGGATGGTTCCACTCTGATCCACAGTTATTTGAGCTAAAAGAGGTTAGGGACTCTATCAGGGATATATGGGAACGATCATTCCAATCCTTCACCTCCCCAACTCAATCATGGACAAGGGGTATCCAAGTTTCTCAAGAATTTCTTAGACAGATTAAGGCTAGGAGGGTAATGGAGACTAGGGCTAAAAGAGCAAGAAAGTATTCCCTTAGTAAGTCTCTGGAATTTCAAATTGAATCAGGGCAGATGCACTTACAGGTAGATCTTCTCAAGGTCAAGGAAGAATTGAGACTTTTAGAAGAAAAAGAAGCTTCAAACATTCAGCTTTTCACTAGAGAATGGTGGGGTGGGAAAGCTGATAAACCAACCACAGAAATGTTCAACATTCTTTTTTAAAAAAAGGAGAAGGATACTGTCCCTCTCTTAACTAAGGTCGATGGTACCAAAGCTAAAGACAATACTGAAAATTTGGTAATTGCTAAAGAATTATTCTCTAATATTTTTAGCTCTCCTAGAATTAGTCATCTAGAGGATACCGATGCAAAAGCCAAAATTGCTCTGGTTAGGAAGAAGGTGGTCCCATCTTCTATAGCCACCCTACTTGATGGTGACCTTACCGCATTAGAACTGGAAGACACCATAGATGCCCTAGCAAAAGGAAAGAGCCCAACGATAGGCAGTCTCCCTAATGAGTTCTTTAAAGAATTTAAAGAATTCTTGATTATCCCCCTGCTAAAAGTATGAAAGGAATCCTTGAGATATGGATCCCGACCTCACATAATCAATGAAGGGGTGGTCAAGCGTATACACAAGAGAGACGAGAAAGATCTACTCTCCAATTGGAGACCAATCACCTGCTTGACCTCGGCCTATAAAGTGTTTGCCAAGGCTTTGGCCAAAAGACTTTCTCCGCACCTAAATTCTTGGATAAGGAAGGAACAAAAGGAGTTTATTAAGGGAAGATATATCCTAAATTCTATCATTGCTATTTGGGAAGGATTGAATATGCTCAAAAGAAGAATCAAGACTTTGCATTTTTCAAAATAGATTTTGACAAAGCCTATGATAGGTTGGAATGGGATTTCATCCTTCAATCTTTACATGACATGGGACTGGGGAGGAGATTTATAAAGTTTGTAAGTACTTTATTTGGCAATGAATCTACTAGAATTGTAATTAATGGAGAAATGATAGACTCGATACTTCTTAGAAGATCAATTAGATAGGACTATCCTTTGGCCCCATTGTTGTTTGCTATTGCAGCAGATGCATTGGGATGGCTGGGTCCAGGATTAGATTGAAAAGGGGAACATCAAGGGGATCAAATTACACAATAGTAAAGAGATGGTTTTAAATCAATTTGCTGATGATACTGATGGGACTATTAATAATGACCATATCTCACTGGTAGCTTTTTGGAATTGTCTTCAAGCTTTTTGTAAAGCCTCTGGATCAGTTATCAACCTAGTCAAAACAGGTATCAAATCTTTGATTTCCTCACCCCCTAGTTGGCTAATTGGGGCTGGGTGCAAAGAAATAGAAAGGGGCAAGGTTTTTTCAGACTTCTGGGAATCCCTATGGGCTTTGATATCTCTATGAAGCAAAGATGGAATTGGGTACTAGAGAAAAGTAGAAAACACTTTGAGAAATGGAAAGGGCTTTAGCTTAATATGGCTGGCATGTGCCTAATGCTCAAACATATCCTTATCCCCTCCACAATCTTTTTTTTAGTATGCTGTGGTAGCCAACCAAAACAGGATTGAAACAATTGGAGCAGCTAGCTAGAAATTTCTTGTGAAGTGGGGATGGGGATAAATTTAAGATCCCCAAAGTCTCATGGTGTAACGTGCATGCTCCTCAAATTGCGGGACACGTCTTAGCAGTCCATCAAGAGATATATCTAGAAAACGCCGCCCGACACTCCCAAGGAATGACACGGGGTTTGCCAACTAGGATCTCTCGCGTCTGCCCCGCAACGGTCCGGCCGTTCCCACTAGGATCGACCTGAAGTCCGGGTTCCTAGTCAACATTGTCTAAGGTCATAGACCGACTTTTTCCTAACATTTCTTGTTAACATTTCCTTTGAGGAAAGCTCTCGGCTAACCAAGACCACCCTTCCATAGCATAGACCCATTGGTCACATCCACCACGCTTCCCTCAAGGGTTGTTTTAGTTATCTAATTACCTACCACGTTATGCTTGACACATAAAATCAACTTCCTTAATTAACCCGTTACTCACAGGTTAATTTATGTAATTTAGGCCACAGACACGAAGACAGGTTAAAACAAGATCAAACACTTCCTTAACTTATCTTCGGATTAATGTGTGTCTCTTGCCCATACAAGGGAATTAAGTGCTCCTTTCTGCTTCCACAGAAAAATCCTTCCGTCTTCCGGAAATAAAACCCGAAGGTTTATCCTTCCAAGATTCCATCTTGTAACTAGTATCAAGACCTTGAGATCCCATCTCGAGTCACATAGAACACTTGTGTAGGGCCCGGAGGCATTGGGATTTACAGCTAGAGCCCCCACTGGCACCCAAGCGTCCTCCTACGCCAAGTGATTTCCACAGAGAGACCTCTCACAGTGGGTTCAGTCCACATTCCCAGCGCGGATTCATAACCCCCTTGGTTAGGGTTTGGCGGCTCGCGGGGGGTAGCTAGCACCATCCTTCCTTAATTATCCCTTTAGGAAATCAACCATAGCTGAAGCAAACAGCATAGTAACAATTGCTAGGGAAAACATCCCTTTCGTTTCCATAGCAATCAGTCATCTTAGACTCGGCCATGAAATCATCAAACACTCCCCACTTGGGTTAACATCCAAAACCACATTAACAAGCAGTTGAATGCACAACCTCTTGCTTCAAGGCATCGCAATCCCATTGCATGCACAATCAGAATTTTAATTGGATGTATCAAAACACTTGCTTAAGGGATTTACAACCTTTTCAAACTGCCAAGCATAACTCGGGTCAACAATCCATTTAGGGTTAGGTCACCAGCTTCAACTAAGCTAGGGGCGTATCCATTTGCGATAATCCACAGCAAGATCGATGAAACAATTCGCAAGCAATTTATACTTATTCCTAATGCCCCGGATCACATGTGATCTGCGTCTATGAAAGTCTAGGGTTTTGTCTAACGATGCAAGTGTATCTCATTAACTTTTCATGTGTTTCTTTTAACCATGATTGCGAAAAATGACTATTCATGCACTGAACTGGTTAAAAAGCTATCATTTTAAGTGAAGTAAGGCGATAACCTATCATTTTATGTGCATAAAAGCTATCAACCCTATGCACCATCAATCCTTTCATCCCTTCCACAAGAAATAATTTCTAAGCTAATTTTTTTACGCTTAGAACCTAGACTTGATTCGTGTGTGCTTCATTGGTCGTTCCGCTTGCCCCTCCAGCATTGTCGATGGCTTGGGCGCCTACACTTCCCGCGACTTTCTTCTTCGGAGCCATTCACCTCGTGGAGATTGGGCAGTCTGGACCTTGACGGGTTTCGGGTTGACACGTTTGGTTGGGAAAGACCATTGGATGGGGTTTGTTGCTGAGAGAGTGGTTTGGGTGACTTGTAGAGCGGTTACTCTCTCTCTCTCTCTCTCTCCTTCTTCTTTGTTTTTCTTACTCTCCTACTCTCTCTCCCTCTCCTTCTCTTCTCCTACTCCTCTCTTATTCCTCTGCTCTCTCTCTCTCTCCTTCTCCCTCTCTTCTTCTCCTTCTCCCACTTCTTTCTCCTTCTGCTCCTTCCTCTTTTCCTTCTTCTACTACTTCTTTCCTCTCTCCCTCTACCTCTTCTTCTTCCTCCTCCTCTACCTCTCTCCTTTCCCTTCTTCTTCTCCTCTCCTCCTTCTCTCCCTTTTCTTCCTCTTCCTCTTCCTCTCTTCCTCCTCCTCTTCTCCTACTTCTCTCCCTCTACTTCCTCTTCTCCTACTCCTCTTCTTATACTACTCTCCCTCTACTTCCCTCTCCCACACCTTCTTTTCCTCTCTCCTTCTCCTTCTCTCCCTCTTCTTTTCTTTTTTTTTCTCCTCACTCCTTTTCCTCTCCTCAATCCTTCTTATCCTCTCCTTCCCTTACTCTCTCCCTTCTTCTTTCTCTTCTTCTTCTTCTTTCCCTTTCCTCCTTCTCTCCTTCCTCTTCTTCTCCTTCTCCCTCTTCTTCCCCTCTACTCCCACTCTTTCTTCCTCTCTCCTTCTTCTTCACTTCTCTTCTCCTTCTCCTCCCTTCTTCCCTTCTCTCTCCTTCTCCCTTCTTCTCCTCTCTTACTCAGCATGACGGCCTGTTCTTCCTCCTTCTTCTTTTTTTGGGAGAGGGGGATCATTGCCTTATATAGGTTTTTTTATGGGAGGGGTAATCCCCTCACTCTTTCTCTTTGCATCATTGTTGTAGGTCCGTCAGGTGGTCGGCCTACACCCACATGATGGTCAAGTGTTTGAGAGCTGCGTGTGATGATGATGACAATGATGATCGTGACGGTGCTCAGGACATTCGCGATGATGGGACACGTCGATTTGTCGTTGCGGCTGGTGGCGAGGCGACGACCAGGTAAGTTCTAACTTTTTCTTTTCTTTCGTTTTCTTTATTATTATTATTACTTCTATAAAATATCTACTAACCTATCCATTCTACCTTATTAACTGCTGTATTACTAATCTATCACTAACTCACTTACTAACCTATAAAGGAATTACTAACATAACTAACTCACTAACATATAACTTTAGAGTACTATCCGATGTAGTTGTCAAAAACAAAATTTAAGTTGTGACGTATACATGATGTAGGACATTACATCCTCTCCCCCTTAGAGTAATCGAGATGTCCTCATCTCGAGAAGAAACTGGGGAAGACAAGCACTAGTGGGGCTTACCACCATGCATCCGTTGCGCTACTCTTAATGTTCCAAGTAGTGCACTCATATTATTTGAGTTGACCATAGGTACAAGAGTAGGATTTATTCCAAGTACAAGACTTATTACCTCAAGAAGATCTTCCTAGGATATCTAGTCATCCTCAAAGGTTATAACAGGCTCCAAGCCTTCATCATCATGTGGTTCATAATATGAGCCAAAAGTGGAGTTTAGACGGCTTCGTTTGACCACACGTTCCTGATTCTCAGGGTCCAATTCAGGACAATTTGCTTGGATGTGTCCTAGTCCATTGCAGTGGAAACATCGGCAGTTGGGGCATCCCTTACGGATGTGTCCTATCTCACCGCACTTGTGGCACCTCTTGTCTTGATCTTGTGAGTCATCTTTATCATAGTTACTTGATTTAAGTTCTTGGACGATTGGATTCGCTCGGAGTAATGCGTTTTGCAAGTCTATTGGGCGCATTGATTCCAATCGAGTGTTTATGGGTGGATTCAACCCAGCACAGAACTTTGACACCTGTTGTGTCATATCCATTGGGGGTGCATACTTTAGGAGTGAAATGAACTTTGAATAATATGCTTCAAGGGATAATCCTAGCTGCTTCAAGTCGTAGAAGTCATTCATCTTTTGTGTGCGGTAGGTAGGTGGCAGATACCTCCCTCGCACGGCTTCCTTAAGCTTATTTCAAGTGACTGTCCCCTCCAAGATCGCTTGGTCTCTGCACCACTGTTTCCACCAAAGTCTCGCTTTGCATGTAAGCTTAAGTTTGGTGAGCATGGCTTGGTTAGTAGGTGCAGTTCCTGCTGCCTCAAAATAGTCCTCCATGGACTCAATCCAGATCTCGGCATCAGCTTGAACAGTCCTTCCCTTGCCATCAAACTTGGGTGGCTTAATTTGCTTGAGAAGGAACTTCTTCTCTTACATGTCAGTATTCGTGGGTGTAGAAGGTGCCTGATAATCAAGCCATACCACTTAGGTTATTTAGGATATGTCTATGTTCCAAACATTAATCAATCATGCCTCATTAAGAAGTTTTGCTCTGATACCAACTATAACGTGCCCACTCCTCAAATCGCGGGACACGTCTTAGCAGTCCATCGAGAGATATATCTAGAAGACGCCGCCCGGCACTCCCAAGGAATGACACTGGGTTTGCCAACTAGGGTCTCTTGAGTCTGCCCTGCAATGGAACTTATCCAGTCATTCCCACTAGGATTGACCTGAAGTCCGGGTTCCTAGTCAACATTGTCAAAGGTCATAGACCGACTTTTTCCTAACATTTCCTTTGAGGAAAGCTCTCAGCTAACCAAGACCACCCTTCCGTAGGATAGACCCATTGGTCACATCCACCACGCTTCCCTCAAGGGTTGTTTTAGTTATCTAATTACCTACCACGTTATGCTTGACACATAAAAGCAACTTCCTTCATTAACCCGTTAGTCACAGGTTCCTTTACGTAATTTAGACCACAGACATGAAGACAGGTTAAAACAAGATCAAACACTTCCTTAACTTATCTTCGGATTAATGTGTGTCTCTTGCCCATACAGGGGAATTAAGTGCTCCTTTCTGCTTCCCCAGAAAAATCCTAATGTCTTCCAGCAATAAAACCGAAGGTTTATCCTTCCAAGATTCCGCCTTGTAACTAGTATCAAGACCTCGAGATCCCATCTCGAGTCACGTAGAATACTTGTGTAGGGCTCGGAGGCATTGGGATTTATGGCCAGAGCCCCCACTAGCATCCAAGTGTCCTCCTACGCCAAGTGACTTCCACGGAGAGACCTCTCGCAACAGGTTCGGTCCACATTCCCGGCGCGGATTCATAACCCCCTTGGTTAGGGTTTGGCGGCTCGTGGGGGGTAGCTAGCACCATCCTTCCTTAATTATTCCTTTAGGAAATCAACCATCGCTGAAGCAAACAGCATAGTAACAATTGCTAGGGAAAACATCCCTTTCATTTCCATGGCAATCAGTCATCTCAGACTCGGCCATGAAATCATCAAACACTCCCCACTTGGGTTAACATCCAAAACCACATTAACAAGCAGTTGAATGCACAACCTCTTGCTTCAATGCATCGCAATCCCATTGCATGCACAATCAGAATTTTAATTGAATGTATCAAAACACTTGCTTAAGGGATTTACAACCTTTTCAAACCGCCAAGCATAACTCGGGTCAACAATCCATTTAAGGTTAGGTCACCAGCTTCAACTAAGCTAGGGGTGTATTCATTTGCGATAATCCACAGCAAGATCGATGAAACAATTCGCAAGCAATTTATACTTATTCCTAATGCCCCGGATCACATGTGACCTACGTCTATGAAAGTCTAGGGTTTTGTCTAACGATGCAAGTGTATCTCATTAACTTTTCATGTGTTTCTTTTAACCATGATTGCAAAAAATGACTATTCATGCACTGATCTGGTTAAAAAGCTATCATTTTATGTGAAGTAAGGCGATAACCTTATCATTTTATGTGCATAAAAGCTATCTTTTCGTGCCTAAAATCTTGTGTGAATTCCAAACTCTACCGTTCTGCGCATGCAACTTAGCTCTTAGAGTAAACAAAACCATATGCACGACATCAATCCTTTCATCACTTCCACAAGAAATAATTCCTAAATTAAATTTTTTATGCTTAGAACCTGGGCTTGATTCGTGTGTGCTGCGTTGGTCGTTCCGCTCGCCCCTCCAGTATTGCCAATGGCTTGGGCGCCTACATTTCCCGCGACTCTCTTCTTCGGAGCCATTCACCTCGCGGAGATTGGGCAGAACCTTGACGGGTTTCGGGTTGACACGTTCGGTTGGGAAAAACCACTAGATGGGGTTCGTTGCCGAGAGAGTGATTTGGGTGACTTGTAGCAGTTACTCTCTTTCTCTCTCTCTCTCTTTTCTTCTTTGTTTTTCTTACTCTCCTACTCTCTCTCCCTCTCCTTCTCTTCTCCTACTCCTCTCTTATTCATCTGCTCTCTCTCTCTCTCCTTCTCCCTCTCTTCTTCTCCTTCTCCCACTTCTTTCTCCTTTTGCTCCTTCCTCTTTTCCTTCTTCTACTACTTCTCTCCTCTCTCCCTCTACCTCTTCTTCTTCTTCCTCTATCTCTCTCCTTTCCCTTCTTCTTCTCCTCTCCTCCTTCTCTCCCTCTTCTTCCTCTTCCTCTACCTCTCTTCTTCCTCCTTCTCTTCTCCTACTTCTCTCCCTCTACTTCCTCTTCGCCTACTCCTCTTCTTCTAGTACTCTCCCTCTACTTCCCTCTCCCACATCTTCTTTTCCTCTCTCCTTCTCCTTCTCTCCCTCTTCTTTTCTTTTTTTTCTCCTCACTCCTTCTTTTCCTCTCCTCACTCCTTCTTATCCTCACCTTCCCTTTCTCTCTCCCTTCTTCTTTCTCTTCTTCTTCTTCTTTCCCTTTCCTCCTTCTTTCCTTCCTCTTCTTCTCCTTCTCCCTCTTCTTCCCCTCTACTCCCACTCCTTCTTCCTCTCTCCTTCTTCTTCACTTCACTTCTCCTTCTTCTTCACTTCACTTCTCCTTCTTCTCCTCCTCTCTCTCCTCCCTCCTTCCCTTCTCTCTCCTTCTCCTCTCTTACTCAGCACAACGGCCTGTTCTTCCTCCTTCTTTTTTTGGGGGAGGGGGATCATTGCCTTATATAGGTTTTTTTGTGGGGGGGAGGGTAATCCCCTCACTCTTTCTCTTTGCGTCGTTGTTGCAGGTCCGCCAGGTGGTCGGCCTACACCCACATGATGGTCAAGTGTTTTGGTGAGCTGCGCATGATGATGATGACAATGATGATCGTGATGGTGCTCAGGACATCCACGATGATGGGACACATCGATTTGTCACTGTGGCTGGTGTCGAGGCGACGACCAGGTAAGTTCTAACTTTTTCTTTTCTTTATTTTCTTTGTTATTACTATTATTTCTTTAAAATATCTACTAACCTATCCATTCTACGTTACTAACTGTTGTATTACTAATCTATCACTAACCTTAGAGTTCTAACTCACTTACTAACCTATAAAGGAATTACTAACATAACTAACTCACTAACGTATAACTTTAGAGTACTATCCGATGTAGTTGTCAAAAACAAAATTTAAGTTGTGCTGTATACATGGTGTGGGACATTACACATGGAATGTTTGTACAAAACCCAAAAATCTTGGGGGACTAGGCCTTCCAAACCTGCAAACATTGGCTAGTAAACTTGCAGTGCAAAATGGGTTGTCAGGAGTATTGATAGGGAGGAAGAGGATTGGACTGCCTTGTTACACTCCTCTATCAGTCAATTTCAAGTAGTTGGATGTCCAAGATGGAAAAACTTAGATTTTCCACTGTTATCCTAGGCCTAGTAGAAATCAAGACAACAAGGTGCTCATCATTGATGAAGGGGATCTGGCAGGCCTGGTTTAAATATAAAAAAATGTTAGTCCCATCTTCACATTCCAACTTAAATTTACCTTGGGCTGCAATTGACTCTGTATGGTTTAGTTTTTCTCACCAATCTATTTCAAAGAGCGATCTGAATAAAGCCCACAAAATATATCAGAAGGGGATTAGAACTTAGGGGGATATATAGGATCCCAATATAAAAGATTGGCGAAGCAATGTACAACTCACAACTAAATTTGGCCTACTTCCCACTGAAGTCAACATGGTAACCCTCAGAATGCAACTATGGGATCCACACCTCTCAGCAGTCCCCTCAAAATGCAACTATGGGATCCACACCTCTCAGCAGTCATCAATCTAAAATAGCCTTTCAATCCCAGAGGAGTACGTCTAATCGGAGACAAGCCTCTTCTACCCCTTCCAGATCTTCAAGTATGCAATAAAGATTTATGTGCTAAACTCAATGAAAGGTGGCACATTAATTGGAGTAATAAACAATGGAATTACAGATTTACTAATATTGAATGAAAGTTCTTCAGTCCAAGATGTCATGTCTAATGTGGCTCATAATCCTTAAAGGTCTCTAGACTAATGAAAGGGCTTTAAAAGCAGGAATTGGAAATGGACTCTACCCAAGATGTAATACAAATGTGGAGTCAATATCGTATATTTTTTATAACTGTCATCATAACACTAATTTTTTTTGTTTCTTGCAGGTGCTGTTAATGCCAGTCCACCCAACTAGTTCACTTGGAAAGAGAGAATCTTGGGTGAAATATATGGCATATCTCTAATAGTTTGGAATTGGATTAGAAGCCTCTTTCTTTGGAATATATGGATCTGCAGGAATAAAAAAGTATTTGAAAATGTTTCTATTGATCCTATTAATGGATTTAAGACAGACTTATTGTTGCAGGTGGATAAGGATATTGAGAAGCAACAAAGTCTTCATGAGGAAGTTTATCCTGGAGGAAGAGAATGAAGTTGTTGCCATGATGCTAGATCTTAAGAAGAAAGTTGTGAATTCCAAGAGGATCTTAATGTGATTTAAGTTGATTCATGCTGTAATCTAAAGCTGGTGCATAAGGCAGCTTTGTGTATTGAAGCCCTTTTTTAATATATTTTAACGCTTCGTACAAGAACAAAGAAAAAAAGAATTAAGTTGAGGCTGATCATCGCTGGGTGGTGGAGGGGGTGGTGGTGTGTTAGTAATGAGGATGTCTTTCGCGGCGTTCAAGACCTTGGCACCAGCGATGGTCCTCTTCACGACACCAGCACGTCGACTCGGATGGTAGGGCGGGATTTTTATTGCCAAGCGGCTGGGACAGCTTATCATATGATAATAATAATTCAGTGTTAGTACTGCACCTGCGTGCTTTGATGAGGAGAAGCAGCAGCGACTGCCATGGTTTACCTCTGTCCTCTTTCCCTTTGTAAACCTCCAGGCGTGCGCCAACAGAGACTCTACGTGTGTGTGTGTTATTCGCTTCTTGAGCACACGGAAGCACTACTTACTACTGAGTAGAATTGAGAGAGAGAGAGAGAGAGAGAGAGTCCACGTGTAAAGTCAGACAGACGAATAATGGTAACGATAGCACCTTCTTGGAGTCCCCCCCCCCCCCCCTTTCCCAACGGCCTGCTGACTCATCGTACGGTACCTTCACGTTCCCACCCAGCAAAATTCAAATGATCCAGAATCTGAAACGACCAAGAAGAGTTGGGTTGGGTAACTTTCGCTTGCTTAGGCCCGGTTCAGAAGGTCACATTTAAAAACATATGTACCGGCTTGTGATGCCGATATGTTAAAAGGGGATTTGTCATTTGTCAAGCTGATTTCCGCACCAAGATATACATGTTCTACCTTAATGTACTGGACAAGGCCCATTAGCTTTTTGGAATAAAAACAAGCCGCAATATTTGAACCCCTATCCAGATCATGAAGGCTTTATGTTGCCACGTAAACCAACAATACAAGCAAGAACTTATGACTACTATGGCTGGCCGTTAAATATATTCACACACAATGCAAAGAAAGCGTGATCCACACAAGCATCCGTCCACCATTGTCTAAACCGGTCCTTAGGTGCAGAACGCACAGCTATGGCTAGCATTGCTCTTGAAGCGTCTCCAAAAGGGACCGCACTGCAAGAAAGCCCTATTATATACTACGAAGATTAGAGATATACACATGGTTCTTTTGTAGTTACATACACTATAACATATTAGACTAGTAAGACTTTCAGTGGATTTAGCACATATGTTTAGGAGGAAAACTTGAAAAGTAAAAGTAGACAATTAACAAAAAGGTGGAGAGTAAAAGTGGACAACTAGCCTCAACAAACTTTCAAATCCAAGATAGTCAACCTCTTTGAATTGTTCTTATCATCCTTCCTAAAATACCTCAAGCTTCCAATAGCAGGATACCCAAGCTCTTCAAATTGTTCTTATTGTCCTTCCTAAAATACCTCAAGCTTCCAATTCTAGGATACTCAAGCTCTTCGAATTTTTCTTGTCACAATCCTCCATCTCATTTGCTCTCTTTAATAATAACCTGCTTAATTTGGCTGGATTAGCTTATAACATCAGAACATGAACAATATTGTGATGTGTGCAAGGTGGAACCAGGAATGTGTGTTGACTAGAACTTGGCAAGGACAAGGATTGCCTCCTCACAACTTACAAGGAATTAACTTGACGAGAAAGAAGAAGAGCTTGCTTCTTTATTGCAAGAAGAGGATTTACAATAATATACTTATTGATATAGTATTGATACAATGACATTTACAACAAGCCTAGATTCTCGATACAAGCTAGCTTGATACAAGACTAGATCAAGGACGAGACAAGAATTGGAGATACATGGCTTGAACTGGAACTAGAGAGGGCTTACCTTGTAGAAGCCTCACAATTGGTATTGGCAATGTTGAAGGGCTTGTAGCCGAAGATCCCTATTTATACTAGAGTTGAGAAGGTTAAGGGGAAGCTTCTAAATGATGATATTGATGCTCTAGATTCTTCCAAGAAATCTTTGAGAAGCTTCTTATAACTTTAGCCTTCTAGAAATTTCTAGAATATGTTAGAACTTATTTAGATTTTTCTTGAATCTTCTAGTAGCTTTTAGAAGATACTAGATTTCTTAGTGTGCACAACTATAAAGGAGGGCTTTAGCATGGTAAAGTCAAACACAAAAAGGTTGTCTAGGGGACAAGCTATAAAGATAGTGCTATCTAGTTTTAAAAAGCTTGTTTTCATATAACATCTTTTTAATTTTATTCTACTCATCTTATTTTATAAAATAAATAAGAATCAATTTATCTCTTCTTTTAGTTTTTCATATATTTTCTATTTTTTTTAAAGAAAACCTTTTCTTCTCCTACTTACTTCCTAACTTGGTTTTTGGCGATCTCTCAATGTTGTTATGATCCCTTTCTTTGCTTCTTTGTTTGTGCTTATTTACACCGCAATAGCCATGGATGTAAGCTTCATTTGTGATCAATGTTGGCATGCAAGTAGGGACTGGTTGCAACATTATGTTGGTGCTTGTATTAACATCCATGGCATGCATGGATGGTGGCTCAAAGTCATTAAAGCTCAAGGAAGCATTGTAAAACAAGATTCAACCATTTCCATATACATATATATATATATATATGTATATATATATATAGAGAGAGAGAGAGAGCACACATGGAGGAACTACAAAAATGGAGCTCTCAATATAGCCAACTCTTCTCACTGCCCTCTCCCCTAGCAAGCTATGGCAATTTCTATATATATATATATATATATATAGAGAGAGAGAGAGAGAGAGATGGACCTCTTAGTATAGTGTGCAACTCTTCTCTACCCCCTCACAAGGCATGTCAATTTTTGTTGAGCTTCAAATATGTACATACATACGTATGTATGTATATATGTATGTATGTATGTAGAGAGAGAGAGAGAGAGAGAGAGAGAGAGAGAGAGAGAGAGAGAGAGGAGGCTATGGTGACGAAGCTCTCTATAAGAAGCAACTCTCCCTAACACCCCTCCTTGCAAGCTATGGTGATTTTTGTATATATATATATATATATATATATATATATATATATATATATATATATATATATATATATATATATATATATGTATGTATATGTATATGTATATATATATATATATAGAGAGAGAGAGAGCTATGGCAATGGAGCTCTTGATGTACTAAATGACTTTCCTCCACACAACCACCACCCAATGTTGCCCCCTCCATGTCCACAATAAAGGTTCAATAAACGAAATAATGGAAGGTGTATCCCACCTCTCCTTTTTAAGTTAAATATTTTATTTCTTCATAATATGATTTATTCTATATGCAATTCACCAAAAACTTGTTGCGTCAAGGACACCACATTTTGTACCCCAAACCTTACTTTCAGCCAAAATATGTTGAGGAGATTAATTCATTGGTAATCCACACATCTACCTTTCTTGATCAACATCAAAACTATGGATTCACTAGCCCATGGTACAAATGTATCTTCAATGTCTAATATGGATTCTTCCTTTCTGGGGAAGATTGTACGTCAGTATGAGGTAGATAGGAAATTTAGGTAGTACCATCAATTGGTGGTTACAAAAAGAGTGCAAGAGGACAACACAAGTTAGTGAGCCAAAACAAAAGGCAATGGTACAAAATCTAGCCAAAAATATTTTTTTTTGAATGAGACATATGGTGTGGATGCAACAATAAAAGAAGGGATATCCTTAAGTGGTTTTTCCTTCTACATTGTATGGAAAAGTTTCAACCAAAGTCTAATGCATAAATTAATGAATCCATTGTACCTAAACTTGATGAAATAACCTAGATCATGTGAAGAGTTTTTTTTTAATAGGTCCACCACGTGTATGTTGATGAACCAAGAATCCTCCACCAATGTTGAAGTATATATTAATTGAACTTCATGCAATGGCTAGGGCTTTAAACATTCATCTCAGGAACTTGTCTGATGTACAATCTAGGTTGACTGCTATGGAACTATTATGGGATTCTCATCACTAAAAAGGATGTAAAAGCATCATCATAGAAGAGATCAAGGAGCTTGTTTTCTCATTTTAGCTCAATAATGCTTGAGTATCTCACCAAATAAAAAGGATGTTTGCAAGAAGAGAATTGATCCTATTTATAAGTCTTTTTACATCAGCCTACTAATATGTCATGAAGAGTGAAAGTAAACAATCAACCCACTTATGAGGATATGCATGAAGAAAGAAGATCTTTTCATGGCTAGCATGAAGAAATAAGTTTTTTTCAAGATCATCTTTGGGACATCATTCTTTTGGACAACAATTTCACGATCGACATTCTTTTAGCAAGATCGTCATAGTCCACACACACTCTTATGGGAAGCTTCACAACAATGGACAACATTATTATTATGATAAAGAGTACAATGAGAAAATCAATAGTTCTAATTTCAAATGTGACAATCCATGACCGATAGAATTGTAGAAAAGGGTAAACAATTTGGAGATCCATGAATGGATGAGCCCAAAATATGTTATATAGCCCTACATCTTAAGGGTTATTCATATACATGGTGTCACACATACATGTGGCATTATATGAATAAGATTGATCAAATATTTTTTTCATGGGAGGCGTTTAAGAAAGTAATGGTGGAAGTCTTTGTTTCCCCAATGGAAAAGGAGAATTTGGAGAGAAGATGGCATGGCCTTCAATAAAGAGACTTCTCGTAGTCACACGCACACACACACACACTTCCTCACTCAAAACATATCTCTCAAGAGCATGGTGTCTAGTGTGCAAGATGAAGAAACTTTACTTGAAGCCATACCAAGAGATTATGGAGGAGAGTGTGTGAGAGACAAGTAAATAGCCAAAAGACCTATGCAAAATGGAGGCAATATGCTCTTACCTTGATGATTTTGTCATATATTCTTTCCCACTCTTGGTATAATTTCAATGAAGATTATGTAGTAAATAGGAAAGTTTGTTTGGTTAATATTTTACAGAATATATGGCTGCATCAAACTATAGGATGTTAGTAGCATTGGTAATAGCACTAGCAATAAAGGCATCCTTAAAATTGTTGATATGTATGTCACTATTTGTATTGCTAGTTTACCAATGGTTATACCAGTACTTATATTGGCATTCATACTGACAAGTATAATGATAATAAATATTTTCTACATTTAGCATCGAAACTTGACAATTTGTATACCCTTCATCCTTTGTAGTGCTAGACCACACATCTTCACGAAATCTTACCATCCAATGTCTTGCTAAGTGATCTATTGTTTTGGCCTCAGCCCAAAATCCATATTTAAGACTTGCATTTGATAGCATGCTTAGAATCCTTTCTTATATGGTTGTATTTATCTTTTTTGCAACAAGTTTGCAACCCCATTTTTAGGTAATTTTTAGGAGTATTCAAATATCTCTTTATTACCATGCATTCAAAAAAGTTCTAAAATGCACGAGAACCCCCCCCCCCCCCCCCCCAATTATCAGTACACAAGCATTTGAGTCTCTTGTCACATTGATCCTCTACATAAGCTAAGAACTTTTGGAATGAGTCTAATTTATCACTCTTTTAACAATTAGAATAACCCCAACTTTTTTGTGTACCAAAAATAATAAAAGTAACTAAGTATGATGGTGCTCCCATTGACATTGTATACATAAGTCCACGCACATCACTATGAAGTGATTCCAATGATTTGGACTTCTTATTACCAAAAGTTTTCGTATGTGACAACTTACTTTGCTTCCTATATATACAATGCTCACACATCTCAAAATATTACAAGGTAAACTAAGGGAGATACTACAAATAAGATAAAATTGTCACCCTTGTCACAAACACATTACCTAAATGGTGATACTAAAGAGACACAATTGCCTACTCAATCACAACTACAATATGGTCCTTTATGTTAAACACGTATGAAGAGTACAAAGTGCTAGATTTAGGCTGTAATGCAACAAAAAGAGACCCTTTGCAAAATTTTCAAGAGTAACTAGCAAAGACAATACGGTATTCTTTATCATCCAACCATAAAGTGCCAACCTTGGACCCTAATGCAACAAAAATAGACTCTTTGTAAATTTTCCAAGAATAGCTATCCATAATATGGTTGCAATTTAAAAAGGCCATAACTTTGGATGGGAACTTTTGAATGAGATGAATGAGGTATCAAAATGTAGAACACTTCCTAAGGTACGTATCCATAACATAAAAATCCAAGTCTAATGTAATTAGAACAATTAAATTTACTAGAAAAGTTTAATACATATTGTTGTTTTTTTGTTATGCGAGTCACTAGTATCCATTATCTCACAAATACTTTCCTCAATTCCAAGCCTTCTTAAGCTTGAGGATGAGTATCCATATTAACATCATAAGTGTCAAGAACTAAATTGAGAAGAGAGAAAGAGGAGAGAGAAGATTATAGAAGAGAGAGATGGAGTGTAAAAGTGAGAGAAAGAGCATGACGAGGAGAGACAAAGACAGAAAGAAGTAAGAAGCCATTGAAGCTGAGAGCAAGGTAATGAGGAGAAGGACAATAATGTATTAATGTGTCAAAAGATGAGAAAAATTGCATGTCCCCTCCTTTTATACCTATGTCAATGTGACATGGTATTACTATTATTTTCACATTTAAACCACTATTCTTCCCAGCTTCTTACAATCCATCCTATCCCAAGGGTTTTGGCCCTCAAAAACAAACTTATAAATATTGGAAAATGATGGATAGAACAAAGTAGTACTCTGTTTTTAGCTTTACAAATAGAAAAATGAATGAAAGATGAGAGACATATGGACTGAAATGTACGAATGGAAGTAAGCCTCAACTATATACATGATCAAGAGTGCTTCAAAAGTACCTGAAGCCTTAAAGTTTTCAATTGATGAACTCAAAATAAAGTAGACAACTTGCTATATAAACAGACCTTGATGAACCAAATCTACCATAACTTCTGGTAGAAGTATCCAAACGAAGCATGCCACATGTCAAAATGTAGCTCTTGAAGATTATTTTGATATTGTGTGGGTGGAATAATTTTAAAAATTAGGCACAATTTTTTTTTCTAAAGCAATATGTTGTCAGGTCCTTGTCATCATGACTGGATCCATTAGTCAGTAAGCTT
This sequence comes from Lygodium microphyllum, assembly GCF_053477565.2. Lineage (NCBI taxonomy): Eukaryota > Viridiplantae > Streptophyta > Polypodiopsida > Schizaeales > Lygodiaceae > Lygodium > Lygodium microphyllum. The sequence goes on from NC_141164.1 coordinate 14,707,839, forward strand.
CAGTCACCAATGTGTCCCTTAGGTAAAGAAACTCATCTAATATGAAATCAGGCCTCCAAGAAGCTTCCTCAGGTGGCAAACCTTTCCATTTGATCAAGTATTCAATGATGGCATGAGAGCAAAGTACCTTCTCATGCTGACCTATGACAACCTGTGGGATGTATTGAATAAGACCTTCTTCATCAACATGTGGCAACTCATCAATTGTATCAACAGGATAACCATAGAAAGGCTTGAGCTGACTAACCTTTAGCTCATCAAGAAAATCATCAATTCTGGGTATGGGGTACCTGTTTTTCATTGTGATCTTGTTAAGATCCCTGTAATCAATACACATCCTAAAATATCCTTCTTTCTTTTTAACTAACAAAACTAGAGATGCATAGGGTAAAGAACTAGGTTCAATGAATCCCATTTCAAGAGGCTCCTTGATTTTCTTGGCTACTTCTTCACGCTCACACTTGGACAATCTATAAGGTGGCTTACTAATTGTCTTTGAGTTGGGTTCCAAATCAATTGGGTGATACACTACTCTCTTGGGAGGCAATGAAGTAGGCACTTCAAACAAATCCATGTACTCCTCAAGAAGAGATTTTAAGGCTAGATGACTTGATGAATTTTTGGAATGATCTTCAACCTCTTTATTCAAGTGCAAAATAAATATATGTGAGCGCCTCTTATACTCCTTGAGTTGTTGAATGGTGATATATTGAAAATATAATTTAGTAGGAATTCCCTGTAAATGGATGAGTTGTCCATCAAAGATAAACTCCATATATAGCTGTGAGAAATCCATAGTAATTTTTCCCAATGTTATCAACCAATCACAACCAAGTACAATATCTATAGTCCCCATTTCCAAGGTTATCAGGTTTACTTTTACTTCATAATTTTCAGCCAGCTGTAAATAAACTCGTAGATATATTTGAGTATTGATTTCTTCTTCACCATTGGCCACTTGAACTCTTATGGGTTGATGTAAGTCAATGGGAAGACAATTCAACTTGTCCATAATAGACATTCACAAAACTATGTTACTGTCACTATCTATCAAGATGAACACGTCCTTCCCATGAAAGTTATCCTTCATACGAAGTGTATTAGGGCTCTTATAACCTGTCCAAGCATCCATGGAAATAGAAAAACTAGTGATAGCAAATGGCTCATCATAAATCCATCTTTAGTCGAAAGGAACACTCCCACCCAGATCCAAAGGAAAAGAGTCAGCCAAATCATAAAAATATGCTCGCCCAACTTCTTCCTCAAGATCATCATCTTCAATTGCATTGGCCTCATCAATGTCATCTTCAAAATCCTTAAAAATTAACATACTATGAACCTTGGCTTTTGCATTTTTGCATACACACTTGGTGGCATGATCAACTGTATACTTTTCCCCACATTTGAAGCATAATACTTTTTCATTTCTTTCTTTATAGAGGTCCATAGGAATAGACTTTGGATTCATATTGGTTGAAATAGATTTAGGTTTGCTATCCCCTTGTTTGAATTCTACTCTTGGATTTTTTGTTGTCTTGAAATTGCTTTGAGGTCTTGAAGCATTGAATGATGGATAAGTCGGCACTCTTAAGCTCCCACTTGGCGCATGATTGCTGCCATAAACATTGCCAACTTGTCCCTATTTTAAAACAGTCCTTGGATGTCCATAACTAGGCTGAAATGGGGACTCCCTTCTATTTTTCCTTCCATTGCGCTCCGCAAGCTCAATAGCTTTGAAAAGAGTGGTAGGGTTTTGTGCCATAACATCAACTAATAAGGATGGCTCTAAACCATACATGTACTTGTGGATTTTAGCTTCATCACTAATGGTCTCTACATATATGGTAAGATTGAGGAATTTTTTGTATACTCTCATACACTTAGGCCTCTTTGCTCTATTCCATACTATCTCCGATCCAATTTCTCTTTTTCAAGAGCCCGAGAGACAAAGACCTTAGCCATAAGTAACTTGAATACATCCCAATTCTCTACAAGTATATTCGTATTCTTAATGTATCTCCACCAAGTACGCGCAAATCCCTCCAAATGCAAAGAAGCAAAATGAATCTCCATATTATCAATTCTAGGGAATATATCAAAGTAAGATTCCAAATTGGAAATTCATTCCTTTAGATCGGATGGTGAAGATGATTGACCATTGTACTTTGCCAAATTGATCTTATCTTTCAACTCTCTTTCATGAAAGGGTTACCGCCCCAAAATAGACCGGTCATGAGTATTAGGTATGGAACCCCCAAAATAAGATGGAACTCTCCCAATAGGTGGTTGAGAACTAGTATGAAACCTTTTAGTTGGTAGAGGACCTCTAGGAAATTGGGTATTTAGCCTAAAGGCTTGGGAATTAGCACCATTGAAACTACCCAAATAGTCATCATGTCTTTGTGAAGTCTCGCCTACTTCATACTAGCTATTTGGGATACCCCTTCATCCAATGATACCATGACCTTGACCATTTTGGTTAGGCGGTTGAAGTGGGACGACTGAGGATTCACTATTTGAATTAGCTTTCTCCTTAGCTTCTTTGGTTCCCATTTGCATTTGCATCTATTAGGAGAATTAAGCAATTATTTGAGCATTATATTCTACTAACTTGTCAATGGAATCTTTTGTTTTGGTATTGAAATCCACCAACTTCCTAATTGAAGACTTCGTTTGACTAGTAGACAATACCATGTGCTCCACTCTTGATAATAGATCCATCTGATGTTGAGCATACCTATTCTCATGTTCACACATGGTATTGTTGAGTGTACTGATTTCTCCATGCACTTGAGGCTCTTTAGGGCCCTCTTGAGGTATTTTATCCAGCATGGAATCTTTGATTTGTTGTGCACACTCATCCTGGGTCTTATTCTTGCCTTTATGCCTTGCCATAGTAGTCCAATCCTACAGTACCCCTGTCAGAAAATTGGCTATAACATAAACTAAGAAACTCTGATTTGCAAATTTTTTTATTAAAATTGAAGCCAACAATGCCCTCTTTAAGATGAGTTATAGCATGTCATAACAAGTTTAGGACAAAAAATTCTGCAATTCAATCTCTGAGTCTAAAATGTCTAGATATGCACCCTGTTTCAACTTGTAAATACCATGTTTCCACATGTAAGAGTAAAATGGTGGTCCCAAATGGCTTCTACCAAAGCCTGTAGGAAGCTAAATAGGACCTATGGGTACCTTGTAGTACCTGCACCTATACGTTAATAATAAAGTTGGTACCTATAAAAACTTGTAAATACCCTGTAGTGTCTTGTAAATTCCTTATTTTACCCTGTTTTGTTCTTAAAGGTACTTGAGTCTTTGAAAGCACTTCAATCCTCAATTCTCTACTCGTTGTACCTATGTGAGGGATGAAATGGTAGAACAAGCTCCCTATACGGGCTTTGAATCGCCAGGAGGTGGGCAAAGTTCCCCTCGGGTCGATTGGTTGCACCCCTTCGGGATCTTTAATAGTGAGGAAGGGTCACCTCTCTTTTGTCTCACTATCTCCCCCAGCATCCACCTTTTTCCTCAATGGGAATATCAATATGGAAATAGCATACTACTCTAATCAATCATCATGAGATACATTACTAAAATATCCATTCAGCTCTTTTCATGAAATGCAATAGGATGGAAATTTTGACAAAATGGGTGGAAAGAGGGTTTTACCAATGCAATTTAGTGACTCGCTGATTGCTAGTACTTAACCTTTACAATATTTCAATCTTGGGTAAAGAAAATCAACCAATCAATGAGCAATCTTATCAATCAATAGGCTTAATAAATCAAATTAAATGCAATGAAAATTTTTACTTTGAAGCTTCTAACTGACTGATTAGATCCAATATGCATCAAGCAAACATTGCATTACATGAATGAACTAATTCAAGTAATGTTTGGCTAATATTTGATCGAAATTATTCAATTATCCAACCTCTCAATCAATTGGCAGTGAATGTTGAGATGACAATCTCAACACATGCGGACATTGATGATGGACCGCCTGGTTAGATGGGTCCACACGTCCACACTTAGCACATCGGTGGTCATTATGACTCACACATGGCCACTGACTCATTACTTATTATATTCAGGTTGTTACACCTATTTACAGTTGGCATAGTTATAGCGCCAGTCGACTAGTATAGTCGGTTATGCATTGTTTGACTTAGTAGGCCACTTTCCTTTATGTTGTACCTTATCTATACTTTGTGTACATTGTAAAGTGTGTGGAAGAAGAAGAAGAAATCAGCAAGAAAACGTTTTTGGCCTCCATCTCTCTTCTTGTCTCTTGAGTGAGCTTCTCCTTGTGCATTCTGTGTGTGTTCGGTGCATCATCTTGAGCAAGTCCCTCCACCACGCGATTCTTGACATGGTATTAGAGCTGCGCCACTGAGAGAGGCTGATTTCGAAGGCTGAAGCGAAGGAGAAGAAGCAAGGTTCGAGCAAGCAAGCCATGGGTAAGAAGCTCTCCCATTCTTCCACTCTCTCTCTTGGATAGTGCATGTGGAGGCACCAGAAGCAGGGTCGAGCAAAAATCTCAGATTGTAGTGAGATTTGGTATATGCGAAGAGCACTATGTATTCTGCAGATAGGTCCTTTAGGACTTTTTCGCAGTTATTTTGGGTATCTGAAGCCGTTTCAAGCCCCGTTTTAGAGCCACAAGGTTGCGGACAACAGTTTCAGGGTACACTGTGACTTCAACTGTATTGACCAAAAGTGGGTGCACAGGTTACAGATTTCAGATCTGTAAGTTCAAAGGTGTTTATTAGCGAGTAAACACAAGGTTTATCTACAAACTGGTTACAGATTGCATGTATTGTTGAACAGACAATGAAAAAGGCTGTCTGGTGTATTGCTGTGCACTACAGATCGAGGGTTGCAGAAAATTTGATTGTTGTTGGTATTAATTTTGTGATAATGGCAGAGAACAGTGGAAGCCCCATCATTGAGAAGCTCGACAAGAACAACTACCCTTCATGGAAGTTCCATGTCACAAACTTCCTTATTGGAAAAGGCCTCTACGAGTTTGTTTCAGGTGAAGAAAAGGAGCCGGAGGTGAGTGATCCTCCAACTGCAAAAGAGACAAAGGCACGGAAGGAATGGAATGCAAAAGATAAAAAGGTCATGTATTGGTTGTCTACAGTAATTGACAATAATATGCTAGGACATATTAGAAATGCAGAGAATTCATATGTAGCTTGGACCATACTTAAAAGAATGTTTTCTGTAAATACAAAGGCACGAAAGATTCAACTCAAGCAAGAGTTGAATACATTGAAGAAAGGAAAGATGTTTATCAATGAGTATGCACTGAAGGTAAGGAGCATTGCAGATGCATTGGCAGCGATTGATGCAATGCCCGATGATGATGATTTGATGTCGTTTATCTTGGGTGGACTTAACAATGAAAAGGCTTGGAAGTCTTTTGTAACTTCCGTATATGTCAAAAAGCCATTTCCAGATTTCGATGAGTTGGTCTCCCTTATGATCACTGAAGAGATCAACATGCACAGTGAGACATCTGAAAGAAGTGGTGAACAGGTCCAGGCTTTCTACTCCAGTTCAGGAAGGGGACGTGGCAGGTTCTCTTCAAGAGGCCGTGGTATAGGACGTGGTAGTGACAACCAGTAAAACAGATTGAATCAGCAATTTGGCGATATGCAGGATTCAAGAGGTCGTGGTAACTTTAGAGGCAGGGGGAGCTTTAGAGGAAGAGGTGGATGGCAAAATAGAGGTTCTAACAACTCTGATATTGTATGTCACTACTGTGGCAAAACAGGTCATATTGCAGCCCAATGTTATGCTAAGAAAGATGATATTTGCAGTGGTAAGTTGCAACAAGGAAACTATGCATCATCTTCACGACAGAATGAAGACAAAAATGAACGTCTGTTTGTTATGCAACATATGCTGAATGCTGTTACAGGAAAGGGAACACATGATGATGTTTAGTATGTTGATTCAGATGCATCCAATCATATGACCAACCATGTAGAATGGTTTGGAGAGATGCAGGATTTGCAAAATGCAGGTTATGTGCAGACGGGTGATGATTCATGCCACCCAATTTCACACATTGGAAAAGTTCCCTTGTCTTTGCATGATGGTAAGTCAAAGAGTCTTTCAGATGTATTACATGTGCCATCTATTACAAAGAACTTGGTGTCAGTCAGTCAAATGGTAGAGCAAGGGCTGCAAGTCAGATTTAATGCAAAGGGCTGCTTTGTAGAAGACTTCAATGACAAGTGCAGGTTGGTAGCAAAGGGAAGTAGAGTTGGATGTATGTTTACTCTGAATGCTGGAATTCCTACTATGAATGCTGCTATGTATGCTAAAGGAAAAGGTGTTGTTGTAGATATTGAAATTTGATACAAACTCATTGGACATGCAAATGTACAAAGGCTGAAATTAATGTAGTCCAAAGGGTAGGTTTGCCTACATTTAGAGTTGTAGAATTTCATAAGGTATGAGAAGCCTGTCAGTTTCGTAAGCAGGCAAGACAACCCTTTTCACATGACAGAGATGTAAGCAGAAATATCCTTGATGTTGTGCATACAGACATTTGAGGGCCTTCACAAAATGTATCTCTTGGAGGCAGTTCATACTTTGTCACATTCATTGATGATTGTTCTAGAAAGCTGTGGGTATATTTTATGAAGGAAAAGAGTGAAGCGTTTGAGCACTTTAGAACTTTCAAGGCTGCAGTTGAAAGAGAAACAGGCTTGAAAGTAAAGTGTTTGAGGTCAGATGGAGGGGGAGAGTACCTCTCAAATGAGTTCAGTGATTTTCTGAGGTCTCATGGGATAAAGAGACAGTTCACATGCAGATATACCCCACAGCAAAATGGGGTTGCAAAAAGGAAAAATAGGCATATTGCAGAAGTTGCGCGCGCCTTGATGGCTGAAAAGAATATGCCTAAGCATTTCTAGTCTGAGGTTGTTCATACTGCTGTTTATATTATGAACAGAACTCCCACAGCTGCAGTTCATGGTATGACTCCTGAAGAATGTTTTACTGGTAAGAAGCCTAATATATCACACTTGAAAGTGTTTGGCTACATTGCGTATGTTCATGTGCCAGATGAGTTTCGGAAGAAACTGGATCCAAAGGCTGAAAAGTGTGTCTTTATTGGATACTCTTTAGAGCAGAAAGGGTATCGTTGTTATAACCCTGTCACATGTAAGTTCAGAGTGAGCAGGGATGTCATCTTTGATGAGATGAGCAGTATGTATGCATCTAGTGGTGATGCATTGGATGATGATGATGATCATGACACTCATGTGCAGGCTAAAAAGCAAGAATCACAGACTCTTAGTGGACCAGAGACATTATCTAGTAGTCCTTGGTCTGGGAGACTAAGGAGTACCTCTACATCTTCAGGTGCATCTAGTAGCACTACAGGTAAAGACAAAGGAAAGAATAAAGTGTCAGATGGCATTGATGCAATTCTTGATGGAGACTCTAGTGGCTCAGAGAGCTTAGATGATGAGCTTAGTATTCCTTCTGTCAAGACACCAAGTGTACAGAGAGCTCATAATAATGTAAAGGTTCCATTGAGTGATCCAGTGGTACGCAAATCTAGCAGGGTCAGATACCCTGTTAAAAGATTTGGTTTTGAAGGTTATGCAGCTCACCATTATGCTTCTATGGTGAAACTAGTTGAGGATGTTGAGCCCACATGTTTTGAGGAGGCTGTTAGTCATGCTCATTGGGATGCAACAATGGATGAGGAGATGGCTGCATTAGAGGCTAATAAGACTTGGGATCTAGTATCATTGCCGAAGGGCAAGAAAGCTATTGGATGTAAGTGGGTTTATAAGATTAAGCACAATGCAGATGGTTCTATTAGTAGGTACAAAGCTAAGCTTGTTGCAAAAGGCTATGCCCAGACATATGGCATAGATTATGATGAAACCTTCAGTCCAGTTGCTAGAATGGCAACTGCTAGATGTGTGATTGCTTTGCCAACAGCCAAAGGTTGGAGGTTGCAGCAAATGGATGTGAAAAATGCCTTCTTGCATGGTGATTTGCAGGAAGTAGTGTATATGGATCAGCCAACAGGTTATGAAGATTTAGAGCATCCCATGTATGTGTGCAGGTTGAAGAAGGCGCTCTATGGGCTCAAGCAAGCACCTAGAGCATGGTTTGACAAGATCAAAGAGTATCTTGTCAATATTGGCTTTTATGTTTCTCATGCTGATCACTCACTTTATGTGAGAAAGGGAGATGTAGGGTTGGTCATCATAGTCATCTATGTGGATGACTTGATTATTACAGGTGATAGTGATAGTGGGATTACTGAAGTCAAGGATTTTTTGAAGAAGAAGTTTGAGATGAAGGATTTAGGTGAGCTAAGGTACTTCCTTGGCATTGAGGTGATCAGATGTGATGATGGTATATGGTTGTCTCAAAGACAGTATGGCTTGGATATGTTGTCCAAGTATGGTATGACAATATGCAAACCACTTTCAATCCCGTTGGAGTAGAATGTAAAGTTGAGTACTGATGTTGGGGATGAGATAGAAGACCCTACTATGTTCAGGAGGATAGTGGGGAGTTTGATCTACATGACCATTACAAGGCCAGACTTGAGCTACGCTGTTGGTCTTGTGAGTCAATTTATGCAAGTACCTAGAAAGCCACATTTGGATGCAGTCAGACGCATATTGAGATATGTGAAGTCCACATTACATTATGGACTTTTCTATGAGGCAGGTACAGGTGTTTGGATACACAGATGCAGATTGGGCTGGTAGTATGTCTGATAGAAGATCTACCAACGGATACATGTTCTCTCTTGGTAGTGCAGTAGTTGCTTGGAGCAGCAAAAAGCAATCTACAGTTGCTTTGTCAAGTACAGAGGCTGAGTATAGAGGTGCTGCTATTGCAGCATGTGAGGTAGTATGGCTACAAAAGTTAATGGCTGATTTGGATGTGCAAGTGTAAAGTCCAGTTGTCATTTATTGTGACAACATGAGCAGTATACAGTTAGCCAGGAACCCTGTGTTCCATGCCAGGACAAAACATATTGAGGTACACTACCACTTTGTGAGAGAGAAGGTACTAGCAGGTGAGATTGACTTGCTATATGTCAGCACACAGGATTAGATAACTGACATCTTCATGAAGGCATTGGGTACAGAGAAGCTTCAAAAGTTTCAAAGCTTACATGGAGTCGCAGAGATCCAGTTGAGCTTGAGGGGGAGTGTTGAGATGACAAGCTCAACACATGCGGACATTGATGATGGACTACCTGGTTAGATGGGCCACACGTCTACACTTAGCATGTCGGTGGTCATTATGACTCACACATGGCCACTGACTCATTACTTATTATATTCAGGTTATTACACCTATTTACAGCTGGCATAGTTATAGCGCCAGTCGACTAGTGTAGTCGGTTATGCATTGTTTGACTTAGTAGGCCACTTTCCTTTATGTTGTACCTTATCTATACTTTGTGTACATTGTAAAGTGTGGAAGAAGAAGAAGAAATCAGGAAGAAAACGTTTTTGGCCTCCATCTCTCTTCTTGTCTCTTGAGTGAGCTTCTCCTTGTGCATTCTGTGTGTGTTCGGCGCATCATCTCACCACAAGATTCTTGACAGTGAATGGATAAATGAGAGAGATTAAAAATTGAAGAAGAGTATCTTTGATATGGTTAATGATGACTTGATTAATCCCCAAATTTTGATGAAGCCTCCGATGTCTAATGTTGCCAAAATAATCTTAAAGGCTTATGTATTTAATGCTTGGAAAAATCTTGAAGCTTCAGATGCTTAAGATTGAAGCATTAAACCCATTCCCCCCCAATGTTGGCTCCATAGAAGCTCTTGAGGTTCAATCTTTGGCCATTCGTGCTCAATCCTTGCAATTTCTTCAAGAAACCTTACTAAAATATTTCCACGGGCTGAAATGATGAAGAATATTCAAGAAATTAAAGAGAAATGAGAGCTTGAGGTGAAGCTTTCATGGTTGTCCATGGATTGTTCTATTAGGGTTTCAAGAGAGCAAAAGGATGAGAAATAGATCTTCATTTGGGAGTCTAGACATCATCAGAGACTTGAAGTAAACAATGCCAATGATAATTTAGAAGCATCAGTGCTATCAATTGGTTGAAGATTTGTTGATGAACAAGGCTGGAAATTCAGTGCAAATGTTGGGCTGCCTTCCTACACACATGGCTGTCCACAGAGTCATGAAAATGGTATTGTACCTGTTGGATTTGATGCCTAGAAGGCCACTATGCATGCCATTGTTGAAGAGGAGCAAAGATCAGTGAAGGAGAAGAAGATCTTTGTTGAAAACTCTATGAAAGCTTGATCAAAGCTTAAAGAAAGAGGAAAGAGAAACCTCTCTTGAAAAGTATCCACAATTTATTTTCCTTCTAAGCTTGGTTAAAACCAAGTTACCTCAAAATTGCATGAAAAACTGATGGTAACCTGCTATTTTAGCCTTTCACCACTATATCTATCCTTGAAGATCTCTAGATATAGTCTTCATCTAATTGTGGATGTCCTACAAGCCACTGCTAGTCACTGTCCATGTCTAGTACCTGTAGTACTTGTCTGAAATTGGTTTTTATGGTGAAAAATTGGACGTCTGAAATTGGTTTTTATGGTGAAAAATTGGACTGAAGAAAAAAAATGGATCAAAGACCAATGCTTTGATACCACTTGTCAAGAAGTGAATTGAAGAGAGAGAAAGAGGAGAGAGAAGACTACAAAAGAGAGAGATGGAATGCAAAAGTGAGAGAAAGAGAGTGATGAGGAGAGAGAAAGACTAGAATAGGAGAGAGAAAGACACAGAAGTAAGAAGCCATTGAAGCCGAGAGCAAGGTAATGAGAAGAAGGATAGTAATGTATTAATGTATCAAAAGATGAGAAAAATTACATGTCCCCTCCTTTTATACCTATGTTAATGTGACATGGTATTATTATTATTTTCACACTTAAACCACTATTCTTCCTATTTTCACACTTAAGGTAGGTATGCTTGAAGTAAAATAGCCATTGGATCAAATGAAAACTCATCAAAATAATCATCGTTAATGTCATAAGTATCCCCCACAAAAGCATGTATCTCACCACCTCCCGGATCAAAAGGAAACATGTCAAAAGCATTATGATATTCTTCATAGGTGTCTTCCATGTTTGCATGCATATCCTTAATAATTGGAGCGACCATTATTTGATGTAGATTGTCTTTATTATAGTCATGCATAATGATCATGTCAACCTTTGTAGTCTTGTACTTCTCCTTCTAGTTAATTGTCCACTTTGCATCACACTTAAAACACAATCCTTTAAAGCACATCTCTTGAAGAACTTCATATGAAAGATACTTGCTTTGAGTAGTTTGCAAAGAATTTGTATCATTATCAATAGGCCTTTTACTATCATGCTTTCCTTCAGCAATATACCTTAAAATTAGTGTCTTGTTTTGACACAAGAGCGATAGGGTAACTGGAAATCTCACTAGACAAAGAACCCCTTGTTTTAGGCTTAAAAACTCTTGTGGTTTTGATTATATCTCTCAACATATTGAACATTAGCATGGACTGAAGGGGGCTAGATTGTGCCAACTTTGGAAGGGAGAGCAAGATCAAGTCCAAAGATATATGTTGAGTTTTTCCCCATCATCGGAGATACCATCCACATACATTGAAAGGTTTAGAAATTGGTTTGAGTAATCTTATATCAATTGAACTCTTTCTTGAGTGAATACCACAGTCTTTCTAATTTCTCCTTCTCCAAAGATGAGACAAAAACCTCAATCTTTGATTTTTCGAAAGATTTCCAAGTCAAGAACACTTGCCCAATCTTTGGCATATATCACCACTAAGTATGGACATATCCTTCTTAGCGAAGAGCCATATGCGTACAAAGTAAAGTACATTTCCAATTTGTCAAACCAGTCCTCTACTTTTATAGGAGATGAATTGTCAACCTTCAAATTAGGAGTGGTTATATTTTCCTTCTACTCTTTATCGTAATGATGTTGCTACCCATTCATGATTGATTGTCCATTATCATGTATACCGAAAGGTATGAATTGGATGATTTGATTTTCGAACTCGAACAAACCTATCATGTCTGATCGGATGCACGAAAATCGAACACCCCATAATTAGACATTCCATAATCGAACCAACCAAAATTGGACATCCCATAATCAAACACAAGAAAATCGGACACCCCATAATCGGACGTCCGATTCCCAAAATTGAACTCCCAGAATCGAACACACAAAAATCGGACATAAAAATCAAACGCACGAAAATCGGGCCATTCAGAATTGGGCACTCCAAAATCAGACACCTATCAAATTGGACGTACAAAAATCGGACACACAAAAATTGGACCAATCCATAATCAGACCACTGGGACTCGAACTGTCCGATCGGTCGATCGGACCAACCCAAAATTGGATGTCCAATTGTCATAATCGAACCTCTGAGAATCGGACAGAAAACTGTCAAAATCAGGTAGGTGAATAGAATACAGATTTGACACATCTAAACCTTGAAACCGACCCAGAGACCGTATAGAGCCAAAAGTACATCATAGACCTATCATCGAGTTGAAATCTAGAGCAAGTAGTTCAAAACTTGGCTACGAATGGTCCTTCAAATCGCACATGGTGTTTAGCGTAACGGCCTTGCAGAAAAATGTACGCCGCGATAGGTCCTCCAAATTAGATCCTAGTGTAGTAGTGGCTCTACACAATCATAGATTTGCACTTGCAAAACAACAATTAAAAGACCATACGTGAAAAAAGACAATGAACAGAGACCCTAGAACCTCAATGGGCCAATCTAGCCAACAAGGGTAAAAAGGCCACACCACAAAAACACATATAAGTTGCATTCAGACCGCATCTAGTCAAAGCGGAATGCAACAACATCAAGCTATAACTGCGAGGATGATAGACATGACAGTCTTGATGATAGATGCATCTTGAATGGTACTACACAGACAACCCAAGACATCAGTGGAGAATCAACATTTGGTTGTGCAGTTGGGGACTCAATGACATGTATCAAAAGGCTTGAATTTATAAGCCAAGACCCAAAAGATGAAGACATATACCACATGCTTATCGTAGGGTCAAACTCACTACAAAAAGAGAGCACTGTGTTGATGCTCTCATTGATGAAGGAGTTGATTTTAATATCTTGACCTATGAAGCATGGACCCTACTAGGCCAACTAGAGCTCACACCAACTAATGCAACTCTTAGTCCCTATGAGGGGACACCCACAATCACTTATAGGGAAGTGTAAAATCCTTGTAACTATTGAAATGGAAAGCTTGCCTATCCTATTCCATGTTCCTCCAAATATTGCTAATTGTGAAAAGGAAACCCTCCTATGAAGACCCTTCAAAAGGGAGACGAAGTGTGAGGCCAATTATGTAGCACAAAGAATACTCTTGAAACTACCGGGTGTGAGGATAATCACAACCTTTAGTAAGGGTGACCTCATCAAACCTTGAGGGAAAGACAAGGAACATTCTGGCATACTAGGTAAGCCTAGTAACGAGAGCAAGGACTTGTTGAAAGAGTTGATACAAGCGATGTTGAATAGAGAGAACCAATGAGCAAGGCCATGCTTGAAACAAGAAGGTTAGGAGACAATGCCAAGGATAGGCTTTGGACTTACAAATATCGTAGAAGACCACAAAATAAGCCCAATCCTCATAGACAAAGGTATCGATGGGGAGAGCCAGCACAATGCCGCGATGGATATCCAAAAAGCATTGCTACATACTCAAGGGTATTACGCAGGTAACCGATGGATTTGGGTACCAAAACCCCTTGCTAAACCACCTCTGTTAGCTGAAGGCCAGATCGTATCAAAAGCAAAGAAGCGTAGGAGGAAATCTAAACAGAAATCCAAGTCTCAAGTCAATAGCATTGGAGTGTCTAAGCCCCTCACGATTGAAATCAAGAAACCAAACAGGACTATTTGGAAGGTAGATCCTCAACCTACCATGCTTAGCAAGAGAATATTAGATGTAAGCATCAAGTGCGCACAAAAGCCACTAGTGCCCAAGGAACCTTTGACTTCCCAAGAGATAATGAGCACCACATGCAAAATGCTTTTCATGATAAGGCTGGTTGCTCAACAAAGCACATGGCACAATCGTCTAATAGCCATGAGAAAATCTTTTGGCCAATGTCAAGTCTACCTAGGAGTCCTAAATCTCCTACACCCTCTTTCCCTAAACTGACACAAGAAACATAACAACAATCGTCAAGTGCAGCTACTCAATCCCAATCTCTATCTTCATCTAAGCTTCCAAATGTCCAAGATGCAGGACATGACACCACCCTTAGCTCTTAGCCTAAGGATATGCATGTGCAATCCACTGTGACTAGCTCAACTGATGCTTGATTTGCATAAGTGAATGCACAAAGGGCAACAAAAGACACTATCACTTCTGATCTACTTAAGGACTTGACACCACAGTCTACCAATAGTGGCCAATCCATTGAACTAGCTGCTACTACTTCCAATCAGGAATCACATTAGTCACAGCCTTTGGCCATGACGATACCCCTTGCGGAATGTGTCCTTAGCAATTCATCTATGAAAGAGGTGTCGCAACCAACATCCTTGACACCTCCAACACTTCCGAAGCACCTAAAGCCTAGGCTTGAGGAGAAATCTCTTGAAGATTTGGCCAAAGATATAGTACATTTGACCAATGAACCAGAGGTGAAGTGCATGATGAAACTTGACCACAAGCTAACAACCTTCACACGTGCATACGTTCATGTGGACATTGGAAGGCCAACACCAGAGCACACAAAGCTCATAGCCGACCCTTGACTTGGGATGAGTAACAACATGTTTGCTCTCACTATGTAGCTGTACTGAAGAAGTCATAAAGGACATCCCAAAAGCCACAGTTAGAGAATTGTGCTTGATACCCTCACTCTATATTGCTCAATGTGAGACAAACAAGGAAAAGCTCAAAGCAATCAAATGAAAAGGGAAAGAACAGGGTGACTTTGTGCAGAAATGGTACTCCAACCAAAGTTTGGCAGTCAAAATTGGCCATCGACTAATGACACTTTTGCTGAGCAAAGGAAATCCCTTTGGACATCAATACATGATCCCACGTATGTTGCCTCGACCTCATTAAGAGTGTTGGCAATGGCCCATGAGGTCCATCTTTCTGCTACACTGTCCAAAAACATCCCTTGTACGATCAACTGCATCTAGAAGAAGATCTACACGTGGCTAGCAGGCTAGGAGTAGGGAGCATGGTACTTGATGTTAGCACATATGTTTTATGCCTCACTCAAGACCCTGCAATCCTAGACCTCTATGCTTCCCATCAATACAACCCTGACTTCTTCAAGTGATTTCGTCCAAGCCTACATGACAGGAATCCTAAATCGTCTCTTGGTTCCACACTAGAGTCACCCAAACCTCCAAAGCAAGAGAAAAATAGCTCTAAACACAACACCCACTTTGATAAGAAGCAATGGAGGCATGTCCCAATGGGTAAGGACAAGAGTCCAGAGAAAATGCATGTCGACCAAGAGCAACTGCCAATGCAATCGGATGAGGAGCTAAACATAGGAGAATTAGAGAAAGAGCTAGACTGTTCAAGAAGAGAGGCAATTGTACCCTCACAACCTTGCAAGGCTATTCAACAGGCTAGGGCTATGTCCCATGTGGACACACTAGAGAAAGAGAAGGCTGAGGCCCCCAACCAAGCTCATCAATGGCTAACCTAGTTCAAGGTCCTGAGTCTTTAAAAGATACACCTCAATTTCCCAAGAAAAAGAGGAGAAAACAACAAAAAAAACGGCAGTTGCAAGTGGCTATAGATGCAAAGGGTGATGAAGAGCTAAGGAATGAAGCATCGAGTCCACCCACATGAATGAACCCATTGCCATCTCTCCTAACAGCGGTGAAACCTCAGACACATCCGTGTATTCTGATAAGTCAAAGCAACCATTACCATCATCAACAATTGCTTGCAACGCTCAATCCACCAACAGTAGAACTTACATTGACCAATCAAGAGTGGATACAACACAGTCACAACAAGTTGAATAAAATTCACCAATCACATCCGAGGAGAACCATGACACAATAGCTACAAAGCCTCAAGAAAAACATGAAAACCCCGAGGACATGAGCAATCCTAGCAGTGACCAATATTTCTCATCTAGGCATGAGCCCCTAGCTATGCTAAAGCATAGGGAAACTCCCAGAACATTGCATGAGATAGCAACCAAGCAAGCCCTCATCGAACATAGAAGTGTCACAGAGTGCTTGACTAAGTTGGAGGCTAAACTCAAATTATTTGCACGTGTCTACGTCCTTGCAGACATGGGCACATTCCCTAGGGAGCAGCTTGAGGAATACTTGCCATACCCTCTTTCCTGGGACGAGTAAGAATATCTTAATGAGCACTATGACAAGCTCCTACATGAATGCATGCAACTCATCTTTGACGAGCAAGCCAACAAACCACGCTTAACTGTGACATTCAATGAAGTGCTTTTTCAACCAAACCTCTTTGAGATAGAGCAACTAAAATGACAATCAGAGGGTCGAAGTCAATTCGAAAAACATTAGTTTGAAAACTGTGCTACAATGTCAAACTTGGAGCCCAAGTTTCAGAGGAGCGATTGGCCAAATGGCGGTCTCAAACAGGCCCAACCTATGTGGTGCCAACTTCCTTTTGAGTACTAACTTCCGTTTGGGGTATGGAATTAGCCGAGCTAGCCAAAAGAACTCTCTAATTGATAAAATTTTCACTAAGGAGGAGCTACATGTTGCCAATAGACTCGGACAAGGTACCATGCTACTCGATGTTGCAAAATATTTGTTGTTATTGAGTAGGCTGCCACGAGTACTAGCTGCCTGTGCCACACTCTAGTACAATCCTAAGTTCTACAATTGGTTTTTATCCTCAGGAAGTGACATGGATTTATAAACATGTATATGAATAAACAATGTGTTTTCTGACTATGTATAAATAATACCAAAAGAAGCAAAGCTAGCACACACATACAAGCAATGATAATCAAGTGCATGTAATATGCATCGAAGTCAACACTGTGGGATTCAGATAAGTGATGTCTTTTTGAGCTGCACCTGTTCATTATGGTCAAAGCATATGACTTCCATGTACTCTCATGAGTTGCCAAGTGAATGCAAGATGACATAGGTCTCTGTACGAAATCGTTCAATGTCCAAGTCACCACAAGACCACCAACCCCACAAGAACCATTATGGAGAAAGTGACAAAAATACCAAGAAACAAAGAGCCATGACGGAAGCCCCACTTGAAGAGAAAATCACCCCTGCAAAAAGCACACATTGCATTTGAGCATGGCCCAAAGCATAGTCACTGGCTACTCTTCCTTTCTTAGCCAAACTCTACATTTGGCTCACTGTAGTTGCTACCTCGATTGTTCCAATGTCTCACAAGTTACAAAGAGGTTTGCAAAATCTCAAATGTATCTCTTCATCTCAACAACTGTTCCTTGTGGCATCGAGGCTCATAACACAATCATCCTTGTAATATCCATTTTTCACAGCAAGTACTATGTACTCTTCCAACAATACAAGTAGCCACCAGCTACGAAAATTAAGGTGTCAATGCACTCAATTATTCTACATCGTGTTGACAAAATCACAAATGATGTCCCAAGAAGCCTTCAAGTGTACTTCTCCTCAACGTCGACAATTTTTTCCACACATTGCTACGAGGAACCAGACCAGCTATCTTCTAACTACATAATATCTAAGTATGCACGTGCACTCACATAATTCTGCACCACAATCTAT
The DNA here is from genome assembly GCF_053477565.2 of Lygodium microphyllum. Taxonomy (NCBI): domain Eukaryota; kingdom Viridiplantae; phylum Streptophyta; class Polypodiopsida; order Schizaeales; family Lygodiaceae; genus Lygodium; species Lygodium microphyllum. The sequence continues at coordinate 14,725,662 of NC_141164.1, forward strand.
ACACACATTGGGTCCTCAAGTGCAAGACATTACTCTCGGCTCATTTGACCTATCTTCCAAACTAATCAAACTACGACTTGTGCATGATAAGAAGACTAGCAATATCCCCAAGGAGACACCACATATGAGAGGTTTTCAATTGCAGGTATTGAAAACTCCAATGAAAGCATTGTCAGCTCTTCATCAACACTCAACTCTAAATTCTTATCCTTTATCATCATGCAAGCCCTCCAAAGAATCATCATGCAAAAAATCCCTAGAACACCAACATCTGTGCCAGCAAAGAGTGCAACTCCTAACAAAGAACAACCCTATCACCAACTACAACAACCCTATCACTATCAGGCCAACAAAGTGCCATCAATGACCTTCATCCGCACCACCACCAAAACTCCTCCTCAGCAAACCACAACAGTCCCTTACATCCATGTCTTCGGTGCATGCCAAAGCCTGCTACCTACAATGGTGAGCACCATGGGACTGGCACTCGTCTAGGAGGGGGGTAATGTTAACTCTCAGACAAAAAAGGTGGAAAATTTGGAAAATCTAAAGCAGAAGACAAGGCTAAGGCAAAAGTGAAATGGAAGACGAAGGCACGCCAAGGAAAATATGGAAACACAAGAAGTGCAGAAAAGTCCTAAATCAAGGAAAAAGGCACACAAGAAAAAGCACAAGTCAATACTTTTTTAAAAGAGTGCAAGGCTCATCATGATTTATTTTAAGAGCACCAGGCTCTCACTCGTGCAAATTGTAAAGGTAGATGGGTGGTAGGAAGGAAGCTAGGAAGATAGGAGGACAATGGGAAAAAGGGCCTAGGCCACAGCCGCCCATGTAAAAAAGGGGATAAGGGGATGGCCACCCAAAAGGGATTTAGGGTTTTGTATATAAATTTGAAAAGTGAATGAGAAGCTCATTCTTGTGTGTGGCCAAAAGTAGCTCTCCTCTTATTCTTCATCTTGTTGTTCTTGCTTGCTTGAGCTTGTGCTTGAGAGAGGGAGTGTGAGAGTGTGAGGGAGTGAGTGTGTGAGGGTGAGAGATCATAGTGGAGAAGCTCTCCATCTTCTCTTCTCTTCTCTTCTCTTCTCTTGCTTGCAGCAATGGAGCTTGAAGCATGGAGCTTGAGGCTGGAGCTCGCTTGAAAAGCTTGCACTTGGATCATGGAGCTACCGAAGTGCTTAGGAGAGGAGGCAACTCGATCAAGCATGGAGGTAAGCTCACTACATTCGTAGAGAGAGACAGCGTGTCAACTATGTGAGAGGTAGCCATTAGTGCTCGGCTTGAAACGTTTGAACAATAAGTGGTCCGTGGGTCTTGTCAGTTGAGCTTGAGCTTCACCTCTACAGGATGCTACCCAAAAGAATTATTCCCATTACCATGCACTTGAGGCTATCCAAAATGATTAGGTTGCATTGGTGGTTGTCCAAAATGATTATGTGGCTCTCTTTGAACTTGAGGCTGATCAAAAGAGTGATTATTTACACAGGGTTGATGATGTTCAAAAGAATTATGGCCTCTGTTCACATGATTATTGCCACAGGAATGTTGCTACTCAAATGAATGATGTGCACTACTTGATTGGCAATATGAAAAACTTTTTTCCTAAATTATTTTTTCATGTGGGGGCTAATGGTTAACCTCTACTCTCTTAGGCATATTTAGTGGTGGTCTATAAAATGGTTTATAGAAAGGATTGCACCCATGGTAGTCTTCTTTTTGTCTTGGACTCACATGCACTCCTTTGAACTGGTCATGTGCCTTCAAATTGATTTGTTCCTTTGTTTATACTTAGCTTGAAATTTTTGGTTATATTCCCTTGCTCTTGAAGGCTCTCCAACCTCAAAATTTGCATGATTTTTGTTGATTGGCAATCTTAGGGATTAGATTTTAAAGAATAAGAGAATTTTGCAAGTTAAGGGCTATTGTGGGTATCATCTTCTCACCAAGTAAGGCTATAATCTTGTCAATTTTAGTGTCCAAACTCATTCTCAATTGACATATTTCATCCTTCATGCCTTTAACGTTGTTGGAAAACTATTCATAGTTGTTAGAATTGTGAGATGCATGGGATATATCATCCCTTCAATCTTATTAGCATCATGAGCATTTTGGTAATTGGTTGCACTCATCTTTACTTTATCATGTTATTGATTCATAGCTCTTGAGAAAGTTCTCACTTATTATGGGATGCCCTCAACTCCTCTTGAATGGTAGCCAATATCGGATCTTTATGTTTATTATTGGCCATAATGAATTGTGTTATCCTAGTGGCCTGCAATCTGTGATTTGCCAATAATTTTTAATTCCAATATCTGAACAAATAGATTTTTGGCTTAAATTAATGATGATCATGATAATGATGCCTTGTATCAAGCTATAACCTTTGATTTCCATTAGAATGATTGTACCCTATTTTAGAACCAATTTTTCAAAACAATCCAAAATAGGAAAAATCTCTATTTTAGCCATGTTTCAACTTGGAAACCCCTTGTAACTTGCAAATATCCTATAATAACACTGAAGGACCTATGGGAAGGGTTGTAGGCACTTTTGGGGAAGGGGTAATAACTTGTAAGTACCAAATTATTGATGTAATATCCTTGCACAGCTCCTCTAACACTTGTAATTGATCCCAACCTATAATAACCTTCTTTTGTGTCTTTTTTATGCTTGTAATCCCATTGGGTAATTGATTTATTGTTATACTGTTGATTGTTTTAGCCCTAAGATCTAACTAAATGATATACTTGCACATACAACTGTTTTTTGGGCTCTGAATAACCAAGGATGGGTAAAGTACCTCCTGAGCTAGGATTGTGCACCCCTTCAGGGTTATAAATAGCAAGGGAGGGTCATCTCTCTTTTGTCTTGTCATCTCACTTGGCATCTAATTTTTCATTGCAAGTATTGAATATAAAAATGATCATATTATGCTAATCAAAAAGTTATGAGATGCATGTGCTAGAAATATTGTTTTCAATCATTCATGAAATGCAATAGGGCTGAAAGTGAAGAGATTAAATGATTGGGTGTAAGAGATATTTACAAGGATAATCAGTGACTCACTGATTTATCACTTATCGTTTTTGCAATGGATAGCTTCAATTTTTTGAGCAAACTAATGATAACTAGGAGCAAACAAAAATGGATTAATGATGAGAATTTCCAAACCAACAAGCACTTAGTAAGAGGCTAAGAAAAACGGCTTTGGCTAACTGAGTTGTATGAACCAAGATTTCAAATAAAGAAGTTTCCTTTTAAAAATTGAAAGAATCAATCATTGGATCTCCAAGCGAATGGAATATAGCTCAACAATTGGAAAGAAAGGAGGAATCAAGATTTTGAAAGTTACCTCTACTAATATTTATTGATGACTTGAATCTTTGATTTCAATGGAACCCCACATAATGAGTGATCAACACTAATGAAGACTTCCTTTCTAGCAATCCTCTGTACTCCAAGATGCTTAGAATCAAGAGATTAAGATTTTTTTAAAAAATATCCCCCAAATCAAGGTACCATTTGAAGGAAAAAAAGCATTCCATAATCTCAAGCTTGAGTCTTGCTTGATGCTTGTAAATGATGGCTATAAGAGAATTCTCGCAACAAGAGTGTATGCTTTTCGTCAAAATTTCTTCAAGATTCAAGTAGGGCTTAAGATTAACCTATTGTCTATAGAGTGTAAATGAAGAATATGGCTCCAAACAAGAGGGAAGTTTGTCAATACATGATTAATGACTAGCCTTGAGTGTGTAGGAGTGAAAATAGAACCAAAGATTCAAGAAATCTTCCAATTCCTAGAAGATTTTACCAAGAATCCATAGCTTTTGTGTTGAAAAGCTTTAGAAGGTGAAGCATAATGCTCATGGGCTAGATATTATGCCATCAACTAGCCTTCAATGTAATGCCTCTGATGATCATTACCAAGGCATGAGACCACAAATGGTAGAAAATAGTAGACAAATTTTGGAATAATTGCTACTTTCTTGTTTGTTTCATCTTGAAACATGAAGCCTATGGCTTAAAGAGAGTATTATGGCATTTAATACTTGCAAAGAAAGATTCAAATGTCCAAAAACACTTGATAGAATGAGTGTAGAGCTCAAATCCATGATTAGATCTAAGATTGGCTAGTATTATCATGATTATTTCAGCTTCAAGGATGAAGCCTCTTACTCATAGAGAATATAATAGCCTTCAATGCTTGCTCATCCAAGAGGTAGAATAGGAGCTTGCATTCCAAAAAACCACATGGATTAGTTTAGGATGAGTGGATCAAGAGGAGATCAATTTGGTTGTGGGTTTTGAGTTTTGATTTCCAAGTGTAAAGTTTGTAGAAAGGCAAAAATAAGAAAAAAGTAGAGTTTAAGGTCAAGAAAGCACAAAAAAGAAAAAAGAAGGTTGGATCTCTATTTTCCAAAGGGAAGGAGGGATGGAAGCATAGGTATTAATCTAAAAGTGGGGGGGGGGGGGGGTTTGAGAATAAAAGCTATGGGTTTTTCTTTCATGGGATTTGTTTTTCTTGCTTTTGGGAGTGGTTTTGGTCTCTTCAAAATTAGAAGAGCATGATAGCACAAAGAGAGAGAGAGAGAGAGAGAGAGAGAGAGAGAGAGAGAGAGAGAGAGAGAGAGAGATGTGTATATATGTATATATATATATGTATATATATATATGTATATATATATATGTATATATATATATATATATATATATATATACATATATATATATATATATATATATATATATATATATGCAAGAAGAAGAAGAAGGACTGTTGCTCATGGAGGGAGGCAAAGGAAAAGGAAGGTTGATCCAGCTATGTCAAGGGTATCCTTCACTCTATCTCTTATTGAGCTAATAGTTACGGCTCTTATGGCCCCTTGGGATTGATCATCTTGTTTTTTGTAATTCAAGGGTTCCCTCCCCCCTCCTACCTCTCTCTCTCTCTCTCTCTCTCTCTCTCTCTCTCTCTCTCTCTCTCTCTCTCTCTCTCTCTCTCTCTCTCTCTCTCTCTCTCTCTCTCTCTCTCTCTCTCTCTCTCTCTCTCTCTCTCTCTTTGTGCAATCAAGCCACTAGATGTTTCACTAATTAGACACTCGACCAAGCTTGGCATAAGTTGAAACTTCTCCCTTTCCCACCAATGCTCAAACTCCACCATACGCCCTCAGATTCTCAAGTCTCTTGACCATCAGCTAGGCCGCCTAAAGCTTCTTGGACTACTCAACCACTCTTCTCTTAGCTAGGTGTCTCATTCTTGGCCACTCATCTTGGCCCTTCTCACTCGGTAGCTAGCCCATAGCTCTACCAGCCTACTCAACCTTAGCCAAGTGCTCAAGCTCACCCATATGAACTCGGCCCTTCTCTCTAAGTCTTGATACTTGGCTAGGCCACCCAAACCCTCACCTTTAACCACTTAAACACATGACCACCCTAATCACAATGAAATTTATTCAGTTGCCTTGATCTAATAGGCCTTAGATCTAGGCTACACCCATGCTAGTCAAACATCCCATTGGCAACCACCTTCGTCCATGCTACCTAGCCCTCTTGGCCTATTCACACACCAAGATCTTGGCATTGAAGCTATCCTCTCAAAAAAAGGCTTTTTGGTTTCAACTAGACATTATCAAATCCAAGTTAAGTCAAACTCTTGACATTGAAGCTACCCTCTCAAACATCAACTTGAGTACCACTCAAGTCCAAGTCACCTTAAACTGTTGACATTGAAGCCACCCTGTCAAACAACAACTTTTTGGTATGAACTATACATAAGAAAAACAACTCAACCGATTGTTTGAGCCTCTAGGAATTATCCTCCTAGCTTGAATTTTACTTAAGAAACACCTCAAGATTGGTGTCCTCATATCCCTTTCACCACAGATCAAAGAGCTATTCTAAATTGTTCAATATCAAGTGCAAGAAGACAATAGTTTGAATTCCTCAACTACATTAGATGGTAGAGTAGACACTCAGATGAACCAAAGGACCTCTGACCTCAACTGACTTTCTAAAAGTGAACTCAAAATACTTGACTTTAAAATTAGACTATACTTACAACAACTCACCTCGAGCGCTATCATCGTAACTATAAAATTTAAATAGTATAGGAACAGAATTTTAGCAAGGACTAGAGAATACACAACAAATCTAGAAAGAATAGAAACTTCTTTAATTCCAAACAAAATGATAGAAAGATGGCTTTTTCCACTTGTGCACTTCCATTGTGAAGCTTAAATGGCAATCTAGATAGATGATAAGTAAAAACTACTAGCTAAAAGAACTACTCTAATTGGGTGAGAGATAAATTTACTATGGCTTGGAGAGATCTTCCTATTATAGGCCAAGAAGGTAGTCTAGTCAATATGTCAGACCATATTATGAGCCTTCCCTTGTCAAGTAAGGAATTTCCCTTTTTTGTTAAGTCAGGGGTGGTGCCCCCCACCCCCGTTAGGGGGGCTTCTAGCCTCCCTAAGACCACAAGTAGGGGCCCTTTCCATAGCCCTTGGGTCTCGAAAAATAGGGGCCTCTCATAACTTTCGCACCCCACAACTCAATGCAGTGTGTCTCAAGTTATTACAAGCGTAACTAGTCTAACCCAAAGGCTAGATTCAAAAAGGTCATCTCTATTGCCATTCGGTCATAGATCTCATTTGAAATACAAGTCAAGACCCAACCAGTTTCTAGGCTCTTCCAACTTAGAGAACCATGGATCATTGGTGGCATCTTACAAGGATGGGGCATCAAGCACATTTAACACCCCCCTTTTATGTCCATCTACAAGTGAACTACATCCTTGACGCAATGCCAAGTGAAGTTATTTGCTCCATTCTCCTTCCTTAGATAGTAGAAAAGCTCTACTATCCCATCCTTGATCAAGTTGTACATATAGTGATATTAAATTTCAATGTGTTTGATGTGCACATGAAACACTGGATTTTTGGCAATGGTGATGCAACTCTAATTGTTACAACTTAGCACTATTGGATCTTCATCATGCACTCCTATATGACATAGGATCCTCCTTAACCATACTACTTTATATGCAATAGAACAAGTTGTCTTGCACTCTACTTTGGTACAAGTCAATGCCACTATTAGTTGCTTCTTATTGATCCAAGAGAAGCTTCTAAAACCCAAAGAGAGACAATATCCAAAACCTAATTTTCTAGAATCACTATCACTTACCCTTTTTCTGAGTCATAGTTCCCCACCAGATAACTTTCGAAACAATATGTGATACCATAGTTAAGAATCCCTTCAAGTATTTAAGTACTCATGTCTCAACTTTCCAATGACTTTCTCATAGTTTGTTTGAGAGCTTGCTCAAAAAAACAATAGCAAAATTGATATTTAAGACTACTCATCAACCTCTTATATCTCCCAATGTCTGCTAGAGTGTTGATATATTCTCAATGGATAACTTAACATTGACCTCTATAGGTGTAGCTAACTCCTTACACTTTTTCATGCCAAATGCTTTCAAGATCTCATGTGCATACTTCTTCTAGGAGATGCCAACTAGACTACAATCACCAAACAATTGTCATTTCAAACTTAGAGCTCAAATCCTTTTGAGTTTGATAGATCGTATTTTCAATAGTCACCAATAAACAAAAATGTCATCCACATATATCACTACAAACTTTTCACTGTCCCTATAAACATACATGTTAGCACCTAAGGTATACCTATTGAAGTTTAAGCTTGAAAATAATTCATATATCTGTTGGTACCATGCTTTTGGGGCTTATTTCAACCCAGATATCTCCTTGAGGTTGCATTCAAGAACATTGATTTAGCATTCATTTGGTAAACCAATCACTTCTTGTGAGTGGCCACTATAAATACTGTGGGAACATTGATTTAACATTCATTTGGTAAATTGGTCTCTTCTTGTGAGTAGTCATCACTACAAGTACTATGTGAATATTGGTCATTATAAAACTTGGAGCAAATGATTCTTGAAAATAAAATCCTTCAACCTGTGAAAATCTTTGTGTAACTAATCTAGCTTTGTGCTTTTATAAGCTACCATCAACCTTTTTATGTTTCAAACCCACTTGGTGCCAATAATGGTTCTCTTTTCTAATTGATTCACTAGTTCTCAAGCATTATTCTTCATTATGTTGTCATACTTTGCTTGCATAGGTACTCTCCATACTAGATCAACTCCTTTACTTCTCTCATAATCTTCGCCATCAAGGGCATATTGATTATATGAGTGAAAGAATTTATTTACTTCTCTATTCCCTGAGATCTCCTTGGTCCATTTTCCTTTTCCTCAATATTAGAATTACTACAATCATAGAGTTGCAAGGATTGCTCTTAGGATAGGTTTATAGTAGACTAATTCTTCACTAGATAATAGAGTGGAAGAATTTTCATTCTCCTCCTCCATTATATGTGGTTGCTCCTTGAACACCACATCACAACTTGCTACAATCTTCTTTGCCTCTTAATCATATAGCTTGTAAGTATTTTGCTCATCATTAAAATGTAAGAAGATATTTTGCTCATCATTAAAATGTAAGAAGATACATTTGATGTTTTTTGGTTTTAATTTATTCATCTTATCCTTTGGAACATGTGTATAGCATTCACATCCAAAAGTTCTAAAGTACTCATGAGATAAATGGTTTCTAACCAATATAGTCCTTATGAGGATTTTTTCCCTTGAGAGCCTTTATGTAACTCCAGTTAATAATGTAGATTGCAGTATTAATAGCTTTGGCCCATCTACCTTTTCCTCAATAGCTGTAGGTATAGAATTGCTATAATCATGGAGCTTTAGGGATTGTTGTTGGGATAGGTAGACTATGTCTTCACTAGATAATTAAGTGGAATAAATTTCATTCTCCTCTTCCATTGTATGTGGCTGCTCCTTGAACACCACATCACAACTTGCTACAATCTTGTTTGCCTCTTAACCATATAGTTTGTAAGTCTTTTGCTCATCACTATAATGTAAGAAGATACATTTGATGCTTTTTGGTTCTAATTTATTCATCTTATCCTTTGCTAACATTCACATCCAAAAGTTCTAAAGTGCTTATTAGACAAATGGTTTCTAACCAATATAGGCCTTATGAGGAGTTTTTCCCTTGAGAGCCTTTATGAAACTCCAATTAATAATGTAGATTGCAGTATTAATAGCTTCGGGCCTTTGAAGGCAATCCCTTGTACTTAATTATGTAGCTTGCCATTTCCGCAATGGTACGATTTTAGCATTCCACAATCCCATTCTACTGAGGTGTATGAGATATCATCAATTGACAATTTAGTCCCTTTGCTCTTGCAAAAGTCTTCAAACTCCTTTGAGTTGAACTCACACTATTATCTATTTTAAAATTCTTCACATTATTTCATATTTCATTCTAAAATAGTTTTAAAAATGATTTAGACTTACCAAAAGCTTGAGCCCTATCTCATGAATGAAATACACCCATATCTTGCTAATGCAATTGTCAATGTTGCAACTCTATTCTTACTTTCTTGTGGAAATTCCTTTCTCTATTTCTTGCCCATCATATGAGCTTCACATGGTTCCTTCATTTTAGCTTATTGCAGGCACATAAATAATCATACCTTGCTTATGCATCTCCTTTAATATTGAAAATCCAATGTGACCAAATCTTTCATGCCAAAGTTTACTTGTATCCACATCACCGGTGGCTATAAGAGCATTGAGCTCATACAGGTTATTCCTTCTCTCTCCTTGATGACAAATTTTCTACCATTGTCCCAAAATTTTTACACCAATCTTGAAGAACCTCGCCTCATGGCCAATTGATAACAATTTTCTTTTCATCTCTAGAATATAAAACACATTTGAAATATTTTTTAGTTCACCATGCATAGCAACAAAGAAAATAGTACTATTTCTCTTAGTAGGGTACTTTGCATCATTTCCAATGGTCACAATGATGAAATATTGCAAAGGATATACATAAGTGTATAGTTTTTTCTTGTTGGCCATATGATGGGAGACACAACTATCCAATATCCATGAGTCAGTGGTGTGTACTTATTGCATTAAGGAACACACTTCCTCAATTTTCACCATGAATAACTCTAACTTTGCTTTAGTTGTATTGGTTATTTCCTTCCCTTTAGTTTTTCAAGGAGTCATTCTTTTCATCTACCTTCTTAACATGACAATTTGCAATTGCATGCCCTTTCTTCTAATAGTAGAAGCATTATCCTTGAATTTTTTTCTTATCACCCTTCTTATGTTTGTCAGCATTGGTAGAGAAACCATCTTTGCCTTTCGCATTTTTGTACAATGTAGCATCTCCACCATTGCTATCTTCTTGGACTTTAATCCACAACTCCTCCTCCCTTAGTAGAGTAGAAATTTCTTGAAATGTCAAACCTTGGGGTCTTACCTAAGTGTTTAGGGAAATTACCAATCCATCAACCTTTGGTAGACAAATCTAAAAACACCTCCAAGCTAGCTCTATTAGTCATTGTCCAGGTGAAGTTGTAAGCTTCATGAAGTATAGTTATGTAGGCAATTTTCAAGCATTACCTAAAGAGGTATCTGTGGTGTCTGTCATGTTTTGATCATTCATTATGCTTATGATGACTAGACATTTATGATGATATATGATATCTAACAATTGGCTCCATGATTATCTCTATGGTTTTGCTTCACTTTCAGTATATTCTCTTATTTATGTCTCTGATTTACTGTTATTAGTCTTGTAGGATGTATTCTCATGTTCCTATGTCCTTATCTTTGAGTTTTCTATGAGTTGCTAGATGTAATATTAGGTATTTTCTGCACTACTTACATCAATGAGATGTATATCCAAATGGGGTACTATAGTCCTATTATGCATTCCACAAAAGTAGGGGTTGCAACACTTTGATGATCCTACCATTGTTATCTTGAACCTCTGGTTTGAAGCTTACCCAAAAACATCTTTGTTTAATGGAGGAAAACTGAATTTGCTATATGCAATTCAAAGGATTTCTATGGGTATACCCTACAATTGCTTACTTGTATCTCTGTGTTAAAACACTAGTAGAAACAACAACGTTTGATCGAAAGAATTCCAATTTCCTATATGAAGTAGTAACACATTTCCAAAAGCAAGATTATATAAACCTAGCTTTGTTGCTTTGCATCTCTAGTTTTAAAGCCTAACCAAAACACCTTTGTTTTATGCCAAAAATCCAAAATTTTAGTTAAAACCTGAAGTAATGACATACTACCAAAAGTAGGGCAATGCAATCTAAAGGTCTGATTTTGCATTTTACATATATCTCAGACAATTATTCACATCCATCGAATGTCATCCTGACTTGGAGCAGGTCCAGAGAGTTAAGAGAGTTATTGGTAGGACAATATTAGGGGCTATTATAGAATAATGGTGGTAAAGCACGAGGAATTGACCCTATATGAAGAGGAATTTATAGCATCTAGAGAGGAGTACCAAGATGTTGGTACCTCTATAGGTACTGCTATTATGTATCATTCCCCTATTACATCTACAAAATCTCCTCCAAGTTCTCCTAAAATAGAGGATGAAGTGCCTAACTTGGAAGATCAATCAACTCCTCCTAACTATGCGGCAAAAAGATTGCAACATATAATACTAAGAACTACAATGTTGTTAGGAAGTAGAGTGGTTAGTGCAGAGAAGTCTTCCGATTGTGTGGTGGAAATATTGCAACATCTAGTACTAGGAAGTACAATGTTGTTAGGAAGTAGAGTAGTTAGTGCAAAGAAGTCTCTTAATTTTGATCCTCTACCTCCATTGAAGAAGAAAAAGCCAAAATTCATGAATCCCAGCCTACCAATCAACCCCAAGGTCAGAGCTTTTAAGTTCTCTAGCAAGAAGAAAAAGTCACTAGTATTTTGTATCCTAATGCTAGATATCTGGTTCTTGTAGATTCCTAATCCTAGTGACGAACACATCAATTATCTCTCCTTTAGCAAACTTCTCTAATACTAGTTGATTTGCAAGGTTCTAATGAATCCTTGTTTGGTTTTGCATTTCATACTAACTCCTTAGTATGTTCCAAGCCTTTGATGCCTTGGTTGTACATTAGATCAAGGTCAATACAACAACTTGTAACTAAGTCATGAAACGCATTTGTATTCCTTCATTTTCAAGCCTATAGAAGATTTGTATATAGAGGAATCATAATGCTCAAATTTGATGGATTGGGAGTGGGTTGTGGTTCTAGGTCACTGTCCTTGCCATTGTCTCCAGAAGTTCATAAGAATCAAGGAAAGCTGTAATTTTAAACTTCCACAAAGTGTAGTTATATAATCTAACTTGCCTTCACTGAAGGTTAGTGAATGAATCCTCAATGTTTGAATTGCCAATATAGTAGCACCATTACTACTTTGATGCACCAAATTACTTACTCCTCTTTGCTATTAAAGCCCTTGCCTCTTCCATACTCTTTACTCCTTAGAGCCCCCTAGGCTCTAATACCATGTAAAAAAATAGTGCAACAAATATAATATAAAAAAAGTTGAAAATGCATAGCAAATATGAGAAGAATAGAAACTTCTTTAATTCCAAAAAAAAAATGATATAAAGGTGGTTCTATCCACCTATGCACCTCCACTGTGAAGCTTAAATAGTGATCTAGAAAAATGGTAGATAAATAGCTTAAGACTAGCTGGAAAAACTCTAATTGGGTGAAAGATAGATTAAAGATGGCTTGGGAGGGGTCTTCCTTTTATATCCCAAAAAAGTAATTTGGTTAACATGTTTGACCATGTTATGAATCTTTTCTAGTTGGCCAATGAGTGTTCTAGGGAGTATTTGCTTTATCATCAGGGTGAGAACGATGCCTCTGCACCCTCATCAAGGGTAAGTTTCAAGAGGAGTAACTATAAACCTGGGGAAGGTTTCACATCCAATGATTAGATATCTGCTCTAAACAAGCCAATTGGTATAATATGTTTTTAGATATCTACTCTAGAGGGGACAATTTGGTGATTAGATATCTACTCTAGAGGGTGCAATTGGTACAACATGTTTTTAGAGTACTATTTCAAAAGGACTAGATGCATTGCATTTATGCATGTGCTTAAAGAATCTTCTAAGAAACCTAGTATAAAGGGTTAATAAAAGAAAGTTGCTTTTAAATGTTCTAAGGCACCTAGTATAAAGAATGTTCTAAGGAACCTAGTATGATGTGCTTATGTAACCCAAGCTAATTTGGGTGTGTGGGCATGTGTGCATGTGTGTGTGTAGGATGTTACACTTGGTGGAACTGACCAAAATGAACATGTAAGGTCTCTTTTAAAATATCTCATCAAAACTCATTATTCTATAATCTAATCCATTTTTAAACTATTTTTTACTGACCCAAGGGGGAAAATCCAAGTCTTTCCTATTATAAGATAACAAGCTATATAGCTCATTGATTTTCCCTTTTTTCTTCAATTCTCAATCCAAAACCTTCCCCAAGGAGGATTCATGCAATATACCTGCAAAACTTTGGGTTCGTGATCATTTGGGGGTATGCAAAGTTCTTCCTTGAGCTAGATTGTGTAGTCCTTTGGGACCTTCAATAGTATGGGAGAGTCATCGGATCAAATACCCAAAAGCCAATGGACACTTCTCTTTGCTCACACTACCTCCTCTAGCTTCTATCTTTTTTCTTGACAAAAATATTAACATGGCAAGTACATGCTAAACTAAGAAAAAATATATAGAAAATTCAAAATTTAACTTGGAAAATGAAGAGACAATTCTTTCAATCAGAATGGATAAATATAGGAATGTGGAGGATAGGGATTACCTCACTATATTTTAGTGTCTCATTGATTGTACACATTTGTTGAATATTGAGAGAACAATGTTTTTTTATTACAATTCAACTTGTGCTTATGCTTGTGCAATGTGCACAAAAATGGGCTTTCTCTTTTCCTTAACATGGCAAGTACATGCTAAACTAAGAAAAAATATATAGAAAATTCAAAATTTAACTTGGAAAATGAAGAGACAATTCTTTCAATCAGAATGGATAAATATAGGAATGTGGAGGATAGGGATTACCTCACTATATTTTAGTGTCTCATTGATTGTACACATTTGTTGAATATTGAGAGAACAATGTTTTTTTATTACAATTCAACTTGTGCTTATGCTTGTGCAATGTGCACAAAAATGGGCTTTCTCTTTTCCTTAACAGTGTGTGTAAAGACACTTAATATCCACTTTAAATTTTCAACCTAACATGTTTTTGAGTTCAAGTTGAGCATGGGTTCTTTTGGTTTTCTTAACAGTTTGTTTTGCACTACTAAGTTTCTCTTTCCTTGTGAGTCCCCTTCTCTTGTTGTGGAAAATTACCCTTTTCGTTCAATGAGTGTATGACTATGTGCTAATGGTGACATGCAGTGACTCAATAGGGGTGTGTTAGTGCATGTGTGCACTAGGTTACATGTGAGGGAGGTGTACTAATGTGCATGTTCACTAGGGGTTAGAGTGTTTAAGTGCAATGCTTGATGTTTAAGTTATGAGCGCAATATTCCATAGACCAATCCTTCAAGATCCAAAAATGCTCTATATTGAATGAATATCAAAGCCTAAATGGAAGACTTGACACTGAATGGTAATTTCTCGTAAATTCAAGCCTCTTGATAGCAATCTTGAGCAAGAAGTCCTAAATACTCCCAATCTTGGAATAATCTTAGCCAATGCTTGCTATAGAGTAGTCATTTGTACCAAATATGAGTCCATTTGGTATATTCCATGGATACCACACAAGATAATAGGTAGCTGACTTGCTTCTCTTGAAGGCTAAAACCTTGTTACAAGATTCTTTGATGCCGTAGAAGGAGCAAATGAGAGATAGGGATGATTTCTTTCATCGTGGCAGTTAAAGAGAGCTTGAAAAGAGGAGGAACAAGCTTGCTCTTCAAAAAGTAGTGGAGCTTTTAGATTTTTCTAGTTTCTATAAACTCCATTTTTTCATAATACTCTCTTCAAATTTCCTTGAAACTTGGTGATTACTAGCCAAATACATCAAACCTCCACATTCTTGTTGTGATCTCCATTAAATGGTTCCAAAAATAGTCATAGTTAACTATAGAAGCTATGTCGGACATATAAAACATCCCATCCACCATTTAGGACAATGTATACCTTCTCTAGTTTGGAATTTGTGTTGAAAATAGCACTAGATATGGATCAAAGACAAAGCTATGATATCAACTAAAACTAAAAAGAAATCTAATATTCAACAAAAGTGACATCAAGATGTGACCAAGACATAGCCATATGCCAAAATAGCAAATCATATTTCCATCATGCTCATGGATGGCACAACATAGCCATAGCTAGAATCAAATAAGAAGCCATACAATGCATGGTTGTATGAAAATCACCTCATGTATGGTGGTCATCAATATACACCCTCATGAGTAATGGGAGAAGAAACCTCAAGAACTCCACAATGGAGAAGTTACAATGAATGTCAAAATAAATACTTACCACCTTTCAAAGCTTAATGAAAGAGATCTTACTTCCCTTCCTCTTTAAGATTGTGCTTTTATTCTTCCATGATATTCTCATTTACAAAAATTCATTGAAAGAGCATTTGCTACACATTAGAAGGTATTTGACCTATTGAGGGGGAAATTTTTGTTTGTGAAGGAAAGCAAGGGTGCATTCATGCAAGCAAAAGTGAGAGTATTTGGGGTATATTGTGAGTGAAGATGATATAAAGGTTGACCCAAAGAATGTGTCAAGGAATGGCCAACGCCACACAATACCACATCTGTCCATGGTTTTCTTGGTTCTTATTATTTCTATCAGAGGTCCATAAAACACTACACAACTATTGTAGCAACAATTGATAGAATGAAGAAAGAAGCTTTCTTTTGGGATGCAATATCTTTCTTATCATAGCTTCAACCAACTAAAGAAACTATTTTGATTTTTCTTGATTTTTCAAAGGAATATTATCAAGTGATTAGGGAGCAAGGTATAAATTGAGAAAAAAGGAGATGGAAATATACATGATCAAGAGATTTTGGTTATCCTTCATGCAATCAAGAAGTGACATCAATAACTTTATGGTAGCCAGTTTAGAGTGAAGAGTAATCCTTGTCCTCAAGTACTTCCTTTCACAATCCTCCTAAACAATGAAGGTGGGTGACTACTCTCTACACAATTATGATTTTGACATCGCTTATAATAGGGGCAAAGGCAATGCAGTGGCTAATTCTCTATCAAATATATGGGCATGCAAGGTATCTTATCGAGTTTCATAGTGCTTGCATTGAGGAGCTTCAAGAGACCTATTTATTAGATGAAGAATTTAGCCAGGTGTTTTAGAAATTACAATAAGGATTAATGGAGGAGAACTCCCATTTTAGCTCAAGGACGGGCTTATATGGTCTAATGGCAAGATTATCATTTCCTACAATTATTACTTGAAATAAAAGATAATGCAATAAATGCATTCTTTGCTAATTGTTCATCAAAACTAGTCACTTAGGTGTATTCAAAACCTATGATAAAATCTCATTGGGTTTCCATTGGAAGGGCCTATGCAAGGATGCCATAGATTTTGTCGCAAGTTGTATTTCATGTTGAAAAATAGGGCAAATACTCTAAAGACTGGTGGTTTATTATAGCCATTACATATTCCCCAAGGCACATGGACATATATAGCTATGAATTTCATTATTGGGTTACTTATAACCAAAAAGGGGCGGAATAGAATTTATGTGGTGCATAAACTCACAAGATTTTTTTTTTTCTATGAAGACTCAATTTACAACATCTTAAGTAGTAAGCCAATTTATGGTGTGTGTCTAAGTTACACATGCTACCTCAAGTCATATTTCATGATCGAGAACCAAGTTCATGAGTAACTTTTTGCAATCAGTTTTTAGCTCTATGGGGACAAAATTAGCTCCATATACAACATACCATCCCCAAACCAATGCCCAAATAGAGTGGACAAATAAAGGGCTTAAGACCTCTTTATGCAATTTTTATCATGATGTGTAGCACTCATTGGACACATATATCATTTGGTTGAGTTTTCCTACAACAACCCCACACATTTCAGTATAGGAGTCTCTCTCTTTAAGGCTTTGTACATATATAAAGTGAACCTTATTCATGCTCATGTTTAGTGAAAAGATTAGTCCTCAAGAAAAAGTAGAATTGGAGCATATGCAAGCCTACTTTAGCAATGCAAATTGAATCTTATGAAAGTAGAAGACCAAATGAAGCCAGATGCTAATGAGAAGAGGTGACCTACGGAGTTTCAAGAAGGAAAGTTGGTACTTCTAAAGGTGCCCAAGTCAAGGTATTCCACTCTTAAAGATGGCTCCAATAAAAAACTTGCATGAAAGTATTATGGGCCATATAAGATCATCAAGCGTGAGTGTGATTTGGTTTATTGCATAGAACTCCCTCCCTCTATAAAGATTCACAATCTAAGTTTCATGTGAATCAACTCAAACCTTTTATTAGGTCTCAAGTGGATTATTTGGAAGAGCTACCACGTATGGATGAAAAGAGCTACCACATATTGGATATCAAGTGGATTATTTGGAAGAGCTACCACCTATGGAAGAGCTACTATTCTTAAGAAAATCATATGACAGCATGAGGAGATCCCAATCAATCTAGGAATATTTGGTCAAATGGTAGGGTTTACCTCTTGAAGTAGCTTCTTGGAGAATAGCAACTACTTTGGAGAATTTTCTTTACCTCACAGATGCTATTTTGGCTGAGAAATAGACAAATTTGGCCCATGTTCTACTATAGACTATCCCAAACTACTCATTGTTTTAGAACAATTTGCATCTCTGAAAAATAATACCAAAACAAAACTTGTAAGGGTTGAAAGTACACGGAATAATGACAACAAAATAATATGCATCTTGGAATAATGACAATAAAACAAAGCTTATATGGGCTGATAGCAAAACACTTTGCATCCTAGACTAATGACATCAAAATAATACTTATGACTAATGACATATGGGATGCTTGATTTAGAGAAGTCCATAGAAAGTTATTTAAATTTTTCTATAGTAGGATCTATAGTAGATAGCATGCACTATATTATTTGCAAGAGTCTATTCATAGAGGTTATGTGGCCAAGTTTCCAGCTTTATGCTTCCAAATGGATGTGCATATGATATACTTAGTCGTTGGCTTTGAATCCAATCCATTTCTTTAAGTTTCCTAATATATTTTTTATTTTTGTAATGCTAAAATGGAGTAGTATTCTTTTATCTCCAACCATTTGCAAATAAGTTCTTTTTTTTGTTTTTGAGGGTAGAAACCTTTGAAATGGGAATGGTTGTAAAGAAGTGTAAAATCAATATTATTTTTGGGGAAAATAAGTGATTTCCACTAGCCACACTAGCATGGGTGTTAAATATGTATTTCTTTTCCCACTGTCATTCAATAATAATCAAAAGTGTTTTTTATCTTCAACCTTTCTTGCATTTTTTTTCTATCATTCTCTCTCTAATTTTGGTATTGTCTCAATATATGGCCATGTATTGGATCCTTGGGGGTTTACTATATGTGAGCCACAAGTAATTAGGTCTATAGTCCTAGTTAAACATGTAAAAAGCCACCCATCTCATCAAATCCACCCATCCTTAGGATAGGATCCTTGAACCACAATCCACCCATTTTCCATACAATTCACGTTTTCTAGTTATGAGTCTAGCACATATATAAAGAAAGTGTTAAAAAATCCTCTAATGTACCCCATCCAACTAAAATTAAAAATTGGTTGTGTCCATTGAATAGAAATTAATATGCTATAAAGTTTAAAGGGTACTTTTGTTATACCATGAATTTGATTTATGAATCCTACAAAGTCATGAACCAAAACTCTCATTCAATCACATAAAAATAATTAATTTTCATGTGTCTTTTTAGTGCTATAGTTGAATTAAGATTTGGGACCTTGGACTAAGATTCTTGAAGTTCTACATAACTAAACAAATTAATAAAATATAAAAAATCATTGGGATTGTGTTGGTTTTAATTGTATACAAGTGTTCATGCATATACAATGATATATTTTGCAATTGTTTCCTCAAACATCCCCTACTAATGTCCTTTTGGGGATCCTTCTCTAGGAGATATCCAAGATTTTGCCTCCTTCCTTAGTGTCCTCTTAGGACAACTTTTAGGGGATGCTTCTCGACGTTTTTTTTGGATTTTTTCTTAGGGATTCTCTCTCTAGAGGTATCTTGCCTTCTTTCCTCTCCCAAACCTTATATTTTGCACCCTTAGAGCTATTTTCTTCATTTTTCTTCTACCTTTGTTGCATACTTTCTCCTTTTCACTGTCCTTTTCTCCCCTAGTCCTCTAAACCTTGCCATTCTTGGGGGTGGCCTTTTCTATCTTGCTTGCAGTTGGTTTCTTAGTTGTAATTGGTCCCTTAACTTCAATTCATTTCGTAGATGTATAATTATTGTAAGTGACTTTGCTCTTACAAGTCATGTATATTCATCCATTTAGTAGTATTTTGAGAACTACAAAAATGAGATCATGGATGTTTCTAGAAACAGCTAAAGATATTTCCTTATATGAAAGCAAGAAGGTGCATCACTTAAAGTCATTCTCTTATTTTGATGCATGCAATTTATCTCTAGGAACCTTAGAAAATTTAGAATAACCTTCCATTCACAAGAGGTGATATCTGGCTTAAAGAATTATATCTTATCTCTTTTAAGTTTGGATGCATTCGCTCAATTGTAACATACACCCCTTTTGAAAACCTATTGGAAATTTTATTAGGACCGTGTTCTAGACAATTGAAGACACTTACAATAGCCAAAATAATTTTACACTTACAATTTAACATCCCCATGAAAACCATGGAGGAAATTCATAAGGAAAATCTTCTTGAATCTAATGTCAAGAATGGCAGTACTCTAGTGTGATCTGCATGAGATAATAAATTATGCAAAATATTTCTAACTATTTGTTAATTATCAAATATTAGCATGAAACATTTAAGAGATGTAACTTAATCCTCATTATAAGGAATGATGATATAATGGAATTCCTTGGGTTTCACCTCTTGAAAAGAAGGAGTCGTCATATTTTCCTTGGCCTTTGCAAAAATGAGAGGATCCTTTGAAACACTTTCATCTATCAACTAGTAATATGAATATTAGAAACCTTCAAAAAATCATTTCAAAGTCAAAGAAAATGGGGCTCAAGTCTTGTAGGATATCATTAAAGAATGCAACATATTATATATTATAGAGGGCTCGAGTCTTATAGAGGGCTTAATACTCATAGAAATATATTATAAATGGACTACATATATAAAACAAGGCACTCTAGAGTATATGTTTACTTATATAGGGCTTAATGTTTGTAGAAAGATATTATGAATGGAGTACATACAAAAAAAAGGAAATTTGGAGGTTGGATCCTATGGTGCATTGCGAGGCAATCCCCAACTACCTATCCATGACAAGGTTTGGTCTCTAATTTACCTTCTTTTATGCATATATTACATTTATAATGTATTTCCACAAGTATTGAGCCATTTATAAGTAAATGTGATGCATATGATAACTAAGTCAAATATGAGAAATGTATATCTTAGCAGGAACAAAATTGTTGTATTATTGATCATTTTGTCCTTTTCATGAAGGAACATGGTGTCCTCTAGAGATATGTGAAGCATTGTGGATTGCACTCAATCTCAACATCAACCACTAGTTGACCTAGAATCTCATTAAACCTATTGTCATTGTCTTCCTCTAAGTCCATAGTTGCTTAAATACTTCTTCCTCCTCTCTTTGCCTTTCATCTTCCATCTTTTTTGTCTTCTTCTTCTTCTACACAAATTGTGTGTGTGTGTGTGTGTGTGTGTGTGTGTGTGTGTGTGTGTGTGTGTGTGTGTGTGTGTGTGCGTGTGCGTGTGCGTGTGCGTGTGCGTGTGCGTGTGCGTGTGCGTGTGCGTGTGCGTGTGCGTGTGCGTGTGCGTGTGCGTGTGCGTGCGTGCGTGCGTGCGTGCGTGCGTGCGTGCGTGCATGTGTGCGTGCATGCGTGCGTGTGTGTGTGTGGTCTTTTTGCTTCTCTTTCTTCTTTTTTCCCTTTGCCTATAATTTATCTTTTCTATTGACATATTCATCTTGGACTATGGACTCATTGGCCCTTTTGTACTTGGAATATCCAAAGCTACATAAGACTTCTTGTCAGTTGTGCATATTAGCACAAGCAACTAATCAAACCTATACGTTAGGAGCTTTGCAGTGTGCATATCTTTGTCCATCAAGGTTTCCTATGATCATCGGCTACACAAATGTTTGTAGAAAGTCTATCAAGAAAACCTCTACATAATTTTGAAGGTAAGCCAATACACTTGTTTGCCACTTGATATTATGCTAGTACTTGTTGATGATATCCTTAATTCTAGCCTTAGAAAGGGAGCCTTAGATATTATCATGTGTAAGGCCTTTTCTACTTGTTTTATTTCCTTTAGGGCATTCAACTATTGATTTATCCTTTTTTTGAAAAACTTATACATATACAATGCTAAAAGTAGGCACATTGTTGGACTTTTTTAGTTTTTCCCTACATGATTAGAAGCCCCTTATTTATGTTTCCCAAAGTTTCTAGCTTGAGGCTCTTTTGCCTTCTTGCCCTCAAAAGTGATAGCGTTGGTACCTAGAACCAATGCTCCTTTCCCCTAAGTAGGTATGCTATGGGTCTCTACTATGTCTTTCTATGTTTCTAATCCTTTTGTTGCATCCTATTTAGTATTTTCACTTGGGTATGTATGCTCTAGGCTTGCTCTTTGTCTCCTAGTCTTCAACCTTCTTGAAAATTTGTCTATTGGGTTGGTATGTGGCTTGTGCTATATCCACCTAGAAATACGGAGCTTTTTTGTTGTTTGTCTCACCCTTGCCATTCGTTATACCGAAATAAACATGTCATTATAAAAAACATAAAAATTTTGTGAAATCCTAGATAAAACAAAGGTGGGATGAGAAAAACAAAGAAAGAGGCATCATAAGCCTTAAAATAGAGGATGAAATTGTAGTAGCATGCAATATATTGCCTTCCACCATGTCATAGGGTTTTGCCTCATTTTCTAACAAAAAGGCATATTAAAACAACACATGAGTATGTACATACGTACTTTTTGTAGGGATGAAGCCTAGATTGGAGGTTGTAGAAGGTGGAGTTGGTATAAGTTGCATAGGAGGAAGATGGAAGGTTGCGTAGAGTAAGAAGAAGTTGGAGATTAAGGTCAAGTCTACTAAAAGGAAAAATATTAAAAGTGAGCTTTGATTTTATACATTGTCTGCCACAATGTGAGCAACATCACAATCTTGCCAATCTTGCCATGTGGCATTGATCCATTGGGCTCTCTAGTCACATTGACATGTGGCAAGCCAAAGATGATGACATTTGTACATTCTTGTGGTTTATCTAGTTGATTGTTTGACACATAATATTGATGCCATGAAATATAGGGGTATATTAACACATGTGAACTACTGATGTCATCTACACTCTAGTATTTGCTTAAAAAGTCATCTTAGTCATGTTATGCAATTTTATTTCACTACTCTCAAGATATAAAGTAGAAAAGTATTGCACTTACATATTCCCTCATTTGATGAAGGTGGTTAAGGTCAAAGCTGTCAATTTGATGCTATTCAAATGTCTCCAACGCAAATAATGATGTTTTCTTGACAAAGAATCATTTTGATCACACCCTTTGCAAGTGTAGTCAACCCAATTGCTGAATGGCAAGTCAAGGATAGCTAAATTTGCTTAAATTGATCCAAGGGAGATCCTTATCTTTGGGGCTTTATACATTAAGTGGTTGAAGTGATGTAGATCAAAAAATCAAGTTCTATGGTCTCCACACAAGCCTTCATGGCTCTTACAAGGCTAATATTGTAAATTTTTTGCAAGTGATCCATCAAGATAAGTTATTTCCAGAAGTTCTCAAGGTATTTCTACCTCGACTACAAAGAGGGTATTTGAACAAGTGTACTATTTTGGTGTAAAAAGAGGCCATGAAGGATTGTTGTAGTGTTTCAATACAAATGGATTTCTCTAATTTTTGTATTGTTTCCCTTATTTCACTGTAAATGGAGGCTATAGAGGAGAAGAAAACCAGAGATCATATCGGCATAGAGTCCTCACATCTAAATGTTGGAGAGGATATACCTACTCATCCAAAAGATCTGAACATAGATTTACAAGATCGAAACAAAATATTTGGAACTTGAAGTTTCTTGGTTCTCTCCAAGTCTAGGGATTACAATATATTGAGGAGACGTCCATAAACATAGCCATTATAAAGATAAGTATTAGTCAATGGTGATTGGATTGGAGCATGATCCATAGGGAAAATCTTCACTTGGAAATCTTGTACCATACAATGATCTAGAAGGAAATCCAAGTAGCCTTCTTTCTCAGGTGGTCATATCACTATTTCTCTTGGGCTTCTAAAGCTTTCTACCTCTTCCACTTCCATGTAAGTTTGATAGTCCATTCCTTAATAGTGTACTTGGACTTCCTATTCTTAAGATGCTCGACATGTGAGGACTCCATGAAACTTGGCATATTGAAAGAATGCGACATGAGAAGTAATTAGAATGTTAAAGATTAGAAAATGCTTCTAAAAAACTTTTCAATTGGAGAGCATTAAAAACTAATTAGAATGAGAGATATAAATCTTTATAAGAATTTGACCATGGTTACTAGTTGATATGGTTAAGTCTTGTACAAGCCAATAGAAGCAAAATTTCTCCCATTCTTACAAGAGAATTTAGTGGACTATATGAATGAAAGGATTAAAAAATCTAAGGAGATATTTTCCAAGCTAGGAGAAGCTAGACTAATGCATTCTTAGTAGTTCAACTCATACAAATGGAGTTCCATTGCCTCTTATATAGGCTAGTACAAGTTGCATAGCAAGGTGTAAGATGCCATCACTAATGAGATTGCATTTTTCTTTTGCATAAGTTATTATGTCACAAGTGATCTCTTCTCTAAGCTAGTTATATTAGAAGAGTGTTGTTTTCAACTATGGCACAATTTACTTTTGTGGTATCCTTCCAATATTATGAAGGCTCAACTTCAAACCTATCTTCATACAAGTAGCAATAGTCCTCGAGACCAAATCTCTACAATAATGTCTTAACATACTTTGTTTGACATAAAGCAATAGCTCCATCACATTTCTCAAACTGAATGGCTAAATAATGATACACTAGACCTAAATGATGATATGTCAAAAGTTGAATTCAACACAGCCTTAAAATCAGCAATATGTGTCTCATTACGAGCAATGAGTAGCATGTCATCAACATAAACCACAATGATAAGAAGTACATCATCCTCATGTTTGACATATAAATTGCTATCAATTGGACTATTTTGAAAATAACATGCAATCAAGTATGTATGTATCTTCTCATACAAAGCTTGGAGTTTTTGCTTTAGACCATACAATCCCTTTTTCAATCTACATACTTTGTTTTCTTTCCCTTTCTACACAAAACCATGAGGTTTAAAAAACACTCTTCCTCATATAAATCACCATTTACAAATGTAGTTTTGATGTTTAATTGATATACACCATTCAAAAATGTCATTTTAATGTCTAGCCATCATTCACAAATGCAATTTTGATGTCCAATTGATATGCATTCCAAAATTATGAGCTACTAATGTGCAAATGCTATGAATAGTTATCATATAGCAAGTGAAAGCAAAGGTTTCATCAAAACCAAAGCCCTTCTACTAAGTATAGTCCTTTGCCAAAAGTTTAGCTTTATAGAAATCAACACTACCATTTTGGATTATGCTTTAACTTATGAACCCACTTGTACTAATAGCCTTCTTGATAGGAGACAAATTGCATAAGAACCAAGTACCATTTTTAACAATAATATTAAACTTAGTGTTGGGGGTAAAGGCACTTGTGCCTAGCCACCCATGTATTACTACACACTGGCAATGCTCACACACTTGTACACTATAAGTGATGAGCACCCATCACTATCACTTCATTCTTTATTCTTTCAGTGATATTTGAATAAAGGGAAGGCTCGGTCACTTATTGTGACTGTTGGAGTTCTCTTGCTCTTGCTCCTTCCACCATAGCTTTTGCTTCCACTCGCATGCTTCCACTCTAGGTCCACTCCCTTCAATTAGTATCAGAGCCAACCATTTGAGGAGCTTCTTCATACTTTGCTTTAGCAGTCTAGATTCAAAGTTTCAACTCAAGGTTTCATGGCAGCCATTATTTCTTTCTCTTGAGGTATGCATTGAGTATTTCCTTCTTCCAACTTATTCCAACTTGCTACGCGCTTGTTGAGGAGCTTTTGCAGGCTTAGATGAGCCTTGTTGAGTGCTTATTGAGCTAAGGAGAAGCCATTCCATCCCTTTTGATTGGATACAAAACATGCTATAGAAGTCATAGACAGTTGTGGCAGCTTGATAGCATTTTCATATTTTGGCCATAACTTTTGCATACGGCATCGGATTTAGGTGTCATATAGCTAGAAACAAAGAGCATGATGAGATCTACAAAGTTGAACACTCATAGAGTTGATTCTATTTAGTTTTATGTTCTCTATTTCATGCAAAAAAAACTATTTTAGATTGGGCAAATAATAATAAATTCCAAATGCATGTTTAATGCTTGGGAGATACTATTTTGGTGCTTGGATGGTATGGTTATGATTTTGGGTTGATTTGAGTGCATATTTGACTCAATTTTTCTAGATATTTCATTGTTGTAATAACAATATTGAATATAATTTATTTGGGAAAAGCATATGCCTCTTGTCACTTGATGTTTTCCGAGCTTGGTATTGATGCCCGAATGTTTGCTTAACACTTGGGGATGCTTGACACATGTCTTAGAATGCTTTTGGGCTTTGATTGAGCTTGCATTCACTCAGTTTCAATTGTCATATCCCTGTTATTCATAGTGGATAGCAAGCAGTTATCTAATAAAGGTTATGCTCAATATGCTTTGAAGCCACTTGAGTACCACATATTGGATGTATTGACACTTTATTTTTTCATGTATGCCTATGGGTATGTTTGTGACATGCTCTTAAGCTAAGATTAGCTCTTGGATGCTTTGATATTGGCTATCATTCTTATCCTTAAATGCTACTTGGATGCTATAGTTAGAGTGTTATAGACTACTTGGGTTCAACGCTTCCAAATGTATGCTCTATGGATCTTGGATGCTTTGATGTCATTCACTTGGTGTTTTGAGCTTTGCTTGCTCATTTGGCATTCGACTTTTGCTTCAGTGGGAGTTACTCCGCTTTATATATTGAGCCACATTGGCACTTGGATGTACTATAGAGCAGAGCATTTAGTTATGTAGTTCATCTTGAGCTATTATAGTGAGATAGTGGAACTCATTGTGACATGTACATGCTCTCTTGATATTTATTAGATGTAGTTACCCTATCATAGACTAATTTGATCTCTTGGCTTCGACATGGTACTTATGTATGTCAAGGTGTTGTCAATAGTATTTATGTGTTTTTGAGTTATGTATTGAGCTTTGATCAGTGGGTTATGCATATGACAGTTCTCTTCATTTACCTTTGAGACCTACCTTGTGCATGATGTTTATGCCTATTGGTGGATGTATGGTTTTTGACACAATGCAGTTGTTAGAGTATTTAGTGTTGGTTATTCTTGGCTTCTTTCCTCTTGGTTGCTCACAGTCGGTTGTTGGAAAATCACTATAATTTATTCTAGAAACTTGTCATTTTAGTTTTATGCATTCTATTGGAGGGAAGTCACCTGTAATTGATAGTTTCTTGACTATAGTTTGTGGGCAGCTCATTATTTTGTCAGTACCTCTTGTTTTTGGCTTGATTTAACAATGGTTTTGAGACTGATTTGCAAGATATTACAACAACCCATTTTGCTCTTCTATGTCCTTGCTTGGTTTCATTATGGGTAATGGTTCTCGTGACACTGGTATGTTCAATATTGAGAAACTAGATGGAACTAATTACAGCTATTGGAAAATCCAGATATGGTAGGTTTTAGTGTAGAAATTTCACATTAGACCACTCAAAAATGGGATCGTCAAACTTGAAACATTGCGGTTGAGGATTGGGATGAACTGGATGAGCTACGCAAGTCCATAATCATTTTATTTCTCTCTAAGTAGGTTCACTACAATGTTGTAATTGGAAATCAAACTACATATCAGCTTTGGATATTGATTAAGAATCTTTATGACAAGCAGAGTCCTACATCTCAAATGTATTGGCTCAAACAGTTGATGGACCTTCTCACAAAGAAAGGGATTTATATATTTGCACACTTGAATGAGTTTCACTCCATCATCAGCCATTTAACTTCATAGGAGATTGAGTTCAAGGATACTTTGTGTCCTTTATTTGTGCTTAATACTCTACTTGAGTTGTGGGACACTTTCCACGTGGCTCTTTGTGCTAAGGATGGGCTGAAATTGCAGGATGTTGAGAGTGTCCTCTTGATAGAAGAGGTGAACAAAAAGAATATGGATGCTTCTCGTATGGCACATACATGCATTGATTGTGAGAGGATGGCATGCTAGAAATAGCCGTTGTAGATACTCTAATAAGTCTTAGTCTAGGACACATGGACAGTCTTGTAGTAAGTTCCATGGCCATAAGTGCAGTCTTACTTGTCATTATTATGAAAAAGTAGGTCATATTTAGCCATAGTGCCATAAAATGAGAAAAGACAAGCACAAGGAAAAGGGAAAGGGTAAAGTGCAAGACAAGAATGATGATTGCAACATTGTACCTAGCAAGGGTATTGTCAAGATTAAGGAGATTAATGTGGTGCAACCTCATGTGTTTGATGA
Organism: Lygodium microphyllum; assembly: GCF_053477565.2. Classification (NCBI taxonomy): domain Eukaryota; kingdom Viridiplantae; phylum Streptophyta; class Polypodiopsida; order Schizaeales; family Lygodiaceae; genus Lygodium; species Lygodium microphyllum. The sequence goes on from NC_141164.1 coordinate 14,753,505, forward strand.
TCTTATCTTGGCAACTTCTTTGGATGCTTCATAGCTGATTGATACTTTGCCAAGCTATACTTAATATTAGTTGATAGATTGGTACTCGTAAAAAAATGATTAAGTTGCTAATTAGAAGAGGTTTAGAAAAGTATAACCCTCCAAATTTGGCTGCATGGATGTGATTAATGAGAGAATATATGATTCATTTAAGAGGTCGGGTATTAAATATCTTCAATCTTTAATGGACACTAAGTGTCACCTTTTCAGTCTTATTCTCTTGAAAATTGCAAAATCTTGTATTTTTGAATTTTCACACCAAAAGATGTCGCTCGTTTGTGTTCCTCGACATTTATTTTCTGCACCTCTCTTTCCTATGGTTTTTATTTCCTTCTCTATGATATTGTTGTCCCGTTTAGGGTTCCCTACCAAAATGTTTATGAGTACCTCTTCTAGCAATACAAGCGCATCCCCACCACGCAAGTATAAATTTACTATTCAATTAGATCCTGTCTATTCATCTTGGAGGAGTATACACCATCGAGCATTGTTGGACGAGGATGAAGCTAAGGAAAGAAGCATGTAGACTTATGGATGGATGGAAATATTTATCCTCCGGACCCTTCTACAAGTAAGCATCCTCCTTTTTACAATATTGACAACTTCATAAGGTATGTTGGAGATGGTTGTGATGGGATGCTTGGCTATTGCATGAGGTTTTATTCTATATCTTTTACATTTACAGAACAAATGCACGAAATGAAGGAAGCATTAACATTGGCACAAAAAACTATTTCTTAGCTAACGGGCAAGGTTGATAATTTAGAAAACTCTAATCAATCATAGCAAGAAAAATTACTACTCTTGAAAGAAACTCCAATAGGATTTAGACAGAGAAAAAAACCACTTAAAAATATAATGGACTTGTGTAGTCGGGTGAAGAAAAGGAGACTAAATCTTGCAAAGAGATGTGTCTCTAATATTTCATGTATTAATATTCGAGAGAACGATGAGAGGATTAAGCTTATTAAAGAAACCATGACAAAGAAGGACATTATAAGGATTCCTAAATCACTTGAAAATGTAGACTTGAGAAGCCAAACTCTGAAAGAGTTAGTGAAAGATTTAAAAGGAATAGTTAAACCAGATGAAATAGTGGAGACATGTGACAGTATGGGTATCAGTCGTAGAGGTTATCGTGCTCTCTCTAAATTGTGGTTTACAAATCTTAAATGACATAGAATAAGTGCATTTGGTTTTCCTCGGCCTCTTGCAGTTTCAATTGCTAGGATAGCTATGAATCGTAGGATTCCAGATGTTTTTGGGGAGTATATTCATATAGAAGGATCCATGACCTATGAAAAACATAAAACAAATGCCTTTTTTTAACACAACACATTTAATAATATTTGGATTGATATTAAAAGAGTCCAGATTGCAATGGTCCATATGTATAAATTTATTGTCCAAGAATGTTGTGGTATTTTGAAGTTTGCACTAAAATTGGACATGTGACAGTATGGGTATCAGTCGTAGAGGTTATCGTGCTCTCTCTAAATTGTGGTTTACAAATCTTAAATGACATAGAATAAGTGCATTTGGTTTTCCTCGGCCTCTTGCAGTTTCAATTGCTAGGATAGCTATGAATCATAGGATTCCAGATGTTTTTGGGGAGTATATTCATATAGAAGGATCCATGACCTATGAAAAACATAAAACAAATGCCTTTTTTTAACACAACACATTTAATAATATTTGGATTGATATTAAAAGAGTCCAGATTGCAATGGTCCATATGTATAAATTTATTGTCCAAGAATGTTGTGGTGCATAAATACGCCATCCTCTCTACTATTGAGGCTAAGTATGTTGTAGCCACTAAGGCTTGCAATGAGGCTCTCTAGTTAAGTTGTCTGGTGGTAGACCCTGGTATTACTAATGTGGTCTCTACACTGTATTCGAATTTTATGAGTTCTATCTAGGTAGTAAAGAATCCTGTCTTCCATGAGAAGATGAAACACATTGAGGTGTGTTACCATTTCATTAGAGAGATTGTTGAGGACAAGTCTCTTGACCTTGTCAAGATCTCAACTGACCAAAATCCTGCAAATCTACTCATGAAAAGTCACTCAGCAGAACATTTTTCCTTCCTTGGAAAGTTGGTAGGTGTTGGAGGAGATGATGTCTTTCATCATCCTATTGTACTTATGTACATTTATACTTTTTCACTTTTCTATTGTTCACTCCTCACACTAGGGACACATTTGCCTTTAAGTGGGAGGTTGTTGGGGGTAAAGGCACCTATGTCTAGTCATCCATGTATTACTACACTGATAGTACCCACACACTTGTACACTACAGGTGGTGGGTGCCCAACACTATCACTTGATTATTTATTCTTTCAGTGACATTTGAATAAAGGAAATGCCAGTCACACATTGTGACTTTTGGAGTTCACACATCTTGTCTCTCTTTGTCTCTTGCTCTTGCTTCTTTCACCATAGCTCTTGCTTCTGCTCATGTGCTTCCACTCTGGGCTCAGTCCCTTCACTTAGATTACATAGCTAATTAATAAGAGGTATTGCGAGAATTTAAATGATTATTATTAGTCAATGGTGTTACTATAATGTAATGTTTGCACTAGCCATATTTGTGTACTTTTGGGCTATTCAATCTCTACTCTCTCTCATCAGGAAGTGCATCATTTACATGTGTATTAGAAATAGGATGATTTGTGGCATCATGAGAGACCTATAAGCTAACTCACTTGGCAATATATGTGACTATGCACCACTAAAAAGAGGCAACAAATTATCATAGATATATTGTGAGCATATGCGTGTCTCTTTTATACATGAAACTAAAGGCTGAATAGCATCTTCCACAAAGACGACCTTATAGTTGACCAAGATATTCTTACTTTGTGGATACTATAACTTATAACCTTAGCTTTCATTATTGTACCCCCCAAAAAATTCACAAGTCAACAGTCAAATCAAGTGGAAGGTATTGACGACTCTACCCAAGAGATCAAAGCCCACTTTGATACCAATTGCTAGATTTAGGATTGTAGGAATGCATACACACACATAGAGCTTGGAGAAAAAGAATCTTGAGAGAGTACAACTCAAAGTGTATTAAGAGGGATCAACAAAGAAGATTTACATCAAAATGAATATGCATATATACAAAGCCAGGAAAAAAAAGCTCCTAGCGAGGGAAAAAAGTAACTCATAAATTCTAAGTGTGTTCACACATATCATTGCCAAAATATAGTGACATAACTAATGCTTGAGATATCGTAGGTCTATTGTTAAGTGATGTAGATATTGCCAAAAGAAAGAGTGGCTATTGTTTTATGGAAGAGCCTTTTTGGAAGTAGATACTAGGGATACTCAAAAATTTTGTAAAACCATTTATCATATAGATAGAAAATCCCCTTAATACTCATGTGAGTAACCTATGGCATTTCGCTAATTAGTAAAGAGTATACTAGTGATTGAGTCATTTTGATAAGAAGGTGATGAAGTCCATCATATAGATTTTATTTTTGAGATTGTATATGCAACCTCATGTTAACTAGTCATGCTAGAAATTTGACAGAATGTTATGAGCATCTTAGAGAAAGCATGCCTTTGGACTTGCTTTAGTCTAAGAAGAGGCTATTCTTGAAGCATGGTTAGAGGAAGACTTGATTCTTATTTCTACTTGGATGTGCATCTTAAGAACTTAGAAACCCACCTTAAGCTATTTAAAGGATTTGAGGAACTAAAACTAAATAGATTTTATGAGTATTATGATCTTTGAAAGGACATGGTAAAGTATGTAAATATGAAATTTATCATGAGAACAAGTCGATCTACAATTAGTATTAGTAATATTATTTCTCTACATATAATTTCTGTCGTAGCAAAAACCAATCCTCAAAACTATCAACTCTTAAAATATATTGATCTTCCAAATTCTAAGGGATTATATTGGAGCCAAAAACTAGTCCACCTACTTTTTTGTAAGTTTTTGTAGCGATTACTAATTAATAAAGGTATATATACATTGTTTGTTTCTAATGTGTTTATTATGGACTTATAAGATGTTGAGAATGCTTATTCTTGATATATGGTATTCAAAATAATGTTTAAACAAATTTCAATCCTCAGAGTTAGAATTTTGAGAGAGGATAATTTTAAGGGAGTATGATGATTGTTCTCAAGAACCTTTCAATAAATGGTGTTGAGAGTGTGCTCAAATAGCACTAGATGAAGCCATTCTACATGAGAAACAAATCCCCCTCGTGTTGTTAGGGTGTACACATAATATAAACATGTATACATCAATAGTAGGAAGGAACCTCATCCTAAATGCAAAATGAGGTCCCTTCATACTTTTGAAGCACTAAATGGTATTGTATGTCTAGATAATAGGCCAAAGTGAGGTATTGCGATGAGAGAAGGAAGTAGATTATGATGGCAATGATAGAGAGGAGGAGAGAACAATGGAATTCCAGGACTTGCAAAAGGGGGGGGATTTGATTTAATGAGGGGGGACAATAATTATTTTTAAACATATTAGGGAGGGGTGGAAACTTGGTGGCTAAAAATAACCACCCCCTATCCCCCCTTCAAGCCTTTATAAGCCTTTTTAATGCTCAAGGCTTTTAAGTCTCAACATTATTTTTTTTTCCCTTCTCATTTTCATAATGATTTGTCCAAGTTTATATGCATGGTGACTTTATCATCAGCTCATCTCATCAACTTTCAATTAGAAATGGAGCTTTGCACATCTTAAAATGATCAAATTTGACTCTAGGTTGTTTCGTAGAAGTTGCATTTCTAGCATGGTGGCTTTTGAAAGTGGTGGGAGAGATTTGATTTAATGAGGGGAGAGAATAGTTAATTTTTAATATATTTGGGAGGGGTGGGAATCTGGCGGCCAAAAATAGCCACCCCCTACCCCCTTTAAGACTTTATTGGCCTCTTTACGGCTCAAGGCATTTAAGCCTCAACATTAAAAATTTTTCCCCTTCTCTTTTTCATGTTGCTTTGTCCAAGTTTGTATGCATGTTAGCTTTATCATCTACTCATCATTGATTTTCAATTATGGATGGAGCTTTGCGCATTAAAAAGTGCCGACACTTTGAATTTCCTTCCTTTAGAGAAATTGAGATGTCCTCATCTCAAGAGAAACTATGGGAGGTCTCTTCAAAGAATGGACTCCTCAACCCATGCTACATTTTCTTTAGGAAAATCTCTCCATTGGACAAGATACTTACAAGAAGTGCAACATCTAAGTAGGTTCTCTTTGATTCCTAGTATTTACTCAGATTGTACCTCGAGGATTCCTTGAGTTGGCATTACAATTTTTTCATCATCAAGAACATGATCTAGGTAAAGAATATATAATTTTGAAAGGCTCACAAGAATTATATTGTACACTTTGATTTGAGGTGGAAGATCTAGTCTGTAAGAATTTCTAGCAAGAAACTTGACAATCTCATTGGGCAATAGTATATTGGATTGAGCTTCCTTAATTTACCAAAGGGATAGAGAACTCTTCTTTGGCTAAAATCTTAGGGGAAAAAATGTGTCCTTTGAGAGTCCACAACATCCTTTTTGGATTCATATAGGCCTTGCCTTAATATCCTGATGGATGGGTTTGGTCTACTCTTCCATTTCTTTGAATTTTCTTGGTTTCTTTAACCCTTAGGGTAGGATCAAAAAAATTTACAAGGGATAGGCCCTCTTTTGCCCATACAACACTTGGAAAGGGATCATTCAAAATGCTTTGTTTGTATGAAGCATTGTAGGCAAACTCAACTAGAGCTATATATATAATCAACCCATTTTTTTGGATCCCTATTGCAATAGGGCCTTAAAATGCCTTCTAGAACTTAGTTGACTCTTTTAGTCTGCCCATTAGTTTGATGATGATACATTGTACTAAAACAGAGTTGAGTACCAACAGCTTGAAAGAGATAGGTCCAAAACTTGAGGTGAAAAATGAACCCCTATCACTATTAATTCTCTTCGATAATCCATATAGTCATAAAATTTCTTTGACAAAAAATATTTACACAGCCAATTACAAAAGTTTACATGGAGTCTTTATCTAGGGCTCAAATTTTTTTACATAGCATCATGGCATAGGAGATATTCTAGGTAGATGCATAATATCAGCCATGGAATAGGCATATTGGTATAATGAAATAAGTAGGCACTTTGCTCTCAGTACTTAGTACTAAATATTTTCTAGGCATGTTTTGCACTTGAACAATAGGCTATGGCCACATGATTAGGTTGAATGACTCTAATAACTTGGTGATAGACCCATCGGTTTAGGATCATCATCTCCCAATCTTTGTGTACCATAGGATTTGTGCCACTCTTATTAAACATAAAGAGTTGCAACAAGTAAAGCCTTTCTACCCAATGGATCATTTAAAGGTCGTACTATATGTCAGATATCAAGCGGACATGGATAGAGTAATAAGTAGACATCAAACATCAGCCTAAGTAATCAGACCATGCACAATCTTGTGTGAAACTGAAGGTTGGAGGAGTAAATATAAACTCCATTATCCAAAATATCTCTTCTCTCACGATAAAATTGCAATAGGGATATGGCTTGGTACATGAAATAACTCATGGAGCTATTGTAATTCATCTTAAAAATGACCAAGAAGAAAGTGAGAAAAAAATTCTTCCTTTTCAAGGCACTAACCACTTCTTAGCTTGGATGAACTAATTTTCCACAAAAACTAGAATTATTTTCTCTTCCTCCTTGTCATGTTTCTTTCTAATCTTGGCTAGGTTTCCCTCCATTCACCCTATCAGAACTCTACTTTTAACTTTTGTTATTTTTTTATCACTTATACCTTTGAGAGATTGATTTATCATGATTTTCACACTCTTAGTTATCTTGTCCAAGTATTTTTCTAGAACATCTTCCAACTTCCAAGCATTGATTTTGCTTAAATCTTATGATCCTAACAATTTCAAGATTTATTCCTTGGCTTGTTTTGTTGATCTAAATTTACTTTGACTCCAAGTTTTGGGATCATTGTTATTTGAAATGTTTCTAATACTAGCCACTTTAAAGTGTATGGTAGCATTAGTAGTTGTTCAAGTTCCATTCCCAATTTTTTCACTGTTTGGACTCCACTAGAATTAATGGACTTTGGTTGATTATGTAGCCCTAGGTCTACCCCTTGCAACAAAGTGCCACTAGAATAAATAGACTCAATTGGAATCAATGAACTTTGGTTGATTGTGTAGCCCTTAATCTACCTCACAACAAAGTGCCTTGGCCTCAACCCATGAGGATTAACCTGAGGAAACCTATAGATCTAACAATTGCTGGTAGCATTCTAGCACTTAACCAAGATGATCATGTTGTAATCAATGGTGGCCGAGAACAAACTAATTGTTGTATTTAGTTCAAAGAGAGTGAGAGAAGGAGGACTTGGACTCAATCCATTTTCCCATAAGGAAAAATTTTAGCTTTGGTCCCCCTAAAATAGCCCTTAATTAGGATCTAGCACCTTACCCTAAGAAGCCATTGTTTGGCCTTGGTCTTATTTTCCATTTGTTGGAAAGCACTTGACTTATCAAGTCCACCTTGATGAAAGAAAATTCGATCGCCCACTTCCCAATCATAATCATAGTATTGTTTAATTATCTAAACATAGCATACTATGAATATTGTTTTACATATAAAAATAGTTTCATTGATCATTTCTTTAGTGCACGATTCATTTCACATCTTCTTTAGAGATAAATACATGAATGAAAGTAAATCATTTCTTTCAAAGTCATTATCATAATATTTATGGTGCCTCTTTTTTAACATAAAGAGCCATAAATACAAAAGATCCCTATTGTTAGGTGATTGCTAGAAGGAAGTTACCTTGCCCAGAGTTCTAGGCTCTCAATACATGTTGCATTGTACTTGTATAGATTTTTGCCCTATCATAGAATTGGTTGTGAGTATTAATAAAATTTTACAAGAAGAGCACCTTGCTCTTGTCTATTGTAAGGGGGAACCTTTTGCACATGACCCAGCTAGACGAGGATTAAGTGCTCATAGAAAGCTAAAATTTTGGCTCACATGTAAGACCCCTAGATATTGTCCTTGGAGAGCTGTAATGCTAATAAAATTCATCAAGAATATGAGGCACATACTTGTTTTAGAATCCTCTTCAAGAGCTACAACTAGTATTTCCCAAATAGATGCTAACTTTCCTTAAATGAGACTGCCAATCAATCATAAAAGGCATCATTTATTTCTAATATATCTCATAATGACATTAAGCATCTACCTATTCTCATAGGAATAGCCTATAAGCTTGGATTATTCAAATTTAATCCCAATCCTTTTCCCTATGTTTAATCTTAAATCTCTCATGGAGTAAAGAACAATGTCTCATTTCTCACCTAGAATCTTATAGTAGGACTATTTGTCAATTTTCATGTATTGGTTTAACTTCATGTTATCACCTCATTTCTATATTTCCCTTGGCATCTTTATCTTGTAATTACTTCATTATTGGATTCATCTCAAGAACACAAGTTATGGTTTTTTAAGTCTTGGTCTATTCAAATACATTTATCCAATGCTTGAAGGATTCTTGCTATGAGTATGTGCTTATGAGGCCTATATGTTAGCATCAGACTCTACCAATTTATTATCAACGGCATCCTCGGTTTGTGTTCCCACTAAAATCATTCGATCAATCTTTATTACCAACTCATTATGCCTAAATACATGCCTTGTTTCATGGCTGAAACTTGTTTAACCCCTTACTCTTTAAGAATGACTTCAATATGAATAAACCACTCGTTTTATCTATAGTGAGGGATAGTGAACTCCAAATCATTAATGGTAAGTAAAGTATCTTACTGGATTAGTCTATTGCACTTCTTTGAGATCTTCAAGAATGAGGGAGATTCACCTCTCTTTTGTCCCGCTCTCTCCCTTAACATTGAACTTTTCCCTTGGTTGGTATCATATTCATTGGCAATCTCTAAACATCCCACTTAGACAAGAATGCAATCGGAAATATGGAAAGAAATTGCAAAATGTGTGAATAGAATATGACAATGGGAAGTTGAAATATGAGAATTAGAGAGTGCAACTTTGATACTATTGTTGACCCACTAAATTTATTGTATATTATTTTAGTTGTAGGTTCAGGAGGCCCAAAACCTTCAAAGACCCTCCCAAACCTACAATCTCATTGCCCAATCTAAATTTGAATTTCAAAATCCTCACTTTCCCTCTCTTATGGTTGGCTAGCATATACACTCTCTATTTCTCCCCCTCCTTTTGATAGGTCTGCCCTCTATGTATGTGTGTGCGTGCACTTGTAGGTTGATTCTCTCATGGAGCTCAACATGGACATCCACCGTGGAAATGGAACTCTCGCTCTCGCTCTCTCCGCACGCACACGTGTGCACACACGCACGCGCGCGCGTGCACACACACACACACACATGAAAATTGCTAATATGGATGTAGGTGTTGGGAAGAAGATAGATGCTAGTAGGTCTAAGAGCAGTAAAGAAGAGCAATGGGTAGAGTGAGGCATGAGCACTAGGCAAATTGATGTGAGGGCATAATGTACAATGTCTTCTCTCTTGAAGAGAGAGAGAGAGATGATACAAAAACTTTGGGGGAGGAGAGAGAAGAGAATGTGTAGGAAAGAAGTGAGTGAAGCGAAGTTGCCATTTAGTAGCACTACAACTTTGCTTCCCTCATGGGGCCACTTTGTGACATCTTTGCATGACAACATGAAGTTGTTACCAAGTGGCCTAGCATTTCTAGCATGAAAAGTATGCAAGGAATGCTAGTTTAATTTAATTACTTACTCTCTTTATTGGACTAGCCAAAACACAACACTTAAGAATCAATTATAAGGACAAACCCGATGAAACTCATTCTTAAATGCATTTTTGAGATGAGTGCTATGCAAAGCTCTCGTGAATTTACTAATTTCAATTGATAGAATGATTCTAACAAAAAATGACTCTAGGTTGAGATTCTCATGGTGATTCAATCTCTCTTAGCAAGAAAAGAATGGCTCAACAAATGGATTTCAAAGAGAGATTGAAGAATGAATAGAAGTATATTTTCAATAGATTTGATGAAGAATGATGGGCTCAATCCCTTTCATAGAATGCTTCAATGACCAAGATGCTTTGTAGGTATCTCCAATCTCAATTCTCAATGCTCTTCAATAGTATTCAAAGCTTAGACACAAGATAATGGGATGACATACTCATTCCCCCAAAATCTTACTACATGATATAATCATGTAATAAACTTTAGCCTAAGCCTTTGTATTACATCTAGAAAATAGGGCTTGATATAAAGAGAAAGAAGTTTATTTCCATTGAACTATCCATGCCTCTAAATGAAATGGAGAAGATAATTTCCCATTATTCTTAGTAAGAATGATCTTGTCCTAAAGTTTTCTTTCATTGAAACCTTGCTATTCACACTATTTTGCTACTCTAAATAGCTTCCACTTGGGCCCACATTATTAGACAAACTCCTTGCAAAGGTTGGCTCAAATATTCTCGTAGCCTCTCATCTATTAAGAATTAATACCATGAATGCTTCCAATTGGGCCTTCTTATGATGGTTTCCTTCTTTCATAATTGCTATTTGGAATGTATTTTCTCCCAATAATTCATTGCTATGAATTAGTGCTAATACATTAGGGCCAAAAAGTTTCAAAATGGCACTCGTAAAAAAATGATTAAGTTGCTAATTAGAAGAGGTTTAGAAAAGTATAACCCTCCAAATTTGGCTGCATGGATGTGATTAATGAGAGAATATATGATTCATTTAAGAGGTCGGGTATTAAATATCTTCAATCTTTAATGGACACTAAGTGTCACCTTTTCAGTCTTATTCTCTTGAAAATTGCAAAATCTTGTATTTTTGAATTTTCACACCAAAAGATGTCGCTCGTTTGTGTTCCTCGACATTTATTTTCTGCACCTCTCTTTCCTATGGTTTTTATTTCCTTCTCTGTGATATTGTTGTCCCTTTTAGGGTTCCCTACCAAAATGTTTATGAGTACCTCTTCTAGCAATACAAGCGCATCCCCACCACGCAAGTATAAATTTACTATTCAATTAGATCCTGTCTATTCATCTTGGAGGAGTATACACCATCGAGCATTGTTGGACGAGGATGAAGCTAAGGAAAGAAGCATGTAGACTTATGGATGGATGGAAATATTTATCCTCCGGACCCTTCTACAAGTAAGCATCCTCCTTTTTACAATATTGACAACTTCATAAGGTATGTTGGAGATGGTTGTGATGGGATGCTTGGCTATTGCATGAGGTTTTATTCTACATCTTTTACATTTACAGAACAAATGCACGAAATGAAGGAAGCATTAACATTGGCACAAAAAACTATTTCTTAGCTAACGGGCAAGGTTGATAATTTAGAAAACTCTAATCAATCATAGCAAGAAAAATTACTACTCTTGAAAGAAACTCCAATAGGGTTTAGACAGAGAAAAAAACCACTTAAAAATATAATGGACTTGTGTAGTCGGGTGAAGAAAAGGAGACTAAATCTTGCAAAGAGATGTGTCTCTAATATTTCATGTATTAATATTCGAGAGAACGATGAGAGGATTAAGCTTATTAAAGAAACCATGACAAAGAAGGACATTATAAGGATTCCTAAATCACTTGAAAATGTAGACTTGAGAAGCCAAACTCTGAAAGAGTTAGTGAAAGATTTAAAAGGAATAGTTAAACCAGATGAAATAGTGGAGACATGTGACAGTATGGGTATCAGTCGTAGAGGTTATCATGCTCTCTCTAAATTGTGGTTTACAAATCTTAAATGACATAGAATAAGTGCATTTGGTTTTCCTCGGCCTCTTGCAGTTTCAATTGCTAGGATAGCTATGAATCGTAGGATTCCAGATGTTTTTGGGGAGTATATTCATATAGAAGGATCCATGACCTATGAAAAACATAAAACAAATGCCTTTTTTTAACACAACACATTTAATAATATTTGGATTGATATTAAAAGAGTCCAGATTGCAATGGTCCATATGTATAAATTTATTGTCCAAGAATGTTGTGGTATTTTGAAGTTTGCGCTAAAATTGGACGAAGCACAAATTCAAAAGGGACAAAAGATGGAAAGAGTCAGCAACTGTATCATGAATAGGGCATTGGATTACAGTACTAACAGGGAGCCAGAACAACAATTTAAGATACAATCCAAGATGGAGCTTTGGTGGATTGGTGTGGCCCAAGTACCAACTAAAATTCATGAAATCTTGAAATGGTTATTCTCTCATACAGGTATTCGTGATATTATAAAGTCTCAAAATGAAGGTGAAATGTTGATAGTCGATGGTGTTGGTAGTTGTAATGTTGAATGGCATATGAGTGCTGACTTAAAAACTATCAATGTATGCTTGGAGTAAGTAATGGGGCCAATGCAAAATATCCTTGTATTTATTGCATGGAGAGTTTGGGATCCAAAGAATGGAGTACTTTGCGGCCAGAGCCCGCGGCAAGAGCCCCGACTCGAAACTCTATAGATTTGAGTAAGTTCAAAAACGTGGATGGCTTATGGGATCCTATTCTCTCAATCTCTCTAAGGAACATTCATATTTGTACATTACATGCAGAGATCAGAATAATTGATAACTTGCTTAGATTGCATCTTGACTATGCATATTCAATAAAACCAGTATCTTTGTCAGATGACTGCATTGATAAATGTGAGTCTTTACTGTCAAAAATGGGTTTTCATGGAGATCACGTTCACCTGAGAAAGGATCCAAAAGCCTCAAGGAAAACAAGAGAGGTCTGAGTAGATGTCTCCACGGGGGGTGCAAAAGCTATAAGAAATCATACTGGTAAACAAATGAACACATTGTGGGAGCGTTGGAGAGAGTTGTGTGCAATCATAACAAATGTGGCTAGCACACCACGAATTGCATTCCTACGAATGGAGGTTTGAAAACACCTTGACATATTTTTAAAAATGCTCAGGGAACAAAAGATAACATCTAACTATTCGAAAGAGTAGAAACATTCAATTGTGAATCTTGATCAAGCAATCAAGGAAGCTTGGGGAGAAAAGAATATTGCTTTCTACTTGGTAAGATGGACATAAATTTGAAGCTTTCTTTTTTGAAAACAAGGTTTAATGATTTAAACTGATTATTGCTTGTTGGGTTGTCACAGCATATTCTTCTTATTCATGGGCCTTTTTTTGTGGAAGAGCAAGGGCCCCTAGCAACTTACAGTAGCCAAGGTATGGAGAAATCTCACTACCAAGCATGCATGTGTTTCTTTCGAAGCACTAGACATGGAGGAGGAGCAACAAAAACCAATGCCTTTCAGGAGTTATTCAATTGGTTTTTTCAAAGACAACTTCAAAGAACACAATAAATACGATGGAATCTAAAATACCGATACTATTTTCAAAATGTTATATACATGGCTAGCTTTTAAGAGCCTTTACGTCCTCTTCCTCCTCCGGCATTTGTCCTCTATAACGTAAAAACTTTCTTCTCTTGTATCTAGCTACGGATTTGATATCCGTTTTGTTTGCTACTAAAACATAAGAAGAGTATCCAAGGAAGTATCCAGCCCTGAAGGCAAAGAAGCCGGGACCATAACAAAATATTCGGATGGCTACTCTCTTTTCCAAAAACATAACTTTGTGCACATTGTATTGCAAATCTGAGTATTCAAGAAGCCTTGTAAGTGCTTTAACACAGACAATTGGCTATGAGGCCTCCTCTGAGAAAGTCCTATGCAAAACCAACAAAATATTGGGATCAATCCTCGATATGTAATGCCCAAGTGCAACATCCTTTAGGGAACTACCACCAACTCTCGATCCTTTGGCTCTTCCCAAGAAATTATCCTCATCTACAATCTCCAACTGTAAAAGCAACAGTCAGAATGAAAAAAATGAAAATATGTATGTGATTCCACAAAAACAAAAGAATGCATTACCATTTGATTTTCATCACTCTCAAGTTTTCTTGGATTCCATAAGCCGATTGATGTCTCCTTGATATCCTTGAGCTCCTCTACATATTCTAACTCCTTCCTTCCAAAATTGGAGATTCCAAGCTTCTCTTGAAATTGCTCAAACTCTTCATCAGCAAGTAGTAACTCTCTCTCAGCATCTTTAACCTTGATTAAACATAAGGATAAAGCATTTGATGCATCTATAAACATATCATCAGACATTTGAGTATCTAATTTAAGTAAGTCCTCCTTGGACTCATTTTCAACATCCACTATGCCTTTTGCATCTACAGATGCCTCTACAATAACTACCAAGCAATAATCTTCTCTCAAATTGAAAAGAGTTTGGAGATCATAAAATAATATGTATTCCTTTTCTTTAATTGGGAAAGTAGGCAAAGATGGAACAATAAGGCTTGTAGGACTGCCAGATGGCTCATCAACCTCTATAGTGGTTTCTTCAATACAGACTCTGCTTTAAATTCAGCAACATCCAAGTCCTTTGCAACTAGTGCTTCCATCTGGGTGTCTAGTTGCTCCTCAACATCAACTTCATCTACTATCTCTTTAAGAAGGCAACAGCTATATAATTTTAAGGTTTCTTTATGCTTTTCATCAGATTTTAGAGGGTATTTTACAAGGGAAAATACAATGAATGCAGTAGACTTAAGCATAAGCCTGCATTTTTTTGGGTGTAAAGAGCATAACTCAACTACATAAAATCTACCAAGAGAATGATAACCACATTTATTGGTAAACAAGGACTTCTCAGTGCCTGACCTTCCAACAGGGGTGTGAACATACTCCTTGAAATCCAACTAAACAACAGGATATGCCAACTCTTCAAACTCTACAAAATCTTCATTGCAAAAGTCCTTTGAGAAATTAAGAACTTGATCAAGATCCCACTCTGGATTGAAAATCTCCCTAGGTGTTGGATAGAATGTAAGGTCAATATTATTTTCTATGAGAAAATCCAAGATCTTCTCAGAGGCTGTAACATCTATAATTTGAGAAAGCCCTGGGACCCTCACAGGAGACTTTCCCTTCTTTGAAGCCTTCCTTGAACCTTCACTTGTCACACTGACATATGAGATGATATTGAAACATCTAAAGCAACTGACTCCTTTGTCATTGTGGGCTCAAGGACTATTTTCCCCTTTATACATATGGAAGCAAATGTGTGTGACATTTCTGTTCCTGACATCTTGAATCAATAGCTCTGAACACTACTTGCCTATACAAAGCAAATATAAACATATAGAGCTCTTGAAGTGCAACCATCACTCCATGTTGGAAGATCAATTTTTACAACGTGAGTAGGAGCATTTACAAGCCTCAAAACTCCACCATCGCACCATTCCAGTTCAGCAATCGGTTGGGATTCTACATACACAACGCAAAACAAAGACACGTGTGAGAAAACCTTGTGAGAGAAATAAAAATCTTACACAAGGTCTTTCCAATACGACGCGAGTGGAGAGAAATGAAAGCCTTGCTATTAACCCTATCGCATTGTTTTGGTGGAGGACGACACGAGTGGAGGACGAAATGAAAGCCTTGCTATTAACCCTATCGCATTGTTTTGGTGGTGGATGACGCAAGTGTAGACGTGAATACGATGTGATAATACGTGAATACAATGTGATAAAAACCTTGCGCAAGGTCTTTCCAATACGACGTGAGTGGAGAGAAATGAAAGCCTTGCTATTAAACCTATCGCGTTGTTTTGGTGGAGGACGACGCGAGTGGAGGATGAAATGAAAGCCTTGCTATTAACCCTATCGTGTTGTTTTGGTGGTGGATGACGCAAGTGGAGATGTGAATATGAGTGGAGACATGAATACGAGAAGAGAAAGATAAAAACCTTGTTATTCACCTTATGGTGCTATTTTGGAAATTATGGAAGAACTTTCCCTTCCTGAACTCGCGTTGTTTTTCTGTACGTTGCCTTAGGGATGGACTTTGGGAATCTGCTCAGGCGTGCATGGAAGGTTACTTTGACAGGGGCGGGGAACGAGGAAGTTCTACGGTGGATTGCATATGAAATGACGTGTGGGTTGGGAATGATATTGGATGTGGATTATGGACGGAGTACAGAATGTGGGGGCGACGGAGTGGGTGATGTCGAGGGAATGGGATTATGGATGGACAGGCGTCTGTGATTAAGCCTTAAGGGGATGGAGATGGAGACGGGCGTCTGTGATTAGGAAGGGAAAGGAGCCAAGGAGAGAGGAAGAAATTTGGCGCAGGAGGAAATGGGGAGGAAAAAGGTGCGAAATTTTTTGAGTGGGCTTAAATAGGTGCAAGGGGGAAGAAAGAACTTTCCAAAAAAACCATTATATCGAGGCGAATGAGAACATGACACGTGGACATCAGTAACCCAAGTATATAAGAACTTCTCATTTGGCGGGAGCACGAATTCAAAACTTACGTCACCACTGCCATTCATCCGACAAAACCTTACGTCACGACTGATGTACGACCGACAATACTGACGTATCCCATTGACTGAGGTGTCGTACGTCCGCGCTGCTCATTCACTCCTAGTTTGTTGGAAGCCCCCAATACGAAGCGATTAGAAGAAAGAAGGAAATCAAATTTGCCAAATCGCGTTGTATTAGGAAATTTTTTGCAAAGGAAGGAAGACAAATCCAAGGTCTTATATGAAACGATAACGTCAATGCAGGTTGTCAAATCTTCTTAATCGTGTTATATTGGAAATCAGAAGCAAGGAGAATGGGCTCAAGGGACAGCATCCCTGCACCTTCGATACGAAGCAATAAGGTCAAAGTTTAGACCTCAGATTAACACTATCACGTTGTATTGGGCCAAGCATTGTTTTGCCTTTCATATTCCATGAGAGGAGCAAGTCACCCTTGTATTCAGTTTCCTAATCGTGTCGTGTTGGCTTCAATGGCAAGGACAAAACAAACTGCAAGGAAGGTATTGGTGAAGAAATCTTCTGAAGAATATGCTGAGCTAACTGTTGAGGAGATAGTTGAAGAAATTGTTGTCCCTATTACACCAGCCTGGTAGTTCAGGTGAATTTCCCTCAGAGAACAAGTCATTTGGTGAGTTTGAGCCCTCAACTTCTCCTCAATCTCAACCTGCCAAGGAAGCCCCTATGAGGAAAAAGAGAAAGTCAAGATGGTTGTACATGCAGAGGTGTTTTGCAGAGATCAGGAAAGCTCAAAAGTCAACCAGGCACCTCATTCCTAAGGCTTCATTTTTTAGACTAGTCAAGGAGATATCTGATAGTTGTCCCTTGTTGCTTCTGTGGATGGCCTCAATAAGAGATGGTAGTTGTCTGCCCTCCTATGCTTGCAAGAGGCAGCAAAGGATTTTTTGATAGATTTTATGAATGATGCTTATATTGCAGCTGCCCATGCACATCGAATTACATTAATGAATAAAGACTTTAGTATGGTTAGCAAACTTAGATATAGGTTTGACAAAGTTTTGAACCCTCTTCCATTGACTGATCAAAAGGCATTTGAAATCCTCAATGTTCCACCCAGGAGAAAGCAGAAAGAGCCACCAGCACCCAAGTCTGAAGAGGTTACCCATTTGTATCCTACAAGGGTTGCAAGTGAGCAGGAATTTGTCATGGAGGAGAAAAGGAAAGAGGTAATAGAAAATGAGAATTTGATTTGCCAGAGAAAGATTTTGACTCTTGGCCTAGTGAACTACAAGAGGATGGGGAAAGTGTACAACCAAATGGTCATGAATGTTTCTGTTAGTCTTGAGAAAGAAGACTACCTCAGCATTTCTCCAGAGGATAAGATCCTATTTGAGAAAAAGGATACTCAACTTACAGATTCAGTAGTTTATTGTTGT
Source organism: Lygodium microphyllum (assembly GCF_053477565.2). NCBI lineage: Eukaryota > Viridiplantae > Streptophyta > Polypodiopsida > Schizaeales > Lygodiaceae > Lygodium > Lygodium microphyllum. Next base: position 14,771,357 of record NC_141164.1, read on the forward strand.
TTGAGGTAAGGTCATTCGCTTCTCTTTATTTATAATGAATTTTTCCAAGGGTCCTCATATTGTACTCATTTTCTTATTTAGTCTTTACTTTATATATAGGGCATATGTTGCTTCTCTTAGCATTAATATTGCTAAGATTATATTTGTTATTGATCCACTTCTCTCAGTGGATTTGTTTTCAAAATCTGATTCAAATATTGCAAGGTTTTTTAAGGACTTCAATAGTGTCACAAACCATCATATTTTTTTTCCATATATTGAAAGGTATTTTCTTCAGCATTCTATCTCTTGATGATTTGTCTTTAGGGTTATTATTGCTCACTTGTGTTTTGGTTTGCAGAGGTCACTGGAGCCTAATCTATATCGACATTCCTGCAAGAGAGGTCATTTTTATGAATTCTCTTTCAGGAATCCATGGCCAATGAAAGATGTATTGTCAATAAACACTCTTTATTTTATCTTTATTGGATAAAGTTTATAATATTCGCTAATAAGTTAATATGTGCAGTGCTGCTAGACTTGTTACTACCCACTTGGACACTAGCTTTGAAAGCATTGTTGATCCTCAGAGACCTTTCAAGTTTCTGCTTCAAGAGGTCCCATTGCAAAATGATGTACATAGTTGTGGCTAGAGAGTGGTTTCAAATGCTTTGAGGATAATAGATTCAAAGTTACTGAATGTAGAGGGGGTGAATGTAAGTCTCTTGTGCTTTATCCTTTTTATAGTGAAAGTCTCTTACTACTTCAAATAACTTGTATGCTTTGTTACAGTGCAGAGACTACCCTAAGGCATACATGTGGTGGATACGGGAGAGGTGTATTGAACTAGTTTTGGATAGGGTAATTACATCGGTGGACCCAGATTCCCCTCTCCCAATAGCTAAAAATTCCAAAGGACAGGCAACAACGAAGGGCAAAGGCAAAAAAATGGCAACCACCAAGAAAAAGAAGTCTCCAAAGTCCAAACAAAAGGGGCACAAAATGAAGGGCATGCCTAAGCTTTCCACATTGAAATTCAGTCCATCTCCTCTAAAGCCTAAGGAGAAAAGAGTGCCTAAGGTAATTAAGTTCTTCGAGCAGCGAAAGAAAACACCTAAGAGGAAACTAGTGATGACGGATGAAGGAGAAAAGTCTTAAGGATGGAGAAGCTAAAGAATAGCCTTATAATTATCAATTTGTCTATTTGTACTGAAGTAACATTCCCCTTGTATATACATCTGTAGTGCAATATTCTGACCCAAAATGTAACGATATGTCATATTGATCTTACCCATAAAAGACGATTTTTTGTTCATAGAATCATAGAGAATTATAAAGCTTGTACCAAGTCTTTTCTATTAAATTGTACTGCAATTTTGTAACTCATGATATAATGAAATCATTTTGGTCCACAAACGACGATTTGTTATTCACAGAATCATTGCAAAGCTTATACTAAGATTTTTTTAATAGTACTTCTCAATGTGTATAATTCCATGTTTTTGGAAGCAATATTTGTGAGCAAAAGAAATATTAAAAATTATTTGTACATGCATATTTATGGTCTGAAACTCACAACGCTAGAGGCAAACAGCTCATACATGATATAGAGCTCTCAGATCTTTTTCCAATTACAGCACCATTTACCTTGAACTTATATCCAGGAGAACCATTGTCTAGAAACTCCAAGATGTCTCTTACATCCTTAAGACTCCACTTTGAAGTAATGTTCACCTCTTTTACTTCTTGTGCGATAGCTTGCAGTGTAAATTTCAATGTCTTACAATCAATATTTGAATCTAGAGGAACCCAAGCACCCAATCTAAGTTTGTATCTTCTATAATCAAAAACTATGATAAGAGATTGTCGAGATATATTATAGGATAAACCCAATGATTGAGGGCACACATTGCACCTTATAAAGTCACCTTTGTGGTCAGATTCCTTGACTTTCCGACATAGACCTAAAATTTTGTCCAAATCTTCCTCTAAAATTTTTCTATTTAGCCATGAAACCTTCATCCGTTGTAAACATGTTGTTTTAACGCAAGCTATAAAAGCATGCAAGGGTAAAAACCATGATAAGCGTACTCTTCTAGAGATCCTTCCACAAGTCATAGCCTTTGGAATATCTTGAGCAATTTTGAGTTTAAAACTCTCCATTGTTGCTTCATCATGCATCTCCCAATCCAAAGATGAGAGGCTTGTTAACTGCAAATCTTCAAGGTATCCATGCACACTGCTCTTGAAGGAACCACATATTGTGCAGCATAATACACAAAAATTCCACTTTCATGAAAAAAAATTGTGGTCTGATTAGCATAAATAATGTCTGCAAATTCTTTATGAATGGCATGGAATGTTCCGCTAAGGCTCTCCACAGGTTGCCACTCAAAACTTGTTGATGGAAAGATATCTACAACCAATAATCCATTATTAAGCATATCCTTCAAACAAACCATATACTCATGTATATTTTACAACTCAAACTTATAGTGCACTTGTTGGGAAAAACATTCCCATGGAGCCAAGTGCATATCCCTAGCCATGTAAACATGTTGCACCAAAGCAAACCAGCCTTGAGGCGTGGTTTTGAAGGCAAAGATACGTCCCTTCCAATGATATTTGATATCCCCTTGTTTTGGGCTCCCATTCTCCAATCATTTATAGTAAATGTTTTGGGCTCCCATTCTCCATTTGCGCTCTTGCTATACATGGTGCAAGATTTTATAGAATGAGAAGGACATCTTGTGGACGCCATGTAAAAGACAACGAGTATGGAGACAATGTGCAGAGAAAGAAACCTAAAGAGAGAGGTCAAGGAGACAGATTAAAAAAAATACTACGAGTGCCAAGAACTTTGAAAATTCTCCCGAGAAGGACGTCTTGTGGATGCCATGTAAAAGACAACGAGTATGCAGACAATGTGCAGAGAAAGAAACCTAAAGAGAGAGGTCAAGGAGACAGATTAAAAATACTATGAGTGCCAAAAACTTTGAACATTCTCCGGATTCTCAAAATGGTCTTGATTAACTCAACTTTGCCATGTCTTTGTCAAAGGTTTTGTCACCTTTTATTAGTTAATAGGGGCTATTGGGACTACCAAAACTTGTCAGGGTTTTAAGATTTTGGCTAAATAGGAGGGGAGAATCACAAAATGAACTCTACTATCTCAAAAGCAGAGGAGACAAGAATACCATATTTTTGTCCACGTGGAAAAATCTCTTTGGACCTTTCCTTAATCCACAGATTTACATAAGTGCCGTTTTTTACGTTTTTCGGTCCTAATGTGTTGAAAAGATTGTCTTGCTTCAGTGGTAGCTTGTGACTTTTCTCTACATTCTCTATCAACAATTTGAAGAGCTATTGGTTGAGAAATTTGGGCCATGAGTTTATCAATTTATTCTTTAGTTTGAGTGCTTGAAAGAGCCATTTGATCCACCATGTGAACTGTTTTTACACTAGCTTATGGTGCTTGATTGCATGACATGTCTTATGATTACAAAGTATAGCATTCAAAATACTATACAATCCTTGCTATTGGGACTCTTATTGATGCTTCCCAGTAGTATTTTCAATCATTGAGTCTCTTATTTGTTAGTATAGATCCTCATGCGCTTTAGTTTTCCCTCTATGACCTACCATTCTAACTGTTGTTTACATGACTTGTAATGAGTAAAATGCCAATAACATTTTATTTTTATGTCCAAATGTAGTGCTTCCTAATTCCTAAGGTTATTTCAAATAGGCTTACACCCTATAGGAACCATATTTTGGTCTAAGATTACCCTACACAACATGATCTAACATTATAGACCTAGTATGAATCCATGTAGTACCTGTAGATATGTTGTAGTACCTATAGATATCTTCTGGAAACTTTGGAATGCCCTATAGTACTTGTAAATGCCATGTGCATGCTTTCTAATTCCTATGGTTGTTTCAAATAGGCTTACACCCTATAGGAACCCTGTTTTGGCCTAAGATTACTCTATATTCCCTAATCTAGTCTTGTAGACCTAGTATGAATCAATATAGTACATGTAGATATGTTGTAGTACCTATAGATATCTTGTGGAAACCTAGGAATGCCCTGTAGTACCTATAAATGCCATGTCTATGCTTGTAACAACTTGTAAATTCCATGTATGAATCTATAAGTGCCATGTATCTTCTAGAATGCCTTCAATTATAGTTCTTCACATAGGGTGCAAAGTTCCTCCCTGGGTCGGCGGGCTATGCACCCCCTTCAATCTTTGGTAATGAGGGAGGGTTACCTCTTTTTTGTCATGTTCCTCTAACATCCATATTTTGCCTTGAGGGAAATAGTAGATATGTCAATTCAATGCTAATACAATCAAAGAGGAAACAAAAATAGAATTGGAAAGCAATAGGCAATCAAATGAAAGGCAATCGATCAATGTAGAGAGTACTTTTTTTAAAAAAAATCAATGACACTTATCTTACAACTTACTCTCTTTGAAGCATAAAGTAAGAAGGAGACCTTTTTAACTTAGTAATTTGATTGGATGATCCATTAGAACAAGAAAATGGCACTAGATTTAAAGAAAAAATAAATTTCTATAATCCCTCAAAGTAATTGGATAGGTCTTCACAATTGGATGAGAAAGAGAGAATTGAATGTAGGTACCCCTTTCAACAAGCACAATAGACTTCAAAGCTCAATTTCTCTCAATTGCATTTTCCCATAGCCATTGTAGCTTGAAAACTAATGTAGCTTCAATCTTAACTAGTCTTCAATAGTCAGCAAAGCTCAACAATGAAAGATTGAGCAAAATGTATCCATTTTCTGCCAAATCAAGTTCATTATTACAATCTTGAACAAAATGGCCCCAAGAATCTTTTAGTTCATTATTACAATCTTGAACAAAATGGCCCCAAGAATATTCAATCTTCAGGCAATAGGGAAGACCTCTATTGTAGGTGACTCTCATAGCCAAGTTTTTAAGCTTCCTTCAAAAAATGTCAAGCTTGGATTTGGGCTTTCATGGTTTCCCTATTCAAGGTTTCAAGAGAAGAAGAAGAAGCCAAAGTGATAAAGATAAAAGACTAATGAAGAATGATGTTAACTTGTTGTCTGCTACTTCAATGACCTCCAAATGAGTGATTAGGTGATGAAGATTAGTGGATTAGAGATTGGTATTGAGTGTAGAATGCACTACATATAGGGGCCAATAGACTCCTCCAACCTCCATTACAATGATAGTGCTTCTTGCAAATGTTGAGTGGAATGCTTATTAGAAAGCGGAAGAATATAACAAACATTACATAGAGGTTTGACTATTGATTTATGAAGGAAACTTGTTCTAGAACTCAATTGGAAAATTGCACTATTCTTTCTTCAAACCACTTAATATCGGTTGTCTCTCCTGTAGATGATATAAAGAATATTGCACTAATCTTGCATCAAACCACTTAATATTGATTTTCACCTTGATGTTAATGATATATAGAATATTGCTCAAGGGTTCTTTAACACCTATGGAGATTGTGAGGAGATTGAAGCCTTGAGGACCCATGGAATCTTGCAAGACTTGAAAAAAGAATTTTTTAAAAAGTCTATTTTGAAAGTGATTATGACTTTCTCTCTTCTCCAACTTCAGTGAAGATCCTATTTCCCAACCTGCCTATCAAAATGGCCTAATTTTTGTAAAAAGCTGTTGTTTTGGTATTGATGCCACTAGATTTATCCAAACTTGCTATTCATGCATTGAAAAATGGTTGCATCCTACCTGTGGTAGACCTTTAGTCACTACAATAGTCCATCTATGGCCTACTATACCTATTGTACCTATGCTAGACTTTTTAGGAGAAAATAGGAAATGGGATATAGAAAAATGACTAAAAAACAAAGCAAACGCTGAATCTCTAATACCACTTGTCAAGTTAGAGATTGGAGAGGAAAGAGAAGAGTGCAAAAGAGAGAGAAATAAGAGAGAGAATATTAGAAGTAGAGACAGAGAGAGATAGGAAGAAAAGAGAGAAAAACATGGAAGCCATAGAAGTTGTGCAACAAAGATTGAACATCAAAAAAGAATTTGATTATTGTTAAATGGTGGGAAAAAAAATTTTACTTAATATTTTATACCCATGCCAATGTGATTGGTGTATATCACTTATTTTTCCCAACAATAATATTGTTTTTCTAGTTTTTTACATGCCTAGCTCCCCCTCGTTTTGCACTCTCTTTGATCCAAGTATGGTGCTAGCTACTCTTATTTTTTATTGGTGGAAAAGTGACCCTTCTTATATGATGTTAAATTGTTATTAGGGTGGCCTTAAGATTATAGTCCTTAGACCTATCCTGTCGGATTTAGGCTTATTAAAATGTAGATTAATGACCCGCTTGACTAGATAAGTTTGTGAACCCTGTGGGGTCTAGACAATGGTACTCAAGAGAGGTGTTCAAGCAACTACTAAATGCTATCTCCTTTAGCCTAACTAGAGGAAAATATGATACAATTACCCATAAATATGTAAGGGTATCATGTGAGTTTAATAGAGGGACTTTTAAAATCCATGAAAGGGTAACATTTAATAGGGGCACTTAGGAGTTGAGTAGAAAAAGGGTCTGTTATACACCTAAATATTCACAATTAAGGGGTTTTCAAATTCGGTCTTGAACACATGTGCTAGTAAGGATTTATACATACTAGAATCTCAAAGGATCAAAGATAGAGTAGGATCAATAAGGATATCCTAGGATGAATAGGGCAAGTAATTCCATATAAATAGTGAATGACACAATTATATCATGTAACCTTCACCCCAATAAGTTGAAATGCAACTTGGAATCATGCTTGAAAGAATCCTTGAGAGACTTTGCCATTTTAGAATATATTGAGAATTGAAGTATAATTATCTAAAGTAGCTAATTATTTGAAAATGTGAGTGTGCGCAAAATTTAAGTGTTCGTGCATGAACTTGCCTTAATACTCTTATAAAGATAGTCAAGTTTTAATTTTGATACTTAGTAAATACTAATCTCTCGATACATTGACAAAAAGAGGAATGAGATAATTATTCCTACTAATAGTTTGGGAAAATGACATCTCTCTTTAGAATTTTCATTCAAGCCCCTTGAAATTGGATTCCCTTACACTACACATTTTGTACTTGTGTGTGCAAGCACATGCCTTGTAAAATATGGTTTGACAATCCTTTTAAAGTTTTTGAAAATGACTTTTAGTTGGAAAAATCACTGATATAATGATTTCATCATGGGTCTTGATTTGCTTATAGTATAGGACTCCTAGTTGGCAATCATAATGGTTATATTTTTACTTATTTCATAGATTATGAACTTTGTGAGCTTACAAGTCTTTTCAACCCTTTTACAAGTAACCATAAGTTCAAAGTATCATTGGGAGGTAATAATGTCATCATAGTGCATATATCCAATTGCTTGTGTTGTAAAACACAAGCAATCAATCAAAAGAAATTATCAATGTATATCTGTAGAAGGATTCTTGGAACTTTGACATCTTTTCCATAGATAAAATATACTTTTTACATTATCTTCACAATATCTAGAGACTCTTATAATTTCGGTGCATTATTAGTTGCAACACGCAAAAAGTTCCACTTTAATATCGTGGTTCTAGTTCAAACAAGAGAAGACTACACATTGAAATTATTAATAAATGAATATGGCATAAAGGCATGTACTTTTTAAGTTTCCATAAATAAAGGATGTGAAGGGCTATAGTTTTTGACAAACCAATATGCAATAAGGCCTAGAAATGTTTTTTATAAACATTGGAACATAATGAAAAGTAGAATACAAACCACTCTCGGTCGAAAAGAGCTCCTCGAGCGCGCGCCGAAGAATTCCCCTCCTTCTCTTTCGTCCGAGTCGCGGGACGTCCGAGTGGCGGGACGTCCGAGTGTGCACGACGAAGTGTTCCCTTTTTCTTTTCATCCGAGTCACGGGACTGTTGACCTCGCGCATGCGCACTGAAGCGTTCCCCTCCTTCTCTTTCGTCCGAGTGCCGGGACGTCCGAGTGCATGCGTCGAAGCGTTCCCCCTTTTCTTTTTCGTCCGAGTGGTGGGATGTCCGAGTGGCAGGACGTCCGAGTGTGCGCACGCTGAGGGGTGTTATCATCCGAGTGGAGGGACATCTGAGTGCACGCACTGAGAAGCATCTAAGTGCACTACGGTCTCTTCTAGATGCCTACGCTGCGCGTCTTCTACATCGAGTCGTCTCTCTCCTGTGAAACTCTATCGCGATGGATCGAGATATCAATATGCAGCACGTAGATTTAAACCCTGAAGCACTCTGGGTGTGGAACAATAATCAGTTCTGTAGGGGAATGGCTGGGTCACTAAATAAATCTTTTGGGAACGTCGTTGGCAACCCATTATTCAATGGTTTATCAGCTCAACAAAATCACCATGGCATCTGGGGAAGGAGTCAAAGTGGAGGTTTCAGAGGTGGAGAAAGTGAATGGGTCCTGGGAAATGGACCAATCAACATGGGAGGCCCTTCAGACCCACTGGGAAGAAGCGGTGGAGGCAGCCTCTACCTCCAAAGGGAGAGCCTCAAAGAAGCTGAGAGGTCTGACAACCAAGCAGTTTCTGGAGGTCAACAGAGCTTTCCTCAAAGAAGTGAACATCAGGTTGAGGGTGGAACACAAAAAGGGCAATTTGACACCAACGGCATCCCCAAAGCGGGCCAAACTCCCAGTAACTTAGAAACAGACTACACCACCACAGCAGGTAACAAAGTACCTATGTTGGTTCCAGCAGGTGAGTTAAAAAAATGTAATTTGTCGTATCAATATAGGGCTCTAATTGGATTATGTCATGGTGCCCGACCCCCAATGGAATTTCTAAGGACATGGGTACGAACCAACTGGGAACCAATTGGGGCTAAACCAATAGTCATGCATTATCTCCCCAATAGTTATTTCTTCTTCTTGTTTGAGAATGAACAAGCTGCCCTGACCATCTTGAGCTATGGGCAATGGATGCTCAAAAGCTCACCGTTATCTCTGTTCAAATGGGCCCCAGAATTCGACCCTACAAGCCCAAAGCCTACTTGTATACGTGTGTGGGTAGAGTTTCCCAATCTCCCACTAAATTTGTATCCATTCCTTAAGATGTTATCATCCCCAATAGGCAAACTTCTGGGACAAAGACCGTACATGGACATCAATCCTAGATGGCACCCCCAGCTGTTGATAGAAGTAGATCTTAGTAAAAAACTTGTAGAATCTTTGCTAATCTCTGACTCGGAGGGAAATTTTATAAAGGAACAACCAGTCCTCTATAAAAATTTTCCCAATGCATGTTTTAAATGTCTCAAAACAAGGCACTTCATTAGAAATTGCCCAAAATGGAAAAATAAGGAAAAGTCAGAGCCCCAAAAGGAACAAACCCCTCCTCCAACTGAGAAAGCCCAGGATGATGGCTTTCAAACAGTAAATAAGAAGGGGAAAAACAAGAATCAGTCAGCCCATAAAAACAGTAACCCAACTAAGAGTAAAAACAATAATGCCAATAGATTTTCAGCACTTCTAATGAATATAGAGGAGGAGTCCACTAGTACATTTAAGAAAGGAGAATCTAGTAAAGATAAGGAGAGAAAACCCATGAAATCTGATAATGATGATGTGATTATTGAAGAGACTCAAATGGAGGCCAATGATGAAGGGAAAATTAGGGAGAACCCCATCATAGACCTCAACACTCAGGATGACACTGAACTGACTCAGGCTGAAGAGGAGGAGCTACCAGATGGGGGAGACATTCCCCTAAGTCCACCTTTAGGGGAAAGCCCAAGAAAAGATGAAACTGGGGCACAAAACTCTAAAAGAAGATACTCTAGAGTAGGGCAGAGTGATAGTAACCCATTTGGTCAGGGTAAAGAAGCTAGTAAGAAGGGAAAATCTAAAAAGAGCTAGATTTACGATGATGATGGACAAACTGAAAATTATATCTTATAACACAAAAGGGCTGACAAACCCTAAAAGGACATTAATCATCATGGAATGGCTAAAAACTGATGCCATTGCTCCTGATATAATATGCCTACAAGAGATTAAAGTCACTAAAACCCCCCTACTTAAGAACTTAGATAGAGTATCAAGAGAACACATATGGTTCTCAACCAAACACACAAATAGGAGAGGGGGAGCCTGCATAGGAATCTCATCAAAGCTGAATGACAAACTGCTCAAAGTCACTCATGATGATAATGCTAACTGGGTTGCAATGCACTTCAAGGATAAAGATGAGTTTGCAATTGTGTCTCTTTATGCACCTAATTCCTCTATGGAGAGAGCTAGAGTTTGGGATACCTTACAGGTAATCAGTTGTCCCATCATTTTGGTTAGAGATTTCAACATGGTGGAAACCTTCAAAGATAGGTATTTGGAAAAAGGAAATAGTATTTCAGGTAAGGAAAAAGATAAATGGTTAATTACTAAAGCATTTCATGGTCTTACTGATGTCAGTGAGGATTTGGGATTCACCTGGGAAAATAATCAAAGTGACTGTCACTTAAGAAAGGCAAGGCTTGACAGGTTTTATGTTTTAGTAGGGCTGTTGGCCTCATATATCAATTGTAGGTCCAAAGTCCTAGATAATATTGTGTTGTCAGACCATAAACCCATTCAGCTTGTCCTGTCCAATTCTGGGCATACCATTAAGGCTGGGTGGTTTCATACAGACCCTAGGCTTTTCAAGAACCAAAATGTAAGAGACACTCTTAGCATGATATGGTCTCTATCCTTTCAACAAGAATGGTCACCTACCCAAGCTTGGACTAGAGCCATTAGAGACACCCAACAATATCTTAAACAGGTCAAGTTACAGCAAGTTAAAAGTACAAGGATAAGTAGAGCAAGAAAATATGTTGAATGTCAAACACTTGAAGTAAGGGTTGACCAAGGGGAAACATACCTTCAGCCTCAACTATGCTAAGGGTTAAACATGAATTGAGGTTAGCTGAAGAGAAAGAGGCCTCTGGTATTCAACTCTTTATTAGGCAATGGTGGGCTGGAAAGGCTGACAGACCCACCAAAGAAATGTTTCAGATCCTTAAAAAGAAAAAGGACAAAGACACAATCCCCTTGCTTAGAAGGGAGGATGGAACTTATGCCCAGAACAATGGGGAGAACCTCCTTATTGCCAAGGAGTTCTTCTCCAAAATGAGAGCAGTTTGGATGACACTGCAGTTAAAGCCAAGATAGCAAGGGTAAGGAAAAAGGTTGTACCTTCTTGCTTAGCTAGCAACTAAGCATCATTTTAAACGGCCACAAAGGTATTATGGCCCTTACAAAGTCATTAAGCACATGGGAGTGGAGCCCCAAGAGGAACACCAAGGAAAAGGGAATTCTCTTGCAAGAAAATCTATCTTGTAACACCAACAAGCTTTTTTATTAGGTTTTATATATGATCACAATGAAGAAAAGAACACCAGGCACAACAAATCTTCATGCAGCATCATGTAGATTTCCCACGGATTTGATAGAATCAACCATATTCGTCAATATCTTCACAAAATCCATCAATATAACAAAGAAAGCAAAGGAATACACCATCTTTGAATGGAAATACATCACATAGTATTCATCTTCAATATCTTCATAGTCTTCTCTCTCAATCTCTCATATACAATCACTTTGTTTTGATAGATTTGGCTATATCTGACTCTCTCTCTCTCTCTCCATCAATAATACATCATATCCTCACTACAATCTCTCATAATCACTCACAATAATCATCCTTAGGTCGTGGATACTCCTCCCAAGAGGTATGTCTGATATGAAGAGTCACCAGAGCCACTACAATGTCCCTTCATAGCTCACCACTGTCACTTCACTTCAGTCTTTACTTGAGTCTTTAGCAGCTACTTCTTTCACTTCTTTTAGCTCTTTTGCACTTGTTTTCACCTCTTTCCAAGGCTAGAAAACTTTCCCAAGCTACACTCTCATCCATCAGAACACATACAGAAGCATACAAAACAGTACCAGAACAGCTACACTACAGAGACAGTACAGAGACAGAAGCTCTACAGAAGGTCTACAAAAGGTTACAGAAGGTCATCAAAACCTCATAACTCATACTCAAACCATTCCAAACTCTCAAAAACTATTCAATAAGCTTTCACAAGATCTCAATCTTCATCAATCATCAATCCATGCTTCATACAGAAGACAATCAGAACAAAACAAAAGCTATACAGAAGGTATACAGAAGCTGGAGTCCCAAGAGGAACACCAAGGAAAAGGGAATTCTCTTGCAAGAAAATCTATCTTGTAACATCAACAAGCTTGTTTATCATGTTTCATATGATCACAATGAAGAAAAGAACACTATGCACAACAAATCTTCATACAGCATCATGTAGATCTCCCACGGTTTTGATAGAATCAACCATATTCTTCAACATCTTCACAAAATCCATCAATAGAACAAAGAAAGCAAAGGAATACACCATCTTTGAATGGAAATACATCACATAGTATTCATCTTCAATATCTTCATAGTCTTCTCTCTCAATCTCTCACATACAATCACTCTGTTTTAGTAGAATTGGCTATCTCTGACTCTCTCTCTCTCTCTCTCTCTCTATCAATAATACATCATATCCTCACTACAATCTCTCAAAAATCACACTCAATAATCCTTCTTAGGCCGTGGATACCCCTCCCAAGAGGTATGTCTAATATGAGGAGTCACCAGAGCCACTACAGTGTCCTTTCATAGCTCACTACTGTCACTTCACTCTAGTCTTCACTTGAGTCTTCAGCAGCTACGTCTTCCACTTCTTTCAGCTCTTTTGCACTTATATTCACCTCTTTCCAAGGCTAGAAAACTTTTCCAAGCTACACTCTCATCCATCAAAACACATACAGAAGCATACAGAACAGTCACAGAACAGTACCAGAACAGCTACAGTACAGAACAGAACAAAGGCTCTACAGAAGACCTACAGAAGGTTACAGAAGGTCATCAAAACCACATAACTCATACTCAAACCATTCCAAACTCTCACAAACCATTCAATAAGCTTTCACAAGATCTCAATCTTCATCAATCAATAATCCATCCCTCCTTACAGAAGACAATCAGAACAAAACAGAACAAAACAGAAGCTATACAAAAGGTATACAGAACCAATCAGAACCTATCAGAACATCACAGAACCACTAATAAACATCATGAACTTCCAAAACACAATCAATATCATCCAAAACACTCTCAAACCACTTCCAAACCAATCAATCATCTCATAAAATCAACCATTCAGCTTTCAAAAATAACAAAAATCAACCAAAAAACAAGTCATTTCAACACTCAACAGAAGCTATCAGAACCTATCAGAACATCACAGAACCTCATATCTCCACTGAAAATCATCATAAGCTTAATAAAACCATTCCAGCCTATCCAAAACACTCTCAAAACACTTCCAAACCAATCAATCATCTCATAAAATCAACCATTCAGCTCTCAAAAACAACAAAAATCAGCCAAAAAACAAGTCATTTCAACTCTCAACATATCCCCACACTTAATAAGGAAGCGTCCTCGCGACCCGAGAAAAAGGGAATACAAGTTCATTCAAAAGCTCAACTTTGATCTTCAATATATCTTCAAAAATAGTTCATCCAACCACGACCCCAACTTATAACTTGTATCTGATATAAAAATACAACGAAAGGAAAACCCTTTATACATTAACACTTCTTATCAAACTGAAAATCACAACAAAGTTATAAAGGATATAAGAGGTTTCTTCTTCTGCTTCTGCATCAGCATCTTCAACTATCCAACCACGACCCCATCACCACAATTCTCCAAAAATGTAGCTCGCACGAAAGTAAATCCAATAGGCAATCACCACGATCTTATTACATAAATTAACCCACAACACAAACACTACACAAAACCATCTGAATGACTCCTCCAAAAAGAGAGATTTTATCTTTAAAAATCATCCACCATACATTGGAAAAGGTATCAATGAAGATGATCCCTCTTGAAAGATTGGTGATTTCGGAAACAATCCATGGATAAGGATTCATCTACAAATGTCTTGGGAGGATTCTGATAAAACTGAAGACAGCACATCCTTTCCAACAGGACAAGGTATCTGCTGGGCAAACAAAGGGCATGAAAGTACAATATATCTAGCTGCTGGGAATCAATGCTCACATCGACATTCATGCATAACTTTGGAATAGGCTTTGAATCATTATGAGAATGCCTATGCATATACGCCAAGTACCAAGCAAAATGAGCAATCAATCTCACCAAAGGATCCAGAGACTGTGAATATTGGTGAGCAAAATGAATATAGTTCCGGTATGCTTGACTGGCAGTTATCCGTTCCCCTGGAATTATTGGCTAGTTTATCTGAGGTCCTGTAAGGGAATCATTCGAGCTACATCCCCTTCTTCTGGAAATCTGATGATCAAACCCGTTATAGTCACTAACCAACTGAGGTGGTTGAGAGATAGAAGTGGCAGGAGATGGAAGTGGAATAAGGAAAAGTGGATGAAGAGATGGGTAGGCAAAATCATAAAAGGAGGAATAATTTAAAGAAGGAGTGGCTGAAAATTGTAGGGAATCACTTAGGAAGGGTGTTAACTGATAAATAGGAAAGGTAGAAGGGACATGAATGGATGGAGAAGGACATGGTGGAGAAGGGGAAAATACTCTATCCTCGATAAAAGAACAATATGTAAATATAGGAATTTGAGGAAAAGATTGAGGTTGGAAAAGAAGGGGTAAGATGATTGTGGAATTGGTTTGATAGAGTGAAAGATATATATCATAACGGTGAGCCATCTGTTGGTAATACAGTAGGGTAGGAACAGAAGGTCCTAAGATAGATCTTCTCTGATAGGCATCAAAAAAGGTAGAATCAAATGGATTATGTTTTGAAAGATAAGCTAAGAGATCCACCCTCAGTTGATTAGTGCTCTGGACATAGGTAGGGGCTATGTTCTGTCTTTGATTCAGGACCACAGAATCAATCATGGTATGCCAGGAATTATCAGGGCAAGTAGCCACTTTGGAGGAGTAACTCTGAAACATGTCATCTATTCGCAACTCCAAATGGTTGACATACAAAACAGCTTGTAAAACCACGTCTCCCACATACCAACCCATATCCACTTCATCTGAAATCAACAAGTCTCCTCGTAGATACATATATGACATCAACATGGTATCGCTCGTGACAGAATCTTCAAACACCATACGAACCACCTCTGTCAGCAACTCAGGAGACCAAGCCCCACTCCAACCATCCTCTGGAATAGGAAGATCCATCGTGGAAAGCTTCATGTAGAAGGCCAACTTCTGTAATTGATAGTGGACAAAGAAAGAATGGTCCGGAGGAACATATTCCTAGAATTGCTCAAATGAAGACCATAGCAAGTCCATTCGAGATTGCAATCTTTCCACTTTATCTTGGAATAGAGGACACAAGGTAGCCTGTCTCTGAAGAGCTGCCAAGTCCTGCTATGAGAGAGAAGGGATCAAGGGAACATGAGGGCTTGGAGGAACAAACCGTGACTTTGCCAGTTGATCTTGCAACTGCTTGATTTGGGAAGCTTGTGATTCCACTGTGTCATTATCAGTCTGTAAGGCTGAAAGTTTGACATCTAAAAGAGTTTGGAACTCTTGCGCTTCTTTGGACATCCTCTCCTTCTCCTCTGAGATTCTAGTGACCTCTGATTGAGCCTCTATTAACTGAATCTTCAAAGAAGATATCTCATCTCTTTGGGTTGCAATCAGTTGGGTTTGTTGCTCCATCTGGTTAAACAAATCTGCTAGGGTATCCTTAGCAGACGCTAACTCGGATGTTGCCTTATGCAACTGATCCTTAGACTGTATCAGTTCTTCATAAAAGGAAGTGTACAGCTGTTGAACATAGGCTGTCACTGACAGTTCAATGGAACTCTGAATGTCTTTACATAGGAAAGGAATGGCATCTCCCGATACTAGACTGTTCAGTGAGGGGACTGATATATCCAACGAACCTTCGCGATGTGCTCTGAACAGGTTATTACATGTGAGATAACCAGGGAGATCACTGCCAGAGGTAGTAGGAATGGGCACTGAAGGAAGAACTGAAGGAGCTTTATCCGCTGCCCGCTTCAAGCGTTTGCGCTGTATGACCAAGGGAGGCGGAGAATCCAAATCCTCTATATCAATTGGGTCTGACTCATCTGAAGGTGGAGGAGGAGGTACTGGATCAGATGGAGGAGGTGGAGGCACACTCTTCTGTAAACCTGAGTAGGTCAAGAAGGCAGACAAGTACGATCCATAGGTGACATTGGTAACATTGCCCCTGGTGACTTTGATGAAATGTTGATCCATCTTAGTGAGTAGGTAAGTGCCCCAATCAATAGCTACTCCTTTTAACACCATCCTTGAAGCTGTAAAAAGCTCTTTGGACAAGTAATGGGATGGCGTTTTTGCAGGCATAAACCTATCTTGGAGAAACTGGCAGACCAACTTCCACACAGGATCAGTGATCATGGAAAAGGAAACTCCTGAAGAGTTGATCACCTTCTTAACATCCGGAATTTCCCTGGTCTGCTTTTGTAACAACTTCAAAATCTCTTCGTTAGAGAAAAGCTGGCGAGTGGTAACAAAGGGTTCACCTTTGGAGGGAAGAGACAGAGCCTTCCCTAGGCCTCGAGGTGTCAAAGTCATGGAAGTACCCTGGACCAGTCCCGACTTCTTGCTGTAGGAGGCCAGAAACTCGTCACACATCGATGGATCCTCTGGAAGCAATGGAAAGGAGGTAGCCACGAAAGTGGCGAGTCCCGCCTTCGTGAGAGGCTCAAAAGTGAGTAGGGAAGAGTAATCCCTACTAACTAGTGGGACATACTGGATAGGGGGAAGAGCGTGAGGAGCCATTCAGATGGTTACACACACACCACAAACACAGACAATCAAGGAGAATGCCTGCAAAGCAACAGACAAAAACCAAGGATAAGATATCAACCAAAACGATAAAACGTGACTCGACCAACTATCCCCAAGCAAACCACAACCTAGAAAAAATTCGACATGACCTCTAGACATATGTGACCGAAAGCTTCATGCTATGCAACATGCAAACACCCAAATCCCTGTATCAGGCAATAAAGAAAAAAAACTACACACCGTACCCTTAACCGTAACAAAGAAACTGAACCAAAACATCACATCAACCCACACATATCAAAACCACAACTTGATAAACAGGTTTGACCATGGAGACAACTCCGAAGACTTCGCATACCCATCCCACGAAACGAGTTCATTAAAAAGGGGAAATTAAGTGCAGTGAGGGGGAATTAATTTAATGAAAGGTTTATTTTAATAAATTATTAAGAAATAGGTGAATTTTTATTAAGTGATAAACCTTATCAAGAAAACGGTGGTTCCTTCTTAAATTTTTAATTACCAATTATTAGGTTAGAGCGGTGCTTTAATCCGAATCTTGGACTTCGATACCCAAACTGGGTCTCTAAATGCAAATTCATTCATTAAAAATTAAAGTGATGTGGAGCGCTTTTTTGCCAGCGCGTGCTCTTGTGACGGCTGGTTCATTTTAATTAAAAATATTAAAGTACCTCTTAAGCGCACTTAGCGCGTGCTAAGTGAACGGCGGGTTAATTTTTTTTTAAAAAAATGGTGTGTTTAGCGCGAACGCGCGTGCCATGGTGGTATTTAGGGTTCATTTTAATAATTAACCGTAAATTTTGGGATAGCGAGAAAAAATAAAAATATAAAAGGAAAAATACCTGGTAGTGGGTGTATGTAAATGCAAAGAATGTGCTCTCCTCAATCCCAAAAGGTATCTGGATTTGTTTCGATATTTTTCAGTTTGTGTTTTGAATGAAAAATGACTTTTTTTATTTTTTTAATGAATTGAGGATTTAATGAAATATTTTTACAGCTTAGAAAATATGTCAAAAATAAGAAAAAATGTTAATAGAATTTTTTGGAATTTTTTAGCAATGAATTTGGATTTTTTTACCATTTTTAATGATTTTTTTCATTTTGTTGGGCCCAACATTTTTAAAAGATTTTTGAATTTTAAAATGGTCTGAATTGTTTTCTTTCTGAAATTTTTCAATTCAGAAAAATATGGCAATGTGCTGCAAAAAGATTGGGAATTTTTCAAGATTTTTCTTTTTCTTTTTTAATTTTAAGTGTTTTTTAATGATTGTTTGATAATTTTCAATGTATTTTGAAGGTTTCGGGTTTTTGAATTAAAGGGTCCGGGAATGGCAGCTGTGTGTGAACAGCCGCGAACGGTCTCTCGCACACGCAGATGAGCAATCACGAACAATCTCAATCACCCACTCGCGCGTGTGTCAAGGGGGCTGAGAAAAGGGGCGTATGGGGGGGGTGTTCTGTTGTTGGATTCCTACGGGTGGGAACGGGACTTATGGAGGGGTTTGGTGTGTTATCTGCGGGTGAACAGGAGCTTGGGTGGGGTTTGGTGGGTTATCTGCGGGTGTGGGGTTCTGCGGGTTTCTGGGGGGAGAACAGGGGCTTGTGTGGAGTTTCTGCGGTTCTGCAGGGGAACAGGGGTTTGGGTGGGGGTATGTGTGTGGTGGGAAGGGGGGCTTGCAGAGGGGTGAGTAGGTGTGTACGTGTGGGGGGGAAGGGGGGCTTAGACGGAGTAGGAGTGGTTTGGTTTGATGTGCTTGGGTGGGGGTAGGGTGGGAATGTGTAATCGTGGGGGGAAGGGGGGCTTGTGTGGGGGAAATGGTGGGTTGGTTTGTGTTACAGGGGGGGGAACAAGGGCGTGTGTAGGGGAGTTGGTGGGTACTGTGTGTGTGACACGTGGTGTGTGCAGGGGAGGTCACGGCTGATGGCGTGCAGGCGTCGACGAGGAGGGCACGACGTGGCAGGCGAGGGACAGTGTGGCACCCGGCGCTGCTCAGGGCCACAGGGCGGCGTGTAGCGCATGGCCCACGAGGAGGGGGGCGACGCTCGGCGGAGAGGAGGAGGCGGGCACGCAGGCGTCAGCAAGGAGGGCGAGTACAGGGCGTCGGCGAGGAGGGCTCGCAGGAGGGTGACGGCACAGGCGCTCGGCGGGGGGGCAGGGCACCGCAAAAGAAGGGGGTGTGCAGGGCGCTGCAAAAGAGAAGGAGGGGGCGGATGGCGTGGAGGAGAGGAGGGAGGGAGGAGGAGAGGAGGAGAGGGAGAAGGAAGGATCAGAGGAGGAGGGGAGGGTGAAGGAGATGGAGGTGGAGATGGAGGGGAGGAGGATGAAGATGGAGGGGGAGACGGCAGGCGTGAAGGAGGAAGGAAAAGGGGAAAGCAGGCAGGGAGGGGAGAAGGAAAGGTAGTTGGGGGGGGGGAAGGGGTCGGGGAGAGAGAAGGGTGGGGGGGATAGGGAAGGATGTGGGGGGGGTGGAAAGGGTGGGAGGGCCCATGGGATGGGGGGTGCCCAAAGGGGTGCCCGGGGGAAAGGGTAGGGGTAGGGTTGGGTAGGGGAGCCCATGGGATGGGGGGTGGGATGGGCGGGGTGCCCATAGAAGAGAGGCATACCCCCGTCCCGCGCGCGTGCGCGAGGCGGGGTAAAAAAAATTTACCGTGACGGGATCGAAATAGCGCCGGGATGGTGGGAAGGAGCACATGGACGCGACTAGGGCGCGTTGAGACGCATAAAATTGAAAACGGACGCGTTCACGTCCGGAACGAGTCGCGCGAAAACACGTAAAAATAAAGAAAAATGAATAGCTCCCAATCCAGTCATCAAAACGAAATGTCGTAAAAACAAAAAGTGGGCAGGACAGCAGGGGGAAGACAAGGGAAATGTGCAACTGCGGTTTCGGGGGAAAGACAGGGCGTTCACATGCAAAAAACGCAAAAAACGGGTCCAAAAACGCAATTAAAAATTAATACCGGAAGATCCATACATCGGAACAAGGTGCAGGAAAAAGGAAAAATGTGCAAAAAGACGTGCCCGACAATCTTATCATGTCAAAACATAGTTCCGACTAAGATAAGACGCGTTCACGTGGGAAAAACCCAAAAAACAGACCCGAAAATGGGATCGAAAATTAATATTGGACGAACTGTTGGCCGGAATGTCATGCAGTAAAAAGGAAAAATGTCCACATGAAGAGGTGGCACAGGGTTGCCATGTCAAAACGCAGATCCGGCGGAAGTAGGAGGGGTTCACATGCAAAAAACACCAAAAATACACCGAAAACACATTGAAAAATTAATAATAATAAATCCAGAAGTCGAAAGAGGGTGGAGGAAAAAGGAAAAAGGTGAGGGAAGACAGGGTGGACACGGCTGTCAAATCAAATTGGAATTCTGATGCAAACAGGGCAGGTTCACATGGAAAAATGGCAAAAAGACGCACGAAAAAGGCTCGAGCAACCGCAAAATTAATATTAGACAAACCGTGCATCGGAATGACACAGAGTAAAAATAAAAAAGGTCAGGGAGAAAGTTTTTATCAGGGCTATGATGTCAGATCACGGTTTCGAAGTAAGAAAAGCGTGTTCACATGGAAAACCGGCTAATTTGCGCAAAATGCTTCAAAAAGTAATAACTTGAGAACCGTGCACCAGAACAGGGGTAGGTAAAAAGGAAAAATGGTCAGTTCAAAGGGAGGAACAAGGCTGGAAAGCTAGACTAGAAGTCCGCTGAATGTAGGATGCGTTCACATAAAAGCACAGCAAAATAAGAGAAAAAGAGAAAGGGAGGAGGAACAGCCCCAAGGGAGGGGGAAAAAATGGACGGGTGGGTGGGAAGGGACCTCATCAGGGTAAAAGCAAGGCATGGCATAGAGGCATGAGCAGGTGGAGACATATGCAAAGGGGTATGCAATGTAGACGCGCAGGGACGCGTCCCCACACTTAAAACCTTAACGGATAGGGTTAACCGAGCAACAGGGACCCAGGACCACGCCACAGACGATCCGCTAACGTCCCCACACTTAAAACATGACTGTCACTGAGAAACAGGGTGTAGGGTTAGAAAAACTTGGCCCATATTGTTGAGGATCAAAGTTGATTGTCGATGGCACGTCTGGTGTTGTTGTCGGCTACAGGAGGTACCAAGGTTCACTCCAGCACACGTCCTTCATGGCAGGGACCACGCGGCAGCACCCAGGGAGGTAGCTGGTTGAAGGAATCGCAGGAAATTCGTCGATGACGAGGAATATTGCACTCAACTCACAATCACTCATATGGAATGAAAGAACAGTCACTCGCCCCAGGACTAATATCACTCAAGGAAGAATGATTGAAACCCATATCTCATACTCGATTTAGAAATCGACAGGGGGATGGTGCAGAGGGAGTATGCCAGGGTGCACAGTTGATGGTGCATTAGTGCATCCAACCCATCTGGCATAAGTGCAAGGAGGAAGGCAAGGGAGCCTTACAGTACAGTGTACAGAACAAGGTGACGTGTCCTATGATGATGGTAGAGACTCATCCCGTGGATGCATAGGGAAACGGGAACATACCTGACTCCAAGTGTCGTAACGTCCCTCAATCTCACCTCTCGATAATTGATTAAAGAAACTCTAGTCACACAGCCCACCCCCTGTCTCACGCTCTGCTGATAGATACAGGAGGGCAACCATATCCTGAAACCCATTAATGTAATCCTCACGGTCACTTGTGCAAAGGTTGTATGCCTTGTGCGCATTTGATGGTGCAACTGTGCATCCCGCCCTGTGTCGGCATACGGTGCGAGAAGGAAGGCCAGGGAGCCTTATAGTGCCGTGCACAAAAACAAATTGTGCTTTGTGCATTGAGAGGCCCATCTCGTGCATGCAACACTTCTCACCTCTCATTTGATTTGAAGGGAAAAAACGGGTCACTCGCCCCACCCTCTGTCTCACTCTCTGTTGATAATTACAAAGGACTTCCCCATCCGGTTAGGATGAAAGCTCACATCACTCAAGGGGTTGTCGATGAAGATCGCGTCGTCAGTTGGTTGAAGAGGCATACCCAGGGAGGTAGCCATCAAATCGAACGTTGTGTTGAATAGGACATGCCGTCTGCTAGAGGATAGTTAGACACTCTGCAGTAAGACCCAGGACATAGCGTACCAAGGGAGGCAGCTTCGGAACTGGATCCTGAGGATTTCAATTGATGATTCCACTTTCTGGACTGCTCGGTGTTTCCACCTTTTCCACAGCCAGCTTCTCGCCCAAGGGTGTGTGCCACCTTTTCTTGGAACGAGGCCTGCTATGACAGGGAATTGCTTCCTTTTCTCCCATAACAGATTTTTTCATTTTTCTTATCTTGTTTTTTTCTTTTCCTTTTTTTTTCTTGTTTTCCCCTATTCCCGAGGGTGTTTCCACCTTTTCTCGAAGAATAGGTCGGCATGACAGGGACCTAAGTCCTTTTCTCCCATGACCGATATGTATATTTTTTCTTTTTGTTTTTTTTTTCTTTGAATTAAGCAAGGGAATGGTGGAAATACCATTTGTCAGAACCCACCTCGCCATTGTTGCTGGTGGAAAATAGAGGATAAGAGATCAAGGCTGGAAGGTGGGGTTGAGGGGACAGAGGGTTGCGTCCACCTCATCAGGAGTGGCTGAAGAACTGCTATCAGAAGTAGCATCATAAGAATGACAGTGCCACGCCAACGAGGGAAAGGATCAGGTGATCGTGATTGTCAGGATCCCCAAGGAGGGAAGTACTTCTTCAGGTGATATCCATTGATCAGGAAGGGATCATCAGAGGCATCAACGGTCTGCACTTGGACAGAGCCATTAGAATTGACAGCAAGTACCTTATATGGGCCCATCCATCGCTGTTGAAGCTTGTTAGGAAACTTGCCAAATCGTGAATCATAGGCTAGGACCAAATCACCTTCTTTGAACTCCTTGTGCTTGATGAAGCTGTCATGGTAAGCCTTGCATCGAGCTTGCGTGGCTTCCATGCATTGTAGAGCCATCCTGCGAGTTTCGTCCAAACATTCCAGGTGCAGGAGACGGCGTTGCAGTGAATCATCGTCCCCCAAACGCTCTTTGATGGCCATTCTCAAAGAGGGCAATTCCAGTTTAACAGGGAAAACAGCTTCTGTACCATACACCAGCTGGAAGGGTGTCTGTCCTGTGATTGCTTTATGGGAGGTTCTGTACGCCTAGAGGGCCTCTGTAAGTCGATCATCCCAATCATGACGATGTGCGGCAATCATTCTTGTCAGAATCGAGCAGAAGATGCGATTCGTGACTTCGACTTGGCCATTGGCTCTGGGGTAGTAAGGAGTGGACTTGCGATGGCGGATCTTATACAGCTCTGTCAACTCTTCCATGACTTTATTAATGAAATAAGTGCCTCTGTCACTTACCAGCTCTAGGGGACTGCCAAAACGGGTGATGATATTCTCGTACATGAACAGGGCCACGCTGTTACCATCATCCCGCTTTAGGGCTTTAGCTTCACACCACTTTGTGACATAATCCGTACATACGAGGATGTATCTGTTATGTTTCCTTCTGGTAGGAGGATCGATTGGATCTACGAAGTCGATGCCCCACTTCTCAAAAGGCTTCAAAGAAAGAATAGGTTGCAGTGGCATGGCACTTGTCTTCGTGGGTTTTCCCATTCGCTAACAAGCATCACATCTTTTACAGTAATCATAAGCATCCTTATGAATGGTAGGCCACCAGTATCCTGCTAGCAGAGCCTTCCTGGCTGTGGCTTCTCCTGCAAAGTGGCCTCCACATGGCTCGTCATGGCAAGCCTTCAGAACAATCCCAATCTCATCTCCTGCAACACATCTTCTGAGCACTTCATCTTTGCCTTTCTTGTACAGTGCACCGCCTAGCAGGGTGTAGAGGGCTGATTCTAACATAAGCTTCTTCCTTTCCCGACTAGAAATGCCAGGAGGGTACTGTTGGGTTGCCAACAGATTGGCAATGTCTGCATACCAGGGAGTTACAGTTTCTACCAGGAATAGGGAAGCATCAGGAAGGTCTGGATCATCCGGCTCCTCGTCTGCAATCTGTGGGATACGCGATAGATGATCAGCAAGAACATGGAAACGACCAGGCTTGGTAATTACCTCAAAGTCAAACTCCTGGAATAGAAGGAGCCATCTCATCATTCGTCCTTTCACGTCTGTTTTGTTCATCAGGAAGGACAAGGCCTCATGATCCACATAAAATTTAAAGTGGGTAGATAGCAGATAGTGGCGGAACTTCGCTAGGGCAAACACCATTGCCAAGCACTTAAGCTCTGTCACTATATAGTTCCGTTCTCTATTAGTGACTTTTCGGCTTGCGTAATAGATGGGTTGATCCAGCTTCGAGAAGCCCTTCTGGCAGAGAACTGCGCCTAAGCCTTCAATGGATGCATCAGTGTGTACATGAAACTCCTTCATCCAATCAGGAGGTTGCAGAATGGGTGCCTCAATTAGACACTGCTTCAGAGTGTTGAAGGCTGTGTCACATTCTTCCGTCCAAACAAACTCTGCA
Organism: Lygodium microphyllum; assembly: GCF_053477565.2. NCBI lineage: Eukaryota > Viridiplantae > Streptophyta > Polypodiopsida > Schizaeales > Lygodiaceae > Lygodium > Lygodium microphyllum. The sequence continues at coordinate 14,795,788 of NC_141164.1, forward strand.
TCTTTCCTCAGAAGCTTGTGCAAGGAGGTTGTCTTTGTTGCAAAATGGACTATGAACCTTCTGTAGTAACCCACATGGCCTAGGAATCCCCTCAACTGTTTGAGGTTGGTGGGTGCTGTCAGAGCTGAGATCTTTTCGATCTTTGCAGGGTCTGTTGATATCCCTTGTGCAGAGACAATGTGGCCCAACAGAACTCCAGAAGAGACCCCAAAGATGCATTTGTCGGGGTTGAGGGAAATCCCATACTCCCGACATCGGTCAAAGCATTGTTCCAAATGTCCCCAGTGTTCACGGATCAAACTATAGACACAAAAGTCATCCAAATATACCTCAATAAAGTCGTGCAGATGATTTTGGAATGCGGCCATGATGATGCGCTAGAAAGTAGCAGGGACATTGCAGAGCCCAAACGGCATCACTCGATAAGCGTAGGTCCCCCATTCTATGGTGAAGGTTGTTTTGGATTGGTCCTCTTCTGCGATTTGGACTTGGTTATATCCACTGAATCCATCCAGAAGGGAATAAAGCTCATGTCCTGCCACTGTGTCTAACAGTTAGTCTGTGAAAGGGATAGGAAAGTGATCCTTCTTCGTCTTGGAATTCAACTTGCAGAAGTCCACACATATATGAAGCTTGCCATTCTTCTTGGGTACAACCACGATGGGTGAAACCCATTCACTATTTGCCACTGGATAGATGAACTCGGCTTCCAGAAGCTTCAGCAGCTCTGCTTTCACCAATGTGGAATAATTTGGGTTCATTTGCCTCTGTCGTTGCCGTACTGGCTTGGCATCAGGCTCCAAGTCAATATGATGCTGACATATTGTGGGATCAATCCCCTTTAGGTCTTTGTAGGACCAAGCAAACACGTCCAAATTCTCTTTCAACAAGTTGTACAAAGTTGACAACTCCTCTTCTGGTAGGTTGCTACCCACCTTCAAGTGGCGTTTAGTGCCATCTGCATCCACAAAGGTTAACTGCCTTTCACCTTCTACTTCATGGATGAAGGTCCCGCGGACTGCTTCTGGGTACAGATCCGACTCCTTCAAGGGAGTGGTGTCCTCTTCTGATGTCCCACTAGAACCAACTTCTTCTTTTGGTGGAGACTTAGGTTGCTCCTTGAGATGTTGAAATGGGATTAGAGCCGTTTCGGGTTTGGTTTCACGATTACTTACCTCTTGGCTTGAAGACTCATCTTCTGATGACACATCCAGGAATGTCACATAATAGGGACCCTCTGATGCCTGTTGGAATCGTGAAACTGGTGCTTGTTGGCACGGTGCATCATCATCATCTTTCTTTGGCAAAGGTGGGTGAGGGCAGCATGAGCCACTACTGAAAGACGGCTTGGTCTTCTTCAACCATTTCTTATAAAGATTTTGCATATGAGAAGATCCATTTACCAGACCAAATGGTACCATCGCCATTCTGTCCCACAACATGAGCTCGTCTGCTTCTGATGCTTCTGGAACTTCTTCTTCATCTATAACCTCTTCAAGTGGGATAGATTCTTCCATCTCGCTTTCATAACCGTCTTCTTCAATACCATCTCCATCCTCTTCTGTCTCTGTCTCTGGCTCTGTCTCTGTAAGAGAAGAACAGGTTCTCTGTTTCATCTTCTGCCTCTATCTCTGGCTCTGCTCTGGCCATGTAACAGGGAGAGCAGTACATCCATGCTTCTATCTCACTGTCAGAAGTGATTTTGGAAATCGTTCCTGGTTCAGGCAGGAAGTATTTACCCATTGACAATGGCTTTGCATCTTTTGGGAGTTGGCTTACAGTATCCACTGTTAAGGAACGTGCCACTGTTTTCTTGGGAAGGATCTGTTTGACAACATCTTCGTCTGCTGATGTGCCATCTATAGCCTCATTAGGGGAGTCAGAAGATAATTCTAAGGAGGTGGATCCATGTCCTTTTTTAGCACCATAGAGCTTCAGCACCACTTTGTTGGGTCCTCTATCCAAGGTCAAGGTTCTTTTGAACCAATCCGTCCTTGCTCTAGCTTCAAAAAGCCATGGTCTGCCCAGTAACAGAGGGTAGGATGTACCATAAGAGTTTGGCTTCACCACCAGATAGGTTAGCCAATAATCTTTTCCAGCCACTGTAGTCTTCACATATGGGAGAATGCCCAAAGGCTTGATTCTACTCTGATCTGCCAGTCTGATGAGCCATTGGGTTGGTTGCACACCTTGTAGGCCTAGATCCTTCATTGTCACATCCGTCATAATGTTCACTGATAAACCTCCATCAATCAGTGCATTTGCAATGAAGCAGCCTTCTATCCACATGCCAGTCTCTGGGGTACCCGGATCTAGGAAGGCGTTAGCCACGTCCACTTCTTTGACAGGCTCTGAAGCTTTGTTGGACTTTGTTGCTGTTGAGAAAGCAATCCTTAAGCCACGTCTTCTTGTCAGTATACTTTTGAACCTTTTTCGGCAAACTGGGAGACAACATCAATAATTGTCGGAATGTGAGGTTTGGTTTAAAGGTATCTAGATCTCTGACCAGATCGTATTCCTTAATAGGATCCACTGGCTTCTCTAACCGGTTAGGGAATGGGGCAACACCCATTTTCATTTTCATTTGTTCTTCCAATAGGGGCATCATGGGAACTTCTTCTGCCACTTGTGGTACTTCCTCCTCTTCTATCTCCTGGACCTCTGGTCCTGTCTCTGGAACTGTCTCTGTGACTCTCTGTGGCACTGTAGTGCTCTGTACGGCACTGTCAGGCTCTGTTCTGTTCTGTTCTTCTGGTGGAAGATTGAACTTCACTATTTTGGCAGGAGGATTATTTTCTTTCTGGATAGGTGGTTCCTTCTGCTTTGCATGCATGATGGCAGCAACTTCCAATTCCACTAAATTGGAGGTAGGCTCTTGGGACTTGGCCGGACTATCAGTAACGCTATTTTTCACTGGGGCTGGGCTTGGACAGTCTTTTGCAGTGTGGCCTTCTCCTTTGCATCGACTGCATAAGGGCTTGTAATCCACTGACCTTTTGGGATTCGGACAATTTGGTGAAATGTGTCTCTTTTCTCCGCATCTGTAACACTCCAGTTCTGATCTCTGACCACCGCCAGACTGTCTTCCTCTGTAACTTTGGGTTGGAAATCTTCTTGGTCTGAAATTAGGACCAAACTCTCTAGGCTTGGGTCCAATATCCTGTGTTGTCATTTTGAATTCCAGCAAGTTGAATATTGCGTCCTCTTCCTTTCTTCTCCTATCATGCATCTCCTTCAGATAGCAAATATCCTCTGTATGGTTCTTCCGTAAACAATAGGAACAAAAGACTCCAGGGATGGTTGGTTTTCGTGTACATTCAGTGGCTAAATGGCCTGCTTGATGACGCTTACCACACCAAGTATTTGACCTCATCACATCTCTTCCTGCTCCTGCCACGTTGGATATGCTAGCAGTATTCACTTTCAGCGTCTGTAGCTGCTCTGTAATCACATCCATCAACTCCTTTTTGATATTTGCAACTGAGTTGGATAAGTAATCCTTCAAGCTTTCTCCTCCTGAGGTACTGGCAGTAGGGTTTTCCAGGGATGGTTGGTTTTCGTGTACATTCAGTGGCTAAATGGCCTGCTTGATGACGCTTACCACACCAAGTATTTGACCTCATCACATCTCTTCCTGCTCCTGCCACGTTGGATATGCTAGCAGTATTCACTTTCAGCGTCTGTAGCTGCTCTGTAATCACATCCATCAACTCCTTTTTGATATTTGCAACTGAGTTGGATAAGTAATCCTTCAAGCTTTCTCCTCCTGAGGTACTGGCAGTAGGGTTTTGAGAAGCCTCTGTAATCACTGCATAAACAGGTTGGGCTGGTGCAAAGGGGTCTCTGTTCTGATTCTGATTCAGAGCTCCTGCTTGAACTGTTGGCTGTTGGCTCCAGTTGGTAGGGTTCCACTACTGCTGCTGATTTGGCATTGAGGAAATTGGTTGGGACCATTGTTGTTGTGGTTGAACCATCATTTGAGACATTGATTGTGGCCACTGTGGATTTGGTGCACTGTACTGTGATACTGGGGGCATCTGTTGGTAGAGGTAGGGCACTGTCCCTGGGACTGCATTTGGTGGGTACATCATTCCTGGCATCATAGGAGGTAGGACTCCTCTTCCTAGATTCATCGCCAATCTAGCTTCCACTTCATCGTACACTCTTGCACCTTCGGTTGCAGCTTGCAGTGTGGCTGGTCTTTGCAACTCCACAAACTTACGGACTTCTGGTTGTAATCCTCTGAGAAACACCCCCTTCTGAATGCCATCATCTAGATTATGGTTAGTCCATCTCTTCAGGATGGATTCCATTCGTGAGACATAAGCTTCTACTCTTTCTCCAGAGGACTAACTTAGGTTCATAAATTCCTCTCACATCCGCTCTTCAAAGCCTTCACGCCTGAATTTAGTGAGGAAGGCCAACTTCAAGTCGTCCCATGTGCCAAAAGTTCCTGCTGCTTGTCTCTCATACCACTGAAATGCCACGCCCTTGAAAGTGGCGGGGAATATTGCTAGCCAATGCTCAGGGGTTCTGGCATTGTTAGCCACACATACTGCCATAAACTCTGCTACATGAAGATCGAGGTCTTCATTGTACTCTCCCTTAAAAACTGGCAATGGGACTACATTTGCTGGCCTGTCATCAATATTTCCAAGACAGATCTGGCTTGGAAGTGGACCTCCAGCAGGAGGAGGAGGGGCTTGATGTGCCATTGGGACTTCTGTAAAGAGTTCCGCAAGGGGGTCAAAGGCGGCCTCTGCTGCGAGCTCGTTCTCAGCTTTGATTTTTGCTTTCTCTCTTCTCACGTACCTCTGGACTCGTTCTAACGCTTGCCTCTTTATTGTGTCATTCATCAGGGGGTCGGCTCCACTATGTCGTTAGTGCTCCACAGAGGAATAACAGAAGGCTTCAGTCTCTGGAGAACTCTCTTGCCAACATTTCTTCTACTTCTTCCTTTTCAACGTCTCTGAATTCTGCTTTCATGCCACTGCACAGAGGAAGGTATTCGGTTCTGAAGGTATCAAAATGCATACGTCCAAGCATTGTGGTGGTGCCATCATCATAGTAATGCCAGCTTCTGATGGTTTCAACAGTGTATGTTGTAAAGAACACTCTATCTACCAACTTTCAGTGGGTTGCTAATTGGACAAACAAAAGATTATCAGTGCACCAAGCATCCCATGTATCTTGCTGTTGAGCATCCACAAACAAATTCCAACTCTTTTCCTTCTTGTCTTTGTGAACCTCCACAAACCAAGACTCCTAAAGCTTCTTCACAATCTCCCACTTGATGATATCTGGAAACTTCTCAATGAATGCCAAATCTTCCATGTATGGTCATTCTCTCTGTTTCTGCTCTTCAGTTTGTTCCCAAACAGTTTGCCACCAAGATGCAAGTTTCTACTGCTTCAACAAGAAGAGGAAACTGTCCACCACATAGAGCATGCATCATGATGGTGATGTGTTCCCGCCATTGTGGGATGAACTTCTTGTGGAAAGTGGCTTTGATTATGAGAAATTTCAACTCTTCAGTGGAAGAAGGAACTTTACAAACATCCATTGAATTCTTCTCTTCTTGGCAATGCCATTTCCTTCATTTTCAGCCTCTTCTGGTGCTTGTTGATGGCAAGATTCCCCGTCTGCGCAGCAAAAACATGGAGCCCCAAGAGAAAAACCAAGGAAAAGGGAATTCTCTTGCAAGAAAATCTATCTTGTAACACCAACAAGCTTTTTTATTAGGTTTTATATATGATCACAATGAAGAAAAGAACACCAGGCACAACAAATCTTCATGCAGCATCATGTAGATTTCCCACGGATTTGATAGAATCAACCATATTCGTCAATATCTTCACAAAATCCATCAATATAACAAAGAAAGCAAAGGAATAAACCATCTTTGAATGGAAATACATCACATAGTATTCATCTTCAATATCTTCATAGTCTTCTCTCTCAATCTCTCATATACAATCACTTTGTTTTGATAGATTTGGCTATCTCTGACTCTCTCTCTCTCTCTCCATCAATAATACATCATATCCTCACTACAATCTCTCATAATCACTCACAATAATTATCCTTAGGTCGTGGATACTCCTCCCAAGAGGTATGTCTGATATGAAGAGTCACCAGAGCCACTACAGTGTCCCTTCATAGCTCACCACTGTCACTTCACTTCAGTCTTTACTTGAGTCTTCAACAGCTACTTCTTTCACTTCTTTTAGCTCTTTTGCACTTGTTTTCACCTCTTTCCAAGGCTAGAAAACTTTTCCAAGCTACACTCTCATCCATCAGAACACATACAGAAGCATACAAAACAGTACCAGAACAGCTACAGTACAGAGACAGTACAGAGACAGAAGCTCTACAGAAGGTTACAGAAGGTCATCAAAACCTCATAACTCATACTCAAACCATTCCAAACTCTCAAAAACTATTCAATAAGCTTTCACAAGATCTCAATCTTCATCAATCATCAATCCATGCTTCATACAGAAGACAATCAGAACAAAACAGAAGCTATACACAAGGTATACAGAAGCTATCAGAACCTATCAGAACATCACAAAACCTCATATCTCCAGTGAAAATCATCATGAGCTTAATAAAACCATTCCAACCTATCCAAAACACTCTCAAAATACTTTCAAACCAATCAATCATCTCATAAAATCAACCATTCAACTCTCAAAAACAACAAAAATCAGCCAAAAAACAAGTCATTTCAACTCTCAACAGGGAGACTTGACCTATCACTTAGAACTCCCTTATTATACAAAAATTCATAATGCTTTCCATATCAGCCAAACCTTTTGTTGGTTTCCAAGACTTTCCACTGACAAATGAAAAGGGTTTGATCCAACATATATCTAAGGGTATCATAGGGTAATGAAAAAATACGCTTAGATCTCAATCTATCCAAGAATACTTGATCAAGTGGCGAGGTTTACCACTTGAGGAAGTTATACAGAGACTAGCTACCATTTTGGAGACGTTTCCCTATCTTAACTATACTATTTTGCAGCTAAAGAATGAGTTAAATATGGGCTCTATTTCATTGTAAACTACATGCACAAATCTTCGTTTTAGACTAATTTGAATTCTCAACTAATGATAGAGGGGTGGACCTTATATGTATTTAAAGTGCTCAACTTAAGCTTTCTTTGAAAAGTTATGGCAAATTTTGTGCAACAAGGTCTGCAATAGACAACACAATGTCTACATTTTAAAAGAGCTCATTCATAAAGAATTTATAGCCAAATTTTCAACTTTATGACTCCACATGGACGTATATATAACATACTTGGTCATGAACCCTAGATCCAATTGTTTTCTTTCAAGATTATTCAAGATCGTTGGATTCTTTGTCATACCAAAACAGAGTATCATGTTCATTTCCACTACTTGGAGAAATTTGTAATCAAATCTCTATTTTTCTTAAAGGGCAAACCTTTGAATGGAAATTAGATTGTAACAAGGGAAAAAAGATAATTATTTTTAATAATAATTGAAATAGAAATCTACAATATCATACATATAAAATGATAATAGTAAAATCTTTCATATATACTATAAGGCAAGAGAGTATATCATCAATGAATATTTTAAAGTGGCTATGAAAGAGGCTAAGAAGAAAGAGGTTGAGGCTAGTATGATTGTTGCATACACCTCCAAAATTCAAATTTTCACATTTTGGTAGGATAAACATTTAGAATTTACATTTATGACCCTTTGCTACATGATTCTTACATGACTATTGTGGATCTAGATGTGTGGTAATTGACAATGGTGTCACTAAGCATACTATTGTGGAATGCAATTTGTTCACCTCTCTTTAATTAACCCTAAGGAGAGTATACCAATAACTCATCTTATGTTGTTAAAGCAATTGCCAAAAAAAATTACTACTATTAATGGTAATACTTTCACACTTTCAAATACTTTATATGTACTAGAGATCCAAATGAATTTACGTCAATTTTTTAATTTGCCAATCAAACCATCAATTTACTTGCTGAAATAGGCTTGATTGTCAAACTTATGGATGACAGATGTATTGTTCATGTTTTTTAATGTGGTGATACTATTGAAAATTTCAAGAGCTAAAAGGTTCACAGACACACACACACACAAAGCACAGACGAATGTAGAGAAATGAAGATATGTTGATCTCTAGCTCACATGTGAAGCTTTAACTTCTTATCCCTTTTTATCTTTTATCGCTCCCGTTTCATTCCTATAATATGTGGCAAATTAGTGGCATACAAACACCCTTCTCAAAATCCAGGTTCTTTCCTTGTGTTCTTCATTTAAATAATGACTTAAAAATATATTGATATTAACAAGGGATTATAAAAAGGGTCTAAGGACTAGGGTGGATTACTATCATTAGAGATTCTAAGAGTTTTCTTAATATTTTTTCCCCATAAACGAATATGATGGTTCAACAAAAATATAAAAAAGTAAAATGAAGAATGGGTGTGACGTTATTTAAGATAGGGATTATGCATTGGCATCAAGTTGTACACACCAACTTGTAGTATGCATGGATATGTTGTGTCATAAAGATAAGGAATTTTTCTATGTTCTTAAGATATTCTTATGTAAACATAATTTGTTGTTATCCACATAATATTGTGATTAAAGTTGATTGTTCAAAGAGGATTACTGGATGGATGAGGGTATCATCTTATTACATTGTGATAAGAAGCTTTTCTATTTGGTTAAGGCTAGTTATGGATTACTATTCATAGACATATTTGTGGCTAGGTATGGCTGGTTTGGGATGTAACTGAAAGATGTACCATGATTGTTGTAGTGTCATTATTACCTGCATGTATTCTCCTTTGGATCTTGCCGTTACAACTTCCATTCATCTAGAATATGAAACACCGCCTAGACAAAAGGTCAAACATACAAGAAAGATTCGGCCCTTCTAATGTTACGAAAACCAGTGGGGCTCTAGTCATTTAATACTCATGGCTAGTCCTATAATAGCAAAAGAAATCCTTAACAGACACGATGCATATGTAATGTCCCCATTATTTGGTTACCCTCATAAACAATATGAGTGCACATTCAATTAAAATAAAGCAATGTGCAAAAATATTTGCTTCAAAATCAAGCTATTTTATGTTGAAAAGGTAAATTATTATGAAAACTATCACATTCACATACATGCACTTCATTAAACATATGTGCACTTAGAAAAATAAAATTGTAAGATGTAAATATGATAAAGGCTACACATTTTAAACTAGCACTAACCATGTTTTAATAATGAGGATTATTATTGTTGTTGTTGTGTTATATACTCAAGGATGGCTCTAGCAATAAGTTGACATACTACTGTTATGGGCCATATGAGATCGTCAAGAGAGTGGGTGACTTGGCTTACAGACTCCAACTCACTTCCTCCCTCCCTCCCTCCACTAAGATTCATGATGTCTTTCATGTGAGTCACCTAAAACCTTTGATTAGCTTCTCCAAGGACTATGTGGAAGAGCTACCACCCATGGATGAAAAGGGTATTGTTCATTATACTCTTGAAAAAGTCATTGGACAACCAGAAATGAAACTTCGAACTCAATCAATCAAAGAATATTTGATTGAATGGCAAGGTTTACTCTTGGAAGAAGCTTCATGGAGACTGGCATCTATTTTGGAGGAGTTTCATTATCTCGACGATGCTACATTGACTGAAGACTAGCTAATTTTAGTCAAGTTTGGACTACAAATAACCAAAAAAAAAATTGAAATTAGGTTTGGCCATGCATTAATGATAGCCAAGTGTAATCTATGCAAGTGAAAATGCGCCTCAAGAGCTTTATTTTGACATGCTACATGTCTCGTTTGAAGAAGCTCGTAGAAAGTTATGGCTGATTTGCTATTGCATGCCTATTAGGGACAGCATGTTGTCCACTGTGTGTAGGACCTCAACTATGAAGAGTTGGTGCCCAAACTCATTTGGCAACTCCCACATGATGTCCATATCATATACATATCTATACATCCCAATTTCACATAGATTTGAGCTTCTCCATTTACGTTTTACTATTTTTGATGCTATAAATACAATACTCTGCAGCACCACTATTGCGCTGCACTAATAAGTCCTCTTTTTATTTTTGAGGGCAAAAAACCTTCAAGGTTGGGATAGAATTTAAGGAGTGGGATGGACAAGGGGTTAGCATGGGAAAAATACATGTTCATACCAACAAAGTATATAAGGTGTAAAGAGACAGTTAGCGCATCAATTTATCAAATAATCAAGTCTCTTCACCTTCCTTCTAGATTTCATGGCTTCCCTTTCTTCTTTGTTTCTGTCTCTCTATTTCTCTAGTCTCTCTTCTCTCTCCTTTCTAGTCTTCTCTCTCCTCTCTTCTCCCTCCTCAATCCTCCCTCTTCATTACACGATCCCAAACTCGATTGTATACTAGTGAAAAAGTCAATAAAATAAACCTTCGTTTGGGTGGACATGGTTGTCATAGCCTCTTATCCCATAGAATAGGTGGTCTGCGAAGCTCCAAAAGAAAATTCCACATTCCTTTGATCTTCAAATTGCATTACATTTTACAAAGGGCCAAAGCCCTCTCAAAATAGACAATTATATATGCCTTAAATATCATAATATAACATGCACTAACTATTTTAATCCTTTGTCTTTGGCTCCATACCCTCCTAGCTATATATCTCAATACTTACATGATGCGTTGAGATATGGATTCGCCCAATAATTGTGCATACCCTATGTAATAATTATGTATCCATATAACTCAATCAAGCTAATAAGGCCTACTTTTAGGCTAAACAAGCAATGTAAGGATTTGGATTATAGCTCAAAAGAATACAAAGGAGAGACTCATCTTTGTATTAAAACTAGATGAGGAGCAAATATTAACACACCACAAAGTGAAACGTAGTTATGTTGCACTCGTGAAGACAACTCTTCAACATACAAGGCATTTGTCATCTCAAGAGAATGCCTCAAGCATCTAGACTCATAATGATTTTTGGTAAACAGGTACAGTAGAAGTGCCCAATGAGAGCCATAAGACTTTGAAAGGGCTTTTTGTCACATAGATATCTCAAATGTTATTGAATCACAAGGCAAAAGAACAATAGCTTGAGATATAAGGCATTGGATCATTCGAAGTTGGAATGGTATTTAAGTGTTCACTTGAAGGCCTTAAAATGCATATTTGGGATCTTAGGTGGAGCAACAACAACACATCCATGCTATTTTATGGTATGGATGGAGTGGGCTTGGATTGGTATGACACAAGAAGCCTAGAAGTAGCCCCATCAAGGGAAAAAGTGAATACCGAGGCAATGACCCTGGACAGTGGAGTAGAGCAATACAAAGAGGTGCACTCCCCAAGGATTAGAAGATCCAAATCGAGAGGCCACCCTATAAATTTCATTGAAAAAATGACATTTTCACATTGCATGCAAAGACCAACATTAAAAATTGATTAGGAAACCCTAATTGGATTAATCCCTCTTCCATGGTTATCATTGCATGCCTCTTAAACAATTAATCCAACAAGGTTGTCCCTAATCCACTTTACCATTTGCCATGACAGTTGAACCTCTACTCAATGATCTCCCAAAATCTCCAACAATATGCAATCAACGAGGTTAACCTACCCAATGGAGACCGTGTATATGCTTAACTCTTCGTTCATGACAAGCCCAACATCCTTTTTGTGAAGGAGTCTAAATGTGAAAGGTTTATTGCAAGTCTATGATCAATTCAAAAGTCTCTATGTCCTTAGTTTGTGTGCATAAACCTGGAATCATTTTTGTCAGTTTGGAAGACACTTGATTTGGTAGATAACTCAAGCTTCAAAGTAATCAAGATCGATCAAGTATTCAAATACCTCGGGGGCCCACTTGGGCTAGGACTAACAATAAAGCAACAGGCACAGTGGCTGTGTGACAAGCTGCATGCTAAACTCAAGAAGCATGCCAGGATGCCAACAAGTCTTCTAGGAAGAATTACAATGGTTGAAAAAACCAATGCACCTATTTGCCATGTTTGTAGGTGCAGCCACCCACCCCCTTTAGCAAGAGTCAATGGAATGAAATGGAGAAGGGGTGCATTTCCCCACTTACAACTATCAAAACAGTTAAGACTCTTTCCTACACGTAGACACTATCTTCTCAGCATCCAGTTTGTCCTCTTTAGCTCTTGAAACTCTATTTCTGTTCCTATTTTACAGAGCCATAGGAACAGAAATAGAGTTTCAAGAGCTAAAGAGGACAAACTGGATCCTGAGAAGATAGTGTCTACGTGTAGTTAAGAGCCTTAACTGTTTTGATAGTTGTAAGTGGGAAAATGCAAGTTTATAAAGTGGCTTATAAGCTGCTGTTTTGAAAGTTGTAAGTGGGGAAACGCAAGTTTGTAAAGTGGCTTATAAGCTGCTGACTTGAGTCTAACTAATCTTGGCTATGCCTGTCCTCAGCAATGTTGATGTAATTATTTTGACCAACATGATACATTCAGTTTCACAGTTTTCTTTTTAAGCCTTCTTCCTCCCACAGCAGTAATTAGAAGTAAGGCTCTGACAGCAGTTTGCTCCAATCATAATCCACCATAAAATAGGCTGTCTCGTCAGGCTATCCAGGAATTCAAAACCCTTTGCATAACATTTCCCACTTTTTGAAGCTTCTTATTAATTATATTGTTGCTAAGAGCCTTCCAGATTGTGATAAGCAATTCCAAGTTAAACACCATTGAATGTTTACATCATTTTTCGATCCAAAATCTGAGTCTTATTGTTTGTGTCATTGAATCCACACGATATGGTTCTCCTTCTTCTGACAAGGCCATATGATCGAACAAGGCCACATGAACAATATCCTCACTGTAACAAAGAAGCAGTCTGTAATATTAGTGAATCCTATACAAGCAAAGGCACAATTGTTCAAATTTCAGAGAAAATAGTATAAAATAATTGCATGTGCAGTTACACATGTACCACTATCTGTGTGTTTAGCATCTATCTCAGTACATCACCGACTGCAACTTTCTCCAAAGCTTGAAAACTTCACATTAAAAGCTTTTCAAATGTAAAGCAAAGACTTAAGAGGAAACATGTAAGAGTACCAACAGCACATCTAATATATACATATCATATTATAAGGTAGTGTACTAAGTTTTCCAGCCGCTGCAAAATGGTAGCTTTCATCCTACTGATAACTGGGTTGCCGCAGTGTAATATGTTCAGTCCTGGTCCAACCTTGAGTACATTCCTTCACATCCTTTATACTTTGAATACACTCCCGAACTGCGCAAAGTAACTGTTTTCACAGACAAACATGATAAAGCCCTCCACTTTTGAGTCATTTCTACATTTCAACTTTCAAGAATCTGAAGTAAACTAGAGCAAATTTCATTAATGCAATAAATAGTCCTAAAACACAGCTACCTGTTACTAACTAATCAGCACTCAAGACTGAAGACAAAGAGAGCTTGGAGGCAAAACGTGGAAGGCTGCAGGGACGAAGAGCACAATTAGAAACAAGAAATACAGGTGGGAGAACTAAGGAAACATAGAACAGAAAAACCGAAGGTAAGGGTTACATTTCCCGAAAGTTGGGCCCTTCCACAAGTTTGACAATTTAGTCTTTTAGACAAACACTGCCAGACAGGCTCATCTTATGGTCACTGTACTAGACATCCTCCCTAGAAAGCCGCCACTTGAGAAGATAACTATCCCTGTGACCATGCTTTCATAATTTGGAAATTTTGTATGGCATTCTAGTGATATTTGTCTTTGGAAAAAAGGAGTCGCGAAGGTTACATCATCACTACTTTCTCTTAGCAAGGAGCTAAGCAAGGGACTAGAAGGAAAGAGTGCAACAGCATTCAGCCCAAAGGATATTGCCAATCAAGTTTTGGCACTACTATGCTATTCCCCTCCCCAAAAGACTTCAGAACCTTCAAGTTATCAGCAAGATCACAAGGCATGCATTGTCTTCCATAGCCCTTGGATGCTTTGTGTGCCCATTCTCTGAGGTGTACATGCTGCAATCAATCTCAAGTTTGAGTGTCTAACTATACTTGAAGGCTAGTTAAGTCTTGCAGCCATCCATTGTGGCCACATGCTCAATGTTCCAACCTCAAGATAGCACTTTCTGTTTACCATCCTTACTTTGAATGTCTACAATGGCAATCACACGCTGCCTTTTGGGTTACTGAAGGCTAGTTTCATGGTTCCATCACCAAGACATCACCATCTTCTTTAAGGAGCTGAGCTTGTGGTTATCTTGAGATGCAAACACACACTTTGGGTGGTTGTAATTTGATTATAGCAAGGATTTAGCTTGCTGAAAACAGCAAACAACTACGGCAAGAGAGTGAAAATGTCTCCAGGACAAGAAGCAACAAACGTGAATGATGAGCATGCAACCCCATTGTTTCAAGATGAATGGGAACAGATGCTGCAAAGAAATAATATGGAAAACAAAGAGAAACGCAAAATGTAGGACAACAATGTAACACAATGCTAATGAATATGATTTAATGAGCATGAATATGAATGTACATATACAACTCCGGCCTCAAACCTCCATGTCTTGAGGACTCTGGATGAGATGAGCTGCGACTAGTGTTGAAGACACCAAGAACAGCACCAAGAGTGTGAAAGATCCTGAAATGCAACAGCAAGAGTCCACAAGTGAGTATGATGTCATGGCAGCAGTGGAGGGAGTGAAGCGCAGTCTTCTAGGCAGCAAGATGTCTGAAATAACTCCTAGCAGCAAAAATGCAGACTTGCTGACTAAATGGCAGCTCCATCAACACAGAGGAATGATGTCGTCAGCTGGTTGTATATGAACAGCAGTGAAAACACAAGCTGTGGCTGATCAAACAAAGATGGCAGCAGCTCATGTGATGATGGCAGTAGCTGAAAAACCTCCAGATTATGAAAATACAGGTGCTGATGGCCTGGTGACTGCTCCAACCAGCTGGAGCCTAGGCAGACCCTGGAAGATGATGGCAACAGCTGAGAAGACCTCCACAAAGACTGACGACAGCAGCAACAGATTGGGTGATGGCTGGGGCAGACTTCCTTCAGCCTAACAATGACTTTTGAGGAAGTGCACATGATCTTGGCTTCTTTGAGTGGCCCAATTCAATAAAGACAATATACGGATAGAGAGACTTAAAGATTCTCTCATACACAGTTGCCACAAGTTTCTGGAACAATGAAACAAAAGCATTTTGAAGTCACAAAACAGAGTTTCAGCCTTGGTCCAAAATGGAAAAATAATATAAATATATAAAAATACGTGTGTGGGGTGTGCGGGGGGAGGGGGGGATGTGGTTGTAGTATATTGTACAAAATACTACTTTAGCCTTTATATAATAAGATCCTTACATTGCAAAAAACCGCCCCTCACTGTTTAGTAGCTACTGGATGCCAGCAAGAGTTTAAAGATAGTAGTACCTTCATAGCTATGCAAATTTAATGTGATTCCATGCATCCTCTCACTATAGATGGCTTTAATGAAAAGAAACAAGCATGCAAAAACACATTCAATAAAAGATGAATATGAACGCTAGAAATGAAAGCTAAAACCTAAAACATACTGCTTGTCAGCCAAAATGGAAACAAGGGCGGGTATAAGTTCAAGGCGGGGACCCCTGCCCCCAAAAACAACAACAAAACTTTTTTCCAAAAACCTCGAAAGAAAAAGAAAATGATGATCCTGAAACCACAGCCACAGGGAACATAAGGACTAAAACGAAAAACAGAAAACATAAAGACTAATGACATCTAATCGTGAAACCAGATAGTTAAACATATAAACACAAAAAAACTAAAAAACACATGCAACATATTGAAGTAAGACAGAGAAACCAGAAACACTTCAAACATAAAAACCAAAAATGTTTTGGACATAAAAACCAGAACATCATAAAGACTAACAGATTTAAATGTTAAAAGTAAAACAGTCAAACGTTTAGAACATAAAAATTCAAATTTAAAAGTAAAAATGTTTCAAACAAAAAAACTGGGTCAAAAGATCATGTCCATGTGCATGTGTGCAAACTTCGGACTGTAATGGAGGTATGGACAAAGTTACCTTTTCTCTGTACCAGTTGAAGACCTTTGCCCACTGTATTACCACAGAAAAGAAACTCCTCCTTCCATGAAGGATAACATCAACAAGATGAAGGACTTGCAGGATGAGGTTGCATCCCTTGGCAAGACAATTTCATTGGAGGACATGGCTAATTCTCACACTCATCTCCCATCTCCAAAGGATGATGTCTTCTATACCAACTTGCTTACCTCTAGAGTTTGAAACACTATCTTGTGGGAGGAGTTAGCTCCCCTTGTTTTGGAGCACGAAGAGCAACTAAAGGAGATGGGAGCCAGTAGATTTGGCTCTACAAAGCTTTTACTGCAAGTTCGAAAGAAGTAACAAGAACAACAACAAGAAGGTAAAGAACAATAAGAAGAAGCAGGTTAAGCACTCGAAGACTTCTTTGGACTCTGATCTGATTCAGAGGGGAAGCCTAAATGCCCACACTATGGGAAGAGTCCCCATCCCCAAGAGAAGCATTGGAAGGAATATCCCCACCCTCGTATGGGTGCAAAGGATAGAGCTAAATCATCTAAGTACCTCTACCTCAACTATTACTTATGAGTCTATGTTTCTTCCTATCCATGAGATGGAGGAGCTGTCTTCTTCTCATTGACAACAGTATTTTGAGTCATATGACTCCTTGAGGAGGTTTGCTACAAGATCTCTATCCATCAAAGGGTATAGTCATTGTTAGTAACATTTCTTCAATGCCTATCTAGTATCAATGGTGTTGCACTTTGCTCCTATTATCTAACCATCCATCAAGCTTCATTTCGAAAGCCCTGCATGTTCCAAATTTAGGCTTTCCACTCCTCTCAATGCATGGCGTTATTAAACTTGATACCGGATTGTCTTCACTAAGCAAGGCGTTTTTATCGAGGATTTTTGTTCTTTCAACAAGAAGTTGACAAGAGAGAGAGCTATACACCCCATTCATTGTATAAGGTACTCTCAGGCAGTTGTCTATTGTTGCACCCATTCTCGCTTGTGCACTACCAATCCCACAAGTTCCATCCCATTTCCCACTATCTCCTCTAGTAGTTCCCTTGTACGCCTCATCCCTTTCAAAGGGGGACAATATCAGTGATGCAATTGTGGATTCCCTAGCCCCTTGTGTCTTAGAGGGGGTTCCCAAGATTATGAGGAGTTTCTTCATTAATAAACTACTTCGATAGACTTCGTCAACATTAGCACTCTTGCTACTTTGGCCTTCAATAATACCCAAGATCTGAGAGGGGGAATCAGCAATCATTTGTCTCTTGCACAATCATCTCCTACATGTGGGCCTCAATTTGAGTTAGACAAGGACATTAGAAGATCTAACATTATGTTTGTCTATCTATCATTTCATCTGTTTTGACAAAGGAGACATGTCTTTCTAGAGCTTGCATTACCATGCGTTTCTTTTTTCAATCAGTTCTAGTTTATTCGTACTGGCTGATCCAATTTTCCAGCCATTAGCATTTCTTTTTGAGTGAATAGAGACAACATTCACACTCGACAAATTCGGAAACCAACATTTCCTATTGCTCACAACTTTTATGCTTAATTTATTGCAGTTTGCATTGATCGGCCAGCATTTATTGCACTATCTAGCAGCCTTCTCAACCTCTTATTTCTCCATCCCCCCCCCCCAAATAGCTTCACTAGCATGTTAACATCCCCCTCACCTACCTTTCCCTTCTTTAGAACATCCTCTCCCTTGGCTCCTAAACCACTGAGCCCTTCTTCTAAAGCACTTCCACACACATCCCAAAGTATAGAGAATGGGCGTAGTCCCAACCCTACAGCTTCTCAACCCTCAAAACCCCGTGCCAAACCTTCAAAGAGAAAGGCCCTAGACCTCGACAATGAAGTACCAAAAAGTGTTTCATCCAAGAAGCAACATACCGCAAAGAAGAAAGGCATGGTGGACCTCATTTTCACAATAATGATAACAACAAAGGGAAAGGCAAGTGGATAGATTTTTGGATGGACCAACTCATTCATGTCCAAAGTGGCATAAATGAGGAATTTGGAAACCCTTAAAAACAAGCGGTAAACCTTTCAACCAGTTATCAGGATTTATGGCTATAAATAGCCAATCTCAAATAACTGGCCATCATTCTTATTTTCTAGATTCAGCACACTCCCACATTCGAGACTCCCCTTTGTCTTCTGAGACAAAAGATATGCTCACAATGTTGCACAATCTCCATCCTCAAAAAATCAAACAAAAGACCAAGATTTGTCATCTCAAAAATGGAGCTAAGTTGTACCTTGATATGTGCAATGATAGATGTGTCTAAACCCATGATCAATAGATCATTGACATACAAAAGCACGTAGTTGACCTCCTTTGAAGTAGATCGTATGTAGATGTTGGGATCGTATGGTAAGAGTTCATGTATTTGAGTTGTTGTCGTACACTGTATTTTCCTTGGCAAACCCTGGTGTATCTCCACGATATGCATGGTAGACAACACAATCAACCTAGGGCAGCCCACCAACAACAGCAATAGACAACAAATCCCAAGGTGGCAACCACAAGATCCCCAAAATAAAGGCAGACTATTGATGCAAAGCTATGTTTTACATCTTTCTTCCCATTTTCCTACTAACAAAATAATTTTCACACGAAAAGTTAAAGTAATATTATAACTCAGCTATTCAAGCTTTAAGTCATAAGTTAGGAGTTCCAATATTAACTTTTGGCCAACATCAAAGCTCATTTTAATAAATCAAATAGAACTTTTATTAAGATTCATTTAAATTGACTAATGTATGCACAAAACTAATATATTAATCAATTTTACATTGACTCACAAAACCTTAATTATTGATGGACCTATCCATATCTAACACAAACCAAGCAATATCCTAAACCCAGCACAGAGAGTTCCAAAGCTAAATCACATCCCCATTGATAGGCCACTAATTTTAAGTTTTGCACTAATCTTATCATAACACAGCAAATAAAGAATTTGTATCCTTTCTACTATTTTGTATATTTAATTGTTTATTAAAATTGTCTCCTTTGCACTTACTACATATAAAGGAAAGTGCACTAGAGATGGCCACTAATGAGTAGTCATAAGTTGTGGTGGACCTACACAATGGTTTTTTTTTTAAATAGTGCATACTTTCACTTATATGACACGATTGGGCACCTGTGATCAGAACTCAAGCATATCAAGGTCAAGCTCGCACACCAAAAGGATTAATGCCTTAAAGTGTGAGCTAGATTCGCCAAAAGTAGTTACAATCAACAAGATAGCATGATCATGAAATGTTTTAAAAATGTGCATATATAGACTAAAAGCTTAAAATACACATATCTTTGCATAGAAAACTCATATGAAGATTTAAACATTGTTTTTATAATATATTTGTAAAGAGCTTTCACATGACATCCATATAGGAAGATCCCTAAATTTTTGAAAGTCCTTGAATTTTAGGAGCCTCAATTGGCTTAAAAATACTAGTCCTAACAAATAGGGATGATATTCTAAAATAGTAAGTTTTGTATTGTAGCTATACTTACTAAATTTAGTTGTTTCTATTCTTGACAATACTCAGCACGAAAAGAAAGGTCTTAGAAAAGAAACAAGTGTGCCACCACCTGTCACACCTCATGACACGTGACTAAACATATAGTTGGATACAACATATATGATTCAACATCCCAAAAGTCTGCAAACCTCTGGCATACAAACGTATGAAAAGCCATTCCATACCTGTCTATTTTTTGGGTTTTTTGAAAATGACTGCCAATTAGTCAAAACTATCACTTTTTGCCTGATGACATTTTTTCCTGCAGTCTCGATATTTTCTCATGTAGATTACTAGTGTATGCAACATGTATGCCTCAGTCTGGTCATGTGCCAGCAAGATTCATCGTCTGTGCAATGTGCAAAACCAGGGCAGCATGTTTAGAAATTCAGATTTAGGGCAGTGTGCTCAGCATGTGCAAAAACAAGGCAATGTGTGCTCAACCCATGCCCCCATAGTTTTGTGCTGAGTGCTTCACAACCTATACGAACTCTCTCAAAATTCATAGAGTTCCCTTATCAAATATCACAATCTTTTATGCTTGTTATTCAAAGTGTGAGCTTTGCTGAAATGTTTTACAATTCCTAACAAGGTTCAACTTCTTAGTCTTATATTTTTCTAGTTTTTTTAAAAAATTTAGGACAACTAACAATTCAAGCCATAGGTCTGAATCATACTTCAATCATACGTTCATATCCGTACACGTATTGAAGTTTGAAACATATGTTATCAACAACAGCTGGACACTTATCTTGTGCTACTCCACTTTAGCTTTTTACAATAGCTTTCCCCTTTCTCCTATCAAAGCTCATTTTCCTCATTCTACATCAATTTGTTGTAAACTCTTGTACAGCAACTAAACATAGCCTAAAGTTGGCCCCATCCATCTAGATCACTATCCTCCACTCCTCCACCATCAAACATTCCAAGAACAAGAACCAAGCCATATCAATATAGTGTCGATCAATGATGGAGAAAGGCTAATTTTCCCTCTTTCTACTCACATCTTGTGAAGAAATCTCTTGTTTTTATTGCATAGTAAACGTTGTATGTATGTATCTAAGTACATCTTTATATAATCTTGTGAGAGTACAACTACTCCTCCTCACTCTCTAGTTGATTATAACTAAGATCTTCCCTATGGGACTTGGTTTGAGCATAAATACATTCCACCCGAGGGAAGGATTACCTATCTTTAACCCTCAATCTTGTCTCCATTACTTTTTCATTTCCATGGCTGTAAATTGTCGTATTCAACGTTTAATATTTATTCTCTCTATTTTTTGAAATATTAAATCTTGAAAATAAACATTTCTTATGGCATTTGAGCATACTACATTGTTCAGGGTGTTTATAACGGTATCAAAGCCTTGGTTCAATCCTCATGCCAATACTAGTAGTGCATACTATTGAACTGCATTACCATTAGCCTTCACTAAACAACCCCAAAACTTAAGCTATTTAATGAATTTTAACTATCCTTTTAAACCAAGAGTAGTCCAACAGAGTTTCAGTGTCCATGCAAACCCTAATTTGGGAGACCCCAAACTTTCAATAAATAGACAACCTACCCCTCCCATTCAGTCCAATCCCGTTTTTGTACGTTTCAGATGCTAAAACTTCACTTGTTCACACCCTATTCACAAAGGATATCTCAACTAAAACTACCCAACATTGTCTTCACCCATCAGGCACCTGTTTCCACCCTCTACCTCAAGATCTATGCCTTTTGTTGGTATTTCCTGCTAACGCCTATCCTCCAAAGGGTACACTTATACCTAGCAACAACTTTCTGGATGTGTTTGCTGCACTGGTGGAATCCCCATCCCCAGCTGCGTTTGACATCACACTACGCGTTTACCTCATCTTGGTGCTTACTTGCTGTCACCATACTACTAGAGGCTGTGTTTATTGGTTCTCTCTCTCCTTTGCCTATCTGACACTATTCTGACATCAACATTGCTGCATTTACTCCTGCCAAATATCTTTGAAGGCTGCTTTGCTGCATTTTGAGATCCGTCAAAGTATGATACACTCTCCAACTCATTACCTCTGACTCGGTCCTCCAAACATGAGAGTTTGGGATACAATATTCATTCACTATATAGTGGGTTTTCTGCATGAGAAGTCTACTATTCAGATTCATTCATTTTAGACTATTCACTATTCAATCTCCGAGTTACCCTAACCATAATTGTGTTTTATTCAGTTTGTGCTTTGTCGTACAATTGTATTTGTGTTTCTACATTAGGGTATTTCTTTCCATGGTATCAAAGCTACGATCTCTCTGAAGAAACCTACACCTTTGATCCAAGAGGCCTTTGCCACAAGGAAGAACAAGAGGGCAAGATAAATTCGAACGTGACATCACCACTTCATTCTCTCCAGCCAAATCATCAAGAAACAAGCAAGAGTGGGCTTTATAGCTTGCTCCTCCAACATCCATGGCCAGAGAGACATCACACTACATGAGCATGAAGTCCAAAGACCATACAAGATTTCTAGAGACAAGTACGACCTCATTCTCATGTATCAGGCTCAACAACAAATTGAAGGTAAATTTGAGTTTTTTCCTTTAGATTCAGTGCACTGGTCTAATGATTTTGCAGGAAGGACAGAAGCTCCACAAAGGACTAGTCATCTTGACATAAAAACTGGCTAGGAGTGCAAACCCTTCATTTCTTTACCGCTTTCAACTCCATCACTATCTCTTTTATCAATGCCATTTACATCTCCATCTTCATTCACTCCTGTAACAGGTACGCATACTACACTTCTCCATCTTTTGAGTCTACCTTCTCTTTTCAACAAGATATAGGTGATTCTTATGAAGAAGGGACTATCCAATCACACCATTGGTTCATGAGTCCTAAAAAAGAAAGTCTTTTGTTTTGTAACTCAAAGAAAGGTGATGAGTACAAAAGATTAATTCAAACACCTGTAAGTTCTCTCCCTTCTTTCACTTCAATTTTCTTTCTCAAGGTGATCTTGAAGAAGGTGAACCATCTTCATTTTCATTCACTACATTTAATGAACAAATTGAGCCAAAATACTTTCCAATAACTACATCAACCAATCCACTTCATCTCCCACCCATCCCATCCTCTACTTTCGTTGCACCATTCTTTCTATCTCCATTAAGTGCATCTTGTATGCCATCACACACCACATTGGGGGGGATCCTTCACCCTTAGGCACAACCTTTAGAACCTCGTCTTATTCTCAACTAGATGGTGTATCCACGATGGAGACTCAGCTCTTGTCAAGATACTTTAGGGATTTTCATGGCCAGGGAATATACAATTCCTATGCCTCCACCAACATTTAGACAAGGCTCACGTGTCTCTATGCCTCCATCTCCACCAACACCCTATGGAAACATTTATGTTCCAATGCCTACGCATCAATTGGCACCCATTGGACACTTCCGGCCTATTTTAACCTATCCACCTATTTATCCTCCTCCTATATACCCCCACCACCACTTTCTCCTTAGCCACCCTATTCTTCTTATCCCACCTATCAAACACCTTATGGTTTGACTTCCTCATCAACCAAATATGCATTTACTGATAAGACTCATTTTAACAGGTCTAAGTTCACTACTAGGTTAAATCTGATGAGACAAGTTCTTAACTTCCAAAAACCTATGGGATATTGTGCAAGGGTTGAAACCCAACCCGATCTTGCACTTGTTGCATACGATGTCATCTCCTCACGAAAGGCTAGGAATACCTCTACTGCTATCAAGCTAATGCACAACTTATTGCCTGAGTTTCATTCTCACCTTCAATATTTTGCTTTAGCATCAAAGTGTTGAGCACATTTTGACTGACCGCTATGTAACTCAAGATAAGACCCATCAAATAAATCTTGACCATTAGCTCTAAAACTTTTCGACCCAATATTGACGTCTTGCTGAGTTCTCTACCACAAAGGCTCCTAAGTCCTTGGATGATCACGTCACATTGTAGCTGCAGAAATACTTTCATTTTTTGCAACGAGTGATCTTATAGCCCACCATGTCTACATTCTACGAGTTTGAGTGTCATCTACTGCATTATGTTGGACTATTTGATCAGTTTCATAGTATGACCTCTATAGAGAGAACTCTCATTGCTGCTTCTCAAAAGAGGCCGCAAGGAAAGAACAAACAAAACCAAAACTCAAATCAAAATCAGAGGAAAAATCAAACTCAAAATCTAGCTCGTGAGACCCAATGAAACACCCAATCTTCTCTTAAACTCGGGTGGCAAAATGTACCTAAGAAGAATAGCATTATCAACATTATCAATAGGCCACTTTGACGATGAGTGTCAATCGAAGGAAAGAGAGACAACACCGAAATCCAAGATTCAAACCCCCGCCCCTCAATTGAACAACCCCCAACAAGGAAAGTAAGGTGGTGACAATGCTCAACAAGGGCAATAGCGAGGCCAAATCCACACTGCCACCAGTCAACCATCGTAGTCTACATCATTCTCAACGCCAAAGGGCATCATTCTCAACGCCAAAGGGCAGGTCACACTAGTCTGCAAAAGGCCCACATCATCTCTTCAAAGACATTTGAGGATGTGTGTCTCATTCACATCTGTAAGTTGCTCTTGACAAGGTGATTGCAAAGGCCCACTCGCCAAAACCAAGTACTTCAACTACTCCTTGGATTGTGGATAGTGGAGCTACTTTTCATATGACCCCCCGTCTCAGATATTTTCATCTCCCTACCCCCTATAGCTAGGATAGTTAGTATCGAAAATAACTCCTTGGTCAAGATTCTCGCTAATGGTCACATCAATTTTGCCAACCGATGATCAAGATTCAAGCTTGCAGTCGTGTCAATTTTGTCACTGATCAAGGCCTAGATCTCACTACACAAAATAAGGCATACTATGTCCCCCAACTTGGGGTGAACTTCTTATCCATTTAGCAACATTACTATATGGGACGAGCCATATTCTTTACAGAAACTGCAATCAATGTCCTTGACTCTCAAAGTGGCTTAGCAATTGCTCGCAATGAGGCACAACCTAGTGGTTGTACCACATGTCCTAGTTCCTTCCTGAGCCAACAACTTTCAGGCATTTTCACTGAGCACATCTCAAATACAACTCTTTTTATGAGTTGTTACATCGTCGGATAATTGGGGGCCTTCCGTATGCCTGAGGCTATCTCAAGATATCTATAACGCATGTCAACTCAAGAAGCAACACCGTTTCCCATTTCCTCAACAATCCACACATAGAGCTAAGATGGCTCCTAGATTAATTCATGTTGATCATTGTGGGCCAACATCCACTACCACCTTACCATTCAAGATACATGTGGATATAATTTCTCAAGCATAAGTCTGACCCTATTTATCTGCTTAGGTGCTACTAGTTTATAACCAAACTAGTCATCGTGTAGGATGAAAGAGGAGTGATAGTGGTGGCAAGTTTATCTCCCGTGAGTTTTCTCAGTTTCTACAAGATCATGGTATCTCTTACCAACTTACCTCTACCAACTCCCCCTCTCAGAATAGAGCCATAGAGCGTAGAAACAAGACCATCATGAACATGACACACTCTATTGTGTTCGCAGCAGGGCTCCTTAAGCTGCTTTGGGTCGAGGCTGTTAACACTTCAATATACATCCTCAACCAGTGCCCGACTATGGCAATCTCTCAAAGGACTCTGTATGAGGCATTTCTTTGGCTCTCGACCTATCATTTCCTAGTTTAGAGTCTTTGGAAGTCACGCATACATGCATATCCTTGATGATAAGATAGGAAAGCTCACTCTCCTAGCTAATCTTCTCATTTTTGTCGAATATTCCTCCAAAGTAAAAGCCTATCATTTGTTCGATCCTCCAATAAACAAGGTTAGGAGAGATGTAGTTTTTTTATGAGAGGCATATTGTGCGGTCTTCTACAACACACTCCACATTGTTTCCTCATATAATTCCATTGGAGATAGTGTTTCAGATCCCTCCTAACCTTCCAACAAATTCTTCAACTCTCATCTCTCTCTGCAAGACCTATTATCTCGTTGGTAAAGCAAACCATATGAGATTCAAACATCCATCCACCGGATTGCACTCCGAAGGGCCTACACGATCTGTCTGGCTTGCACCTTGGACTTCATTTGCATCATTATTCATAACTGATTACATAGCACATTTCGAGCAAATAGTTGAAAGGAAGCTCTTCAACAACCCCAATGGTGAGAGGCCATGGAAAAGGAGATAGAGAATATAAACCAAAATCAGAGTTGGACCTCACTGGATCATCCCAGTCATAAGAAAGTCATCGGGATGAAGTGGATATCTAGAACCAAACTAAATGTTGATAGGTCTTAGGACAAGTACAAGGCTCGCCTTGTCATGCAAGGGATTCGACAGAAGCAAGGCATTAACTATGAAGAGACCTTTGCTCCTACTATGCAGTTGACATCATTCCGTTTGTTGGTTGTGCTAAACACTCACCAAGTTAGTCGATCTATCAGATAGATATCAAAAGTATCTTTCCGAATGGTTACCCGAATAGAAAGTTTAAATGGAGCAACCACCCAGATTTTCTTCTCTTGACCGAAAAGATAAGGTAAGATAAGGTCTTTTGCTCTGCACAAAGCTCTTTATGGGCTAAAGCAAGCACCACAATCTTGGTTACAAAGGATGGATGAGTTCCTTCGAACTCATGGAGTTCATTTTATCCCTTATGACCCGAATTTATGCATCCATATCAGTTCAGAGGGAGTCAACTATATCCTATTATACGTAGATGATTTACTTATCACTAGATCAAATTCTACTACCATAGCAAAAATTACAACCAAGCTCTATACTACATTTGAGATACTAAACCTTGGTTTGTAGTCTTACTTTTTGGGAAAGAACATAGTGTAATCTAGAGGATATATTTTTGTGTCATAGCAAAAGTATGCTCTTCAATTTGGTGGATCAGTATTTCCAAGATTAGATGCAGCAAGTGGCCACACCTCTTGATCCCACTATCCACTTATCTATAAGTCAGGCCATAAGAATAGATACATCTCAAATCTCTCAAAATTCAAAGACATCTGATTAATCCAATATGACATCCTAGCTGCAGTGAAATACTGATTGAGCAAACTAGTATCAATCAATCGAAGGAGTTTCTCTATTACAAATCTATGGGTGTGCTCATCAAAGGGCTGACCTAGGGTTTATGTATGCAAAGAAACACAGATTCTGATTGGACAGAAAATCCTAACACTTGGCATTCCAATGATAACTATATCCTTACCTTGAGCACACTCCCATCTCTTGGGCTAGCCGTAAGTAAGAGATGGTGGCGGCTTCACAAGCGAGACTAAGTATAGGACTCACTTTGATGGTACCACCGAGGCCATCTACCTAAGAAGTTTATTAGAAGTGCTTTAGTTTTCACATGTTATACCAACTATCATCTACTGCAACAACCAAAGTGAGATTACACTAGATGATAACCCAATCATCACACTTCAAGCGCCGCATGTTGGTGTACATTTCCACTTCACCAGAGAGCAAGTTAAGCTAGGCACCATTCACCTAGAGTTTGTGCCTTCATCAAACAATTTCACAAGTATATTGACCCAAGGCAGTCAATCAGTCGGTGCTACAGTTCTTACTGCCCAAGATTGACTTTGTTTTATTCTTCCCTACTTCTTCATATTTACAAGGAGAGGATGCTTCCCTCCAACTTTTCCTTCCAGTTTGAGAAGGGGCAGCTATTGGGTGTAGAGGCCCTTACGCTACTCCCGTGTGTAAATTACTTTCCACATGTGAACACACCCTTGAGGGTGTAAGTGTCCTGTACCCTGCGTATAAATATTATTTTATTATTTGTGTGTACCACACCGGTAAACACCCATCCCTCGACTCTTCACTCTCACTCATTGCACTCAACAACTATATCTCGATTGACACGTGCATTTCTTGAGTGCTTCCTCTCGCACTCTTCAAACTGGTATCAAAGCATTGGAAAACGTGTCTACACTCTCAAGGACTGGAACAAGCAGTCATTGTCAGTCTGACCAACAGTAGTGACCAGTAATCGGCAAGCATGGCATCTCGCATCCAAGTGTTAGTTGTCGGCACCAAGCAACAAACAAGGTCTACAAGTGACAAGCATGTGGCACGTAATAGGCTAGCGTGGACAGTCGATGGCACAAAACATCAGTCGCAAGCCATAAACTGCAGCTGGCAGGACAGGCGACAACTTGCAAGACTAACGACAAACAGGCGGCGTCAATTGCAAGCAATGGACAGCAGCCGACACAAGCAACCGACATGTCACAGGTTAACGCTTGGGCCATTCGTCATTTTTTCTAGTATTTTTAATAATTTTTCAATTCCCTCCAACAAGCACGCCCCTTATTTATTAACGGGGATTCATGTGCGCAAGCACGAGACACAAATCTATGCAAATTTATGCCTGAAAATTTGGGGCTTTTCTCAGATTTGATACCGGTCATGCAAAACAGTGACATTCGACCCAAAAATTGTAGACATTGTGTATATTTGCTTAGAAAATTTTGGGAATTTCCATGTACAAGTGTTTGCTCAGCTAAGCCAATTTCAATATAATTTGTGTATATTTGGACCCTTAAATTTGGGGATTTTGCAAAATTTGTGAAATTTTTGCAACATTTGCCCGTATTTGATACTCGAGATGATATATTAATGCAATTGGGGCAAATTCACTACAAAAATTTTGGGGCTTTTCACATTAGTGGTGCATTTTGAGCCAATTTGTGCCTTGACAGTAAAATTACAATAGATTCATTGCTGAGTGGGAGAAATTTGAACTTGGAATGTTTCAAATGTTATAAAATGTGCAGCTTCTCCTGGTACATGTATTGTTGGATGCTCATTATGCAATGAAACAATGGTATATACAACACTTAGGTTATTACATTTGGGCATTATGGTGATGTATTACTGAAGTGGGAGCTGTCATTTATGCAAATGTATCACATTTGACTCATAAACATGCTGTAATCAGTACTTGAGACTGAAATTGCAACAAAGCATATGCTTCTTGGATACCTTTGGAAGTACATGTATGTGTACTTGTTATATTCAGCAACCTTGCTATTGGCTAAAACTATTCAGCATTTTATTGCTGTCTTTCATTGCTGAAGATGGCTGGCAATGCATCTACATCTGACACAAAGAATCTCTTTGAGATTTGTAAATTTGATGGCAATGGCTTTGATCTTTGAAAAGATCATATGCAAGGTATACTTTTTCTGAAGGATTGTGATGATACTTTGGCAAAACATAATTATGTTGCTTTGTTAGATGAGGATTGGGCTACAATGAATAAAAAGGCCATTACTTACATTAAAATGGCTGTCACAGATGATATCTTGGTTGATATCAAGGGACTTACTACTACTTATGCAGTTTGGGAGAAACTCAAGGCTACGTATGAGAATACAATAAAAAGGAGTAAGAACGCAAGAAGTATAGTAGGCTAATGCAAAAGGCAAAAAGAATGAGAAGGATGAAAGCTCTACCCCTAAAGAAATAGAAAATGTAAATGTGGTACATCTAATGTTGTTATTGAGGAGATAGAAGAAGATAAAGATGCTGATTTGCTGGTTGTATCTTCAAATACACATGCTATGACAGTGGAAGACATGTATATCACTAAAAGGGATGTGATAGAAGCCTTGTTGTCAGCTCATGACCGTTTGTCACAATCGTGGGCACCATACACTTGGCTCTTGAAAATGGGCAGGAATTGATCCTTCATGATGTTAGATATGTACCTGGCATTAAGAAGAGCTTGCTTTCTGTTGGGCCGCTAGACAACAGGGGTTACTTCACTATCTTTGGTGGTGGAATGTGAAAGATACAGGAAGCGTCTGTGCTAGTCACTAGAGGTGGTAGAAAGGAAACTCTATATTATCTCTACTACAAGGCACTTCTTTGAAAGCTCATTGCAGTTGCCGAAGTACAGTCACACATGGAGTTATGGCACAAGCATCTTGGGCAAATGAACTAAAAGGATTTACATGCACTTTTTTCACTTGAAAGAGTTGATGTAAAAAGCTCAAATCTTGACTTTCTACGATGATTGTGTTTTGGGAAAACATATAAAGAGTTCATACTCTCATGGAGCCTCTAAGAAGGCATGTAACTTGGATTTAGTCCTTCCTAATGTATGTACCATACCAATAAAAACTCAATGGTTTTCGTTAGTTTGTGTCTTTTATTTATGACCATTCTCGAAAGCTATGGGTTTACTTGCTTAAGCAAAAAAGCAAGGCATTGAACGCCTTTAAAAAGTTTTATGCATTTTATAGTACCCAAAAGGGTTTAAAATTAAAATGCATAGGAACAGACAATGGGCGAGAGTATTAATCAAAAGAATTCAATAAGTTTTGTGATGTCAATGGGATCAAATGGGAGCTTACAACTCCTTATAATCCGTCATCTAATGGTGTGGCTAAGCAAACGAATTGCACGTTATGTGAGAAGATTCGGTGCATACCATTCACAACTAATCTTCCACAATCATCTTTGGAGAGAGACACCTAAAACCGCGGTGCATATTTGCAATCGATCTCCACACTGTGCACTTGAAAGTGGCATCCCTGAAGAGGTTTGGTCTGGCAAACCTACTTCATATAACCACTTAAGGGTCTTTGGCTGTGAATGCTATGTACATGTACCTGTTGATCGCAAAACCAAACTTCATATGAAATCCCATAGAGATGTCTTCATGGTTTATAGAGATGAAGGTGAAATGGGCTATAGAGTTTGGATTCCAAGCATGAAAAAGGTGTTGCACAGCCGAGATATGGTATTTAATGAGTCAAAGCTGCTGAAAAATACCAGATCTAATGACTTGGACAAAAAAAAAGTAAAATTTCAACATGATTAGCAACTTGAACAACCATCAGCCCACTCAAAATTCAGCTCCATTTGATACTGGTTATGATAATCAGCGAATTGTCATTTATCCTGATAAAAATGGGCAGCAAAGGGATGCTGAAAATCGGTTTGGACAACAAAATTAGCATGCTGAAAATGAATTACAGCAGCTTGAAAATGTATTACACAACCTTAACATGCAATTCAGCAGCCAAATAATGAGGTCATTGGCATTCCTTTGGATGTAGATCTATTGCTTGATAACACAAATCATTGGGTAAGAAGGTCTACATGTGCCGGGAGACCTATACAAAGCTTTGATCCCTCTTTATATGCGAGTCTCTCACATATAAAGAGGCATTACCATGTGAGTTAAAGAAAAAGTGAAAGTTAGCTACGCAGGAAGAAATAAAGTCACTGTATTAGAATGATACTTGGGATTTGATTCCATTGAACAAAGGTAGGAAAGCTATTCCTAACAAATGGGTCTATAAAATCAAGTGTTTGGATGGCAAACCCAAATACAAAGCCAAGCTTGTGGCTAAGAACTATACATAAAAAGAGAGGATTGACTTTCAGGAAGTCTTTTCACATGTTGTCAAAATGACCACTCTTCACGTATTGTTTGCTATCGTAGCATCTACGAAATCTTGAACTTGATCAAATGAATGTTAGAATTGCATTTCTACATGGTGATCTAGAAGAGGAATTGTACATGAAATAGCCAGAACGCTTTCTTATGCCAAGAAAGAAGCACTTTGTGTGTAGGCTTAAGAGAAGCTTGTATGGTTTAAAACAAGCTCCTAGACAGTGGTATAAAAAGTTTGATGCCTTCATGCTCTCACATGGGTTTAAATGAAGCAATGCAGATCATTGCTTATATATAAAGAAGACTGATGATGGAAGCCTTATAATACTTGTGCTTTATGTGGATGATATGCTTATTGCTAGTAAGCTTAAAAGCTAGGCTAATGCATTGAAAAGACAGCTGAATTCAGCCGTTTCCATGAAGGACTTGGGTGCAACTAAACACGTTTTGGGCATGTGTGTGACGAGAGATAGAGAGCAGCAGCTCTTGTTTCTCTCACAAGAAAAGTACATCAGCAAAGTATTTGATTGTTTTTATATGGCAGATGCTAAGCCACTTGGTGTTCCTTTACCACCATATCTTAAGCTAATGGGAGTTGGTTGAAGGTTTTCTTAGGACCTTTAAGTGGGAGGTTGTTGGGTGTAAAGGCCCTTATGCTACTCCCGTGTGTATATTACTTTACACATGTGAACACACCCTTGAGGGTGTAAGTGTACCATACCCTAAGTATAAATACATTCTTTTATTATTTGGGTGTACCACCACACTGGTACACACCCATCCCTCGACTCTTCACTCTCATTCACTGCACTCAACAACTACACCTCAATTGATGCGCGAATTTCTTGAGTGCTTCCTCTCGCACTCTTCAACGGCTTTCTCCTCTTGATGGTGTCAAGGTATTGTTTACAGTTTTGATTCAGACTTTATATATATTATACTTTGCATCTTCATCCACATCCTCAGGATGACCATGATTGTAAAAGGATGCTTGGGCAATTGAACAATTCCCCTGCAAGAACACTGTCCAAGTGACACCATTGCATAGCATTTTGCATGAGGCAATCACACTTGCATTGCCTTTTGCATAACTCCAATGCATTGGCATTTTATTCTTGTAAACATGCACCTGTGTACATTTATCCCTTTTCAATCTTTTGGAGTTGTTCACTCTGGGTCCACATTCGTAGTGTTACACATAGCAATCTCCAAGGCAATCTCCCTTGCTTGCTTAGCTTGGCTAGCTTACCTCCTGCACTTTTTTTTCTCTCTCCACATACCCACCATAGACACTTTCTCCATATAACTCCTTTCCTCTATCATCGACACCCAGTAGTGGTTAGAATAGGTTGGTTTGTTTAGCAAAAGGACTTAACGCTTACTATCCCTATCTCCCTTTGGAACACTATTACTCAATTGACGAAAAACTTTTTGAAAACACTCACTCAATGCCAAATCTTTTGAAAAACAAAAAAAAAACCCTAGAAAAAAAAGATAGTCCATTGTGTTTTCATCCGCCTTTGTAGGACTTAGTAGGTCACTAGGTAAGCCAATGAGCACCTTTTGTCTAATGCTCTATTCTCTCTAGGGTAGTGTACCCCAAAACAAACCGGCCGTTTCGGACCGCAACAGAAACGACACACCACTGTTTCAGGATCCTGAGGTCCATTTCGGGGCTGGGTTGTCCAATACGCTGAGATCGCGTTAGAATCGCGATCCCAGTCTGGTTTAGGAGACTCCCCAGGCAGCAACATGTTCACTCCAGCTCCCGCCGCACACTCAACTCCAGCCGCCATTGCCGCCACTGCCTCCTCCTCCTTTCTCTTTTTCGTCCTCTTCCTCTTCTGATAATCCATTACCTAAAGGCTAATCATCATATCATGGCGTCGGATCCATATTGGAGACACATCACTCCAATCAAGGAACATGAGGGCTCCGCGGATCAAATAAGTGGTGGTGCAACTATTGTGGATTGGAGAAATCAGAAAGCATAATGCACATGAAAGACCACTTGGCATGCATTCCCAACAAAGACATTGGGCCTTGCGCAAATGTGCCGACACAAGTAATGATAAGTCTCCATCTTTAGCACTAAAAGTGTATGGGTATTGAGCTAGAAGAGGATGAATCCTCTCATCCAACACCACATCGGGCTAATGAAGCACAAGTGGGGCAAGGAGAGGCTAGTGGGCCTAGTGGCGCTAGCCAAATTGGAGATGCCAGTGGCCCATCAAAAAGAAGTACATCCATATCCGTATCGGATCTAAGTGCAAAACGAACCCCATTGCCATCTTCTAGTGGTGGTTAGCAAAAAGGATCCTTGCATGGTGCAAGTATCCATACAGGACTTCAAAGACAAGCAATTGTGGAGGCAACTAGGGAACTCACACGCTTATTTATTCAATGTGCTATCCCTTTCAATGTGGCCATTGTACATCAATGGAAGATGGCAATCAAGGCACTGAGCCGCATAGGGTGTGAGTGGGAAAGGTCCATCCGCGGATGCATTACGCACACAGGAGCTTCAAAAGGAGAAAGCATCCATAGAGGCTCAATTGGAGCCCTTAAAGAGACATGGATGAAATATAGATGCACAATATTATGTGATGGATGGTCAGATATGCGCCGAAGAAATGTTTATAATGTTTTGGTATCTTCATGTAAAGGCACCATATTCATTAAGGCCATCAATGCCTCTGCCTCAAGTCTTACCATCACAACACCTTTCATTTGGAAGCATATATGACACGTCATCATGGACGTAAGAGTCCAAATTGCGGTATAGGTGGTGACAAATAATGTAAGCAATTATGTGTTTGTGGGACGTATACTTGAGGAGAAGTTTCCTAGCATAGTATGAACTCCATGTACATCCCATTGCCTTGACTTGCCCGCTCAAATAATTTTACATAGGTAATAGATTCTATAATCTATTGCCCACTCAAATGCTGATTTTATGGCTTGCATATTAGCAATTGCCAATTACTTAACCTCAATCTCTTAAATTTAAATAAAAACAACTTGCTATTTGGATCCTCTTGCAAGATTGTAGTTCAGGGCCTGCTAAGAGAAACTGGAGCACATGGACCCTCTTCCACACCAAAAAGAGAAACAAGCTCCCAACTGCCCAACTGGAGCGTTTAGTGTTTTGCCATTGCAATCTCCAGCTTCTTGAGAGGACCGCTCTGTCTCCTAAGCCTTCACAGGTAAATTAGTAATGATTAGTATTATGTATAACTAACTTTTTAAACTTGACACTTGACATTGATTGGAAGTTGCATTGTAGATTGTGATATGTATGAACATTGAATATGTTGAATCTTCTCTCATATGATATATCTTTGTCTCATTCACCTTTATAGATGAATATTGACAAGATTGATATAGAGAAGATGCATAACATCCCCCAGATATCACCGGAGAAGCAGGATATCTACTCCATGCTCTATGAGGAGCTATCGACACCGATGCATAAGACTCATGTACAAAGGAGGATTAGAGCAAGGGCAGAGCTAGAGTCAAAGCCAGAGTCTGAGGCCGAGGCTGCTTCATCAACTTCTCGATTAGGATCCTTGGAGTCGGATAAGGAGATGGTGCACAGATCCTCAAAGTCTGGATGAGTCATGACTCGTGATATACAAGAGTCATTTTAGTAGTGCAAAGTTCAAACTGCAATTGCCAATTGTTCATTGATATTGATACTTGTAGCCTCATTGAACTTTGGGGTTTTTATAGAGTATTCACATGACATAGTTACATGTATCATTGTATCTTGATTTCACTTATTATGCATCTTCATTCTTGTTCCATTGTTCTTGATGTCAATCTCCACTATTCTTAATGTCAGTCTTCACTGCTCTTTAGATCATAGATGATTCATGAGTCATAAATTATAATTCATTTTGTTGCTTTAAGTTTTGAAAATTGAGCCTTAATTGTGTTAAGCTGTCTTATGTTTCAACCATTGAGTCTTGACTCCTCAATCTTCACTCGTGACTCGTGACTCATGACATGTGTAATGAATCATGATTTCAATTATATGACATGAAGACTCAAAGTTTTGTATGAAATTTGGGTACATGTTATTATAGACATTGATATATTTACATACCCACATTATACTGTATTTATTATAGTGTACAATTCGAAACACCGTTTTCCCATTTCCAAAATTTGGCCGAAACTCCGATTTTTTCCGTTTTCGTTTCCCCTGTATCCGAAACTCCCCCGTACTATGCTCTCGGGTGAACATTTGGGCTCCCTTGGTAAGAGAATCATCGCCTTTGTAGTCTTGGTAGATCACTCCACAATTAATGTCCACCTTTTGCTCGATGCCTTGGTTGCTTCAGGGTGGGACACCTTGAAAAAAGAACAGAAAAAAAACTTGGGTGTATTTACAATCTCTTTTTGGTTCCAAATTTGAGCCTAAGAGGAGATGTTCAGCTAAACTATCATTAGCTTCATTAAACAGTCCCAAAACTCAAGTTAGTTTGGAGATCTCCATCTGTTATGTCATTATAGCATCTAATCAACCCACATTTTCAGTATTTGGTACCAAGCAACAAGCGATTGCCATCTCTCATACCCAACGACTACAGCAATACTTGCATTTTTGTTGTCAAGCAGGCCGTCTACATCAGCAAACACCTCTCCTATTGTCACCTAACAGTTCTCTACCTCGGCACACTTTCATCTCCAACTAGTGGTTACTACACTTGGGATCTGGCTCCGATGGATATATCTCTTCAACATTGCATTACTCTACCCTTGGGCATTCTGTACACTCTTATATTCATTTACAACATTTATTTACTTCAGATTTTCTTCTCTGTGTGTTTATCTCTAAGTTTGAGTGTTGAGTTTTTGTGTTTTGCATTTAGGATTTGAGTTTTACTCGTCTCTGTTTGAATCTTTGTGTTTCAATCTTGGTCGTACATGCTGTCTTTCTTCAATGCAAACCCTAGCATATCTTCACATGGTATCGCAGCTTGTGCTCTTCTATAAAGTATCCTGCGGTGATTGTGAAGGCTAGCCTTTGTACAAGACTCACACATAGCTTGATTGTGACTCATAATGTCTCAAGCACCTTCTTCTTCGGATCCTATGACGTAGACTTCTCCATCATTTGAGGCTCTAAAAAGGCACTATGGTCTCAAGGAGGAGGTAGACACACCTTCATCTTTACCGTCTTCTTCTCTTCTGGTCATCTTATCGATAAAGAGTTTCAGAAGTACTTACGTATCATGTATAGTTCCGTTTACACTCCAGCGAGTGCTACTACTCCATCTAGACCAATTGGCAAGATTGGCCATCTCCTTGATCTTCAAGGGACCACAACATTCGACACGTTTGGCGATCCATCTCCTTCATCACAGCCAAGCCTTGTATCAGGTTCAAATAATCCTTTTGAGTCGTCATGAGCCAAAACCCTCTTGTGTTTCTCCTTTTGGCGTGCAAGATCCGAATGATTTTCAATATGTTAACTTTAATAGAGAAGGCTCTCGAAGCAAACAGCCTTCATAAGTATATCTCTACCATCTACTTCATTTTAGCAAGTAAACTATACTTCTCAACTCCCTTCCATCCCACCACTATCTTCTCTACATTTCAATCTGCTCACATTTTCATTCCAAAATCTTGGATTACATTCCACTTTCACTCAAAGTATACGAGGGGTTGGATCTTCCATCTTTGCTCCTAACACTTTCTCATTCTTCGTCCCACTATCTACCTACCCTCCATTTCACTCCACCTCTTGGCGCATCGATCGAGGGAATGCCACCCTTTAGCACTATACCTTTCACATATCCCCACTTTACCACATCCTTCCACTCTGGGACGATTGTGATAAGAGACCCCCTTACTACCCCGAACACTCACAAACCTCTCGCATGACCTTTTGGACACAGGGATATCTATCCTCTACTTATGGAATACCATTCGCACATCCCTTAGGTCTCTCCTACGCAGGATTTTCCATTCTCTGCTTCCTATGTCCATATCCCTCTATCATGGGCTCCTCAAGCGGTTACCATGCCCATCTCCAATTTCCCTATCCCTACATTTGGATCCGCTATGCACACTTCTTGTATGCATAGTGAGCACTCAAGATTCCTTCCCAACTGTACTCCACTCCCCCTCCCTATCCCCCCTATTCACCCTACCTCCATTCCACACCTTCTCCATCTCCTAGTACTACCACTCCTATTGCAATGGATAAGGATGCCTTCACATATGAGACACGTTTTAATAGGTCGAATTTCACCTCTTAGTCAAACTTTATGCAACAAGTGCTTGACTCTTAGATACTTTGAAACCTCGTCATTGATACCGAATGTCGGACCCTCAATTAGCTCACCCTGATCACATCCATCAATGGAGAGC
Source organism: Lygodium microphyllum (assembly GCF_053477565.2). Classification (NCBI taxonomy): domain Eukaryota; kingdom Viridiplantae; phylum Streptophyta; class Polypodiopsida; order Schizaeales; family Lygodiaceae; genus Lygodium; species Lygodium microphyllum. The sequence goes on from NC_141164.1 coordinate 14,833,280, forward strand.
CTGCAATGCCACAGCCAGTATTGAGTTAACGCAAGGGTTGCTTCCTGAATTCCACTCTCAATTACAGCATTTTCCCCTCGCATCTAAGCATTGGAGTCATCTCATTAATCACTATGTGGCTCAAGATCGCACTCAGCATATCAATATCAATTTTGAGCTTCAAGAGTTTTCCATTAAGAAAGGGAATTATCTGAAGTCAAGCTGGCTGAGTATCGACGGTTACTCGCCGAGTTTGCTACTACTGCCTCCCCAAAGTCAGTGACGACGATCAAGTTATGTTCTTCTTGAATAAGTTATTCAACAAATACTTCCATTTTATCCAACATATTATCTCCCTATCTAGATTGCCAACCTTCTATGAGTTTAAGTGCTAGTTCTTGCGTTATGCGAGGATGCACGATCAAGTCCACAAGACGTCCTCCACACACACACATTTAGAGGGGCAAGGGTTGGTTGCCTCTTCTTTGGGAGGAAAAATGAACAGTGGAAAAAACTCGCAAGGTGCAAAGGCAAGCCAAAACAAGAGTGATGCTACTTTCTCCAACGGAACCAAAGAAACACGACCCCTTTGTCAACAAATTCCTAAGAAAAACAGATTTTGCACACACTATCAGAGGTCGGGGCAATAAGAACGAGGAGTGTCGTACCAAGGCTCGAGGTCTTCCACCTCGTAAACCACAGTAGACTAATGCGACTTCCCCCACTCCAGCTGGCCAATCCACTAGGGCTACACCCACCATTGTTGCATTGTCTACTTCACTGGCTACTTCACATGCACCACACAAATAGTCTCAATAGCCTATCTCCTTCACTACTCCTAAAGATTGGCTCATTGGTCTACTAGTGACTCACATATTGCACTTTACGCATCCATTCCTAAGGCATCTACCGCACCTAGGACCACTTTCCCACCTCATTGTACGCAATGATGGCCACACACTTAGCCTTACCTTTTTTTAGACTTCTATTGTATACTTACATACTCATTGCATTGCACTTAGCTTTGCTTTCTTTTCTTTTCAAATTTCTTTTTTGGAGCATCTCATTACTCACCTCTATGCTTGCAAATCTTTTCTCTCTTTTGCAGGGTCTTGTATTTCAGTATAGAGCTAACATGCAGACTTGCACCAGTCTTTCCTGAGCTAGAGAGAAAAGATGCGTACCATTCCTTTCATGGTTCCATCTACTTGGAGGTTTGTGCTTCTACCAACATGAAGGCTTTTCCTCTCACGGCAGATTTTGCAGCATCTCTCTTGATGCTATTATGGCGATGACTTCTATCCTTGCTTTTCTAATAGAGATGCTTCATCAACTTCATCCATATGGTTTTTCACACCACATGAAGTCCAACATCCTCAAGCTCCTCTTCCTTCTTTGGCCTCAACATCCAGGTTGAGAGGGGTTCCTACCTTTCTTGGTATTCTACTCGTTTTGGCACTTGTCTTTGACATCGGTCTTCCCTCCTTGTTGTACATTCTCCTACGCATTGCATGATTTTATCATCTTTGTACTAGGACACTTGGGCAAGTGAACAACTTTTCCAAGAGGGACACTGTCCAAGTGACACCTATTGCATGAGCATTCTTTAGCATGTAGCATACTATGCATCCCATTGTGCAAAGCACCAATGGACGGATCCTAACCTATATCCATCATCAAATTATACCACCATCCTTCTTTCCATGATACTTCATCACCTTTCCCTCATCATCAGCATTCTCGAGTGGTTGGGTAAGCTTGTATTATTTTGTGATGTGTTAAATGTACCATCCCTAATCCTATCTTCTGGGTCACTGTTAGTTAAACGACCACCAAACCCACCAAAAAAACCCACAAAAAAAATCAATGTAGTTTCATTCGTCTTTTTAGGGCTTTATAGGCCACAGGGCAATCGACAAGCACACTTTTTCCAATGCCATGTCCTCTCTGGGATGACTACTTGGACTCCCTTGGTAAGATGACCATCGCCTCTATAGTCTTGGTAGACCACTAAGCAACCGATGTACATCCTTAGTCCGATACTCTGGCTACTTTGGGGCCTTCTTTCCATGATACTTCATCACCTTTTCCTCGCCATCAACATCCTCCAATGGTTGGGTAGGCTTGTACTAATTTGTGATGTGTTGAATGTATCATCCCTACTCCTATCTTCTCGGTCATTGTTCTTAATCGACCGCCAACCCTACAAATAACTTTTCACTTTTTTAAAAATAAAAACAATATGGTTTCATCAACCTTTGTAGGGCTTGGTAGGCCATCGAGCAGCCAACAAGCACCCTTTGTCCAATGCTACGTCCTCTTTGGGATGACTACTTGGACTCCCTTGGTAAGATAACCATCGCCTCTATAATCTTGATAGACCATTGGGCAGCCGATGTACATTCTTTGTCCGATACCTTGGTGGCTACTTTGGGCTAGGACGCCTTGGGACAAATATTGTTGGCTTTTCCTTTTAGGCTTAGTTTTGGGCTTGAGAGCCTGTTGAAATAAAACAAGCTTTACAACTGATTAGCATGTTTAAACAATCCCAAAACACATTTAATTAATGAAAAATGCAAATTTGGTGGATTGTTTGAGAAAGTTTTAATGGTCCCTCAAAACCCTTCTTGGGACACCCTTCAACATCTATAAATACATGGACTGCCCACTATTAAGCCTCATCCTTTGGTGCACATTTCTCACTCTACCATGCAGATTTCAGCCATCAACCACCTACCATTTGTTGTCCAGCCATTACCAACTATAGCCCATCACTATCCAGCCCTAGGTGGCCTATTTTCAGCCATCGCGTTGCTGTTTAAAGGTCTCCATTTGTTGTATCATCATAGCACCTGATCAGCCTACATTTTCAGCATCTAGTGCCAAGCAACAAGCTCATGCCATCTCTCCCACCAAGCAACTATTGCAGTACCTCTACATCAACAAACACCTCTCTTATTATCGCCTTACAGTTCTCTGCCTCGGCACTCTTTCATCTCCAACTAGTGGTTACTGCACTTGGGATCCGTCTCTGGTGGACATCACTCTCCAACACTGCATTGCTCTGCCCTTTGGTATTCTGTGCACTCTTATATTCATTTACGACATTCATTCACTTCAAAGTTTCTTCTCTCTATGTGTGTGTCTATGTTTGAGTTTTTGTGTTTTGTGTTTTGCGTTTAGGGTTTGAGTTTTGCTTGTCTCTGTCTGAGTCTTTGTATTTCAATCTTGGTTGTACATGCTGTGTTTCCTTAGTGCAAACCCTAGCATATCTTCGCAATCCGCCCATTCAATCCAAACTCGATTTTGTAGGTTTCAAGTGTTAGAACTTCATTGCCCCCACCCTATTTGTAGAGCACATCTCATCCGGAGCTATCTGATATTGTCTTCACCCATCTGGCACCTATTTCCAACCTCTACCTTGCAGTTTCCTGTTGTCGCCTACCCTCCAAATGCTACATTTACACCTTGCAACAGCTTTCTCGCTACGTTTGCCACACTGGCAACATCCCCATCAGCTAGTAAATTCATTTAGAAGCTATATTTGACACCACGCTATAGCATTTGACACCACATTGCCTGTCGCCCAACTATTAGAGGCTGCATTTGCTGATTTTCTCTCTCCTATCCCCATCTGACACTGCTCCAATATCCACATTGTTATGTTTACTACTACCAAATGTCTTTGGAGGCTACATTGCTGCATTTTGAGATCCATCAAAGTATGATACACTCTCCAATGCATTACCTCTACCTCGGTCCCCAAGACGCAGGAGTTCAAGGTACAACATTTATTCACTACATAGTGTGTTTGCTGCATGAGCATTGTATTATTCAAATTCACTCATTTCATACTATTCACGGTATTCATTGTCTTTAAGTTATGCTAACCCTAGCTGTGTTCTCTTTACTTTGTGCTTTGTTGTACCATTGTATTTATGTTTCTGCATCAGGGTAATTCTTTACACTTACAATTATATGTTTGTTTCTTTCATCCCTTGCATTGAGTGCTTAGGCATACTTTTCTTAGAATTCTAATTGAAGATCTAAGTGCTACCCTTCAAACCATTTAAAGCCTTAAAGAGAAGAATCAATATTTTCACAAGTAACTTCTCAAACTAGAAAGAGTTGAGAAACCCTAAGAATTGAAGGAAAAAAACCCATCTACTTTAATGAAAGGAGCCAATCTAAAACCAACCCTCCTTGGAGAGGGTGATAATTCCCTAATCAAGCACTTAATTACAGTGCTCAACAGATAAACATAAATTGAAATGCACACATTTATCTTCAAAATTCTTGGACAATGGATACCTTGTTGGCCCTAAAACTAGCACCCTTTCGGTATTTCTTTATCTTCAATTGCCAATGGATTTATTACAAGCCAAGATTCCACAATCTCCTTGGTTGATTCAAAAGTCCTTTGTTGTTCCAACAATCATAAAACAAATTGGGCAATTTGCCCCTTACATTTCACCCAAGACTTACTCTAATTGAACCCCCATTGGCCAAAAGCTACCCTAAATTTACAATGGATGAGCATCAAAAATCCCTGACAATACCACAAATTGCAGGTGCTGATTTCAATGTATAATGCCTTCTATTGATGGCACGGGTCCGAAGTTAGCTACTAAACCCTAATTTTTGCAAAAAATTGGTACTCACAACAAAATTCCCTTTGCTGTCCACACAATCTTGCTGAGATAAGCTCCAAATGGCTAACATAAGCTGAGATCTCTTGATAATGGACTAGAGAAGGTGAGAGAAAGCCAAGATGAGAGAGAGATTTGATTTTCTTCACGAGAAAACCCTAAAATCTGCCTCCTGCCTGCTCGAGCCTGCATATAATGCAGTCACCTATTGCCAAGCACCCCCAAAATGGGGTTGCTTGATTAGCAATGCTGTCGCCATCCCCTAGAAGGTGTGTCCCAGCTGTTGCCTACCCCTGGAAGGTCCCACATGGCTGCGGCTTGCAGCCAATTGCTGTTTCTCTGCTCATAAAGTGATCAGCAATCTTCTCTCTCTCTCCTACTAGCTCAAAACTACTTGAATGGCTGAGACCCAACCCCCAAAAACGTTTTCTCAATTTGCATGGGCATTTTTACAAAGTGGCAGCCTTCTGAACCCATTTTTCAGCATTATTCAACCATTAAATTCATTTTCAAAATTAAATAATTTTGAAAATTAATTTCAGTCCTTCTAAAATTAAATGTGCCCATCCATAATGAAATTGACTCAGCCATTTACAACCTAGAGTGGTCCCCAATCTTAGTTGACCCTTAGACTGGCATTAATTAATTAATTAATGCTAGTCCCTAGTGTCACCACACACTGGCACTTATTACAACTGGCGGTCAGCAGGTCTAGGCTACCCACGTCTACCATAAAACAAATTGGAGCCATCATTGAGCACCACAAGACACAAATATTAAGACACCCCAACCATGCAAAGATACATCTCCTTAGAGGACACACATCTCATTAATGGAGAGTTTCCTTTTTCTACTTTCAGTTTTAGATCATCGACATGTTTTCTTTTTATAGGACACTATTTCACTTGTCAATCTTATAGGCATGGTTTTTCATATTTTCTCATTCCACATGAGAAACACACTATCATTGTATGTATTGCTTTGGTCTGGTAGGCCACATTGGCCTTTTAGAGACATTAATACTCTCTCTCTCTCTCTCTCTCTCTCTCTCTCTCTCTCTCTCTCTCTTTTCAAATTCAAATTTCAAGCTCAACTTTCAAGCTCTCTATTCTCAAACTTCCTCTCCTCAAGCTCTCTAGCCCACTCCCTCAAGCTCACTTTCGTGATATCTCCATTCTACCTTCACTTTCAAACTCTCCATCAACCATCCTCTCTATCCTTAACTCTTAATATCTAAACTCCTTGTATAAAGTCTCTAAATATTTAGAGTGCATTATTTTGAGTCCCAACATTAAGTATAGGCATTAAATTATATGCACAATTTTTTTCATCGGACATAGGTCCAAGATTTATTTATCTGATTAGTACCATACTAGTATCGGACAGTACTAATTAGACCTAACAACCTTGGACTTTGCGACCATAGTAAAGCATGGCTGAAACTATCAATGGCATTCACTAACATGCTACTGTCCATGGAGCCTGAATTGATCATAGATTAATTGCAAAAACTGATTGGTAACTGATGCAAAACTAATCCCAAAAGTGATCATAAATGGTTCTCAAACTAATCAAAAACTGAGCTGAAACTCATCAAAATTTGATCTCAAAACTAAGGCAAAAAGTAAATGCCCAACTAATCATGAATTGATCCCAAACCAATACAAAAGCATAGTCTCAGAGCTGCGATAACAACCATACTCGTCTCCATACATCTTAAAATGGCTAGCACACCAAAATAATGATCTCATGGCAAACACTCTGTCAACTCAATACCTTGGAAGCATGTCGAATACATCTAAGATCCACTATATATGAGACCTATCCAAAACTGGTGGAGTGGAAGTGTTGCTTTTCCTTGAGCATCACATAATCCTCCACACCCCTACTCTCCTAAACCTAATTGAGTCTCAACTCAAGTCAGCTTTAATTGCAACAACTGAGAATGGTTTACCAAGTCATCCTCTTCCATCCATTCACATCCATTTGTGAATATTTTGAAACTTCACCAAGTATCTCCTAGAAACTTTACCTCTAACCTTTCTTTCCTTGTGTGCCATGATCTGCTCAAGTGTCAAACTCTCATCCAACTCCTCAACCTTGAATTTCAATAGACACATCTTCTGATACATCACCACGAAAAGGCCTCTTCAAACTGGCATGAAAGGCATTGTGTCTCCACCAATATGGAGGTAATTTCAACTGATATGCTACATTGTTGATCTTTTCTAACACCAAGAAGGGCCCATAGTATCTCATACGCAACTTCAAATACAACATGTCTCTTTCTTCCATCTTTTTTAGCCTTGCCTTCTCAAAATGCAGTAATATATAATCACCCTCTACAAGCTATAAAACACATCCATAGCGATCAGCTGCTTTCTTTTGCTTTTTCTATGATCTTTTAAGTGCATGTTTTATATTTGCATAGGCTGCATCTAAGTTTTCCGCATAATGATCAACCTCGAAGATCTTATCCTTAGTCTGTAAGATAGGCGGTACCTTCTTGCCACCCTCAACCACCTCAAATGGAGCTTTGCCACTGGAACCATGCACCGTGTTGTTGCAAGCAAACTCAACCAATGGCAAATACTATTCCCACTATGTCTTATGATTTGAAACATACCACCTCAAAAAATCCAATACTGTGGAATTTGCTTCTTTAGACTGACCATCAGTCTACGGATGAAAAAATGATTAGAGTTTCAATGTGATACCCATATTCTTAAACAACCCCTTCCAAAATTAACTCATCATTCAAGCGTCTCGATCGACTCTTGCATACCATGATACTTAAAGATGTGCTGTAAAAATAATCATGGCATATGATTAGCCTTTATTTCCTTCCTCACTAAAATGAAATGGGCATGTTTACTAAACCTACAAATAATAGTTTATATCCCATCATTGCTATAAGTATCCTAGGAAGCTCAAAAATAAAATCCATTGCAATGCTTTGCCAAGGCCTATCCGGAATAGGTAAGGGCTACAACAAGCCCAACATCTTTGGCCTATCAAGCTTTACCTTTTGACATATGGTGCATATCCTGACAAACTGCTCTATATCATACCTTAAAGCTAGTCAATAAACGACATGCTTCACTACCTTGACTATGGCATCAATACCTTTGTGTCATGCATACAAAGGAGTATGATTTTCAGTGATAACTCTAGACCTCAACTGATTTGTGACATACAATTGTCCATGGATCATCAAAAATCCATCTCTAAGCATAATGTGCTCATGCCTTTGGCCATTGCAAAGCTAATCATGAACATTAGCAAAGCCCGAATCAACAACATATTGCTCTTTCACGACATCCAACTTAGTGTGATAAGCCATGTCGACGGCTAAAATTTATGGCTTACGTAACAGTGCATCAACCACAACAGTATTTTTACCATCAATATATACAATCTAAAAACAAAACATAGAGAGAAAATTTAGCCATCACATATGTTTCTCTGACAACTTTATCTATGTCTAAAAGTACCTCAAAGTCTAATGTTTTGTCTACACTGTAAAATCAGCCCCCAACAAATAATGTTTTCACGTAGCCAATGCATCAATTACAACCAAGAGCTCTTTCTCACAGACCTACAACTTCTTCACTCACTATAGAGAATTCGGCTCTCATAAGCCACAACTCCGCCATCTTGCATAAGGACAGCCCCAATTATGTTACGACATGCATCACACTAAACCACAAATGACTTCCTTAGATCACGTAACACAAGCACAAAATTTGAAGTCATCTTTTCCTTCAACTTTTCAAATGTATGAGGTCTTGTCTAGTTGATTCTCTAATCATTACATTGACCTTCTTGACATGTTCCATGCTTTCTAACATGCTTGTGGCCATTGGATCTTGAGCTGAATAGGGTTGTCAATTTGTAGAATGCAATCTATAAATGTCGCCTCCTTGTAGATCTCCTATTGATTATTGATAATGAGCCTTTAAGCATCTAGTTTGACCATGTTTTGAAATTTCCCATATAAAGCAACCCCTAGGTTAGTGGTAGATACTTTCATGAATGCTGATTCTCACAATCTTTCTTTTGCATCTACTACTTGGGTTAGCATGTGAAAGTTTTTTTCGTTTGTAAATCCTCATAGGCAACCTTCCATTCTCCTTCCTCCTATAAGTGGTGATTATGCTTGTTTACTGCAAAGCAAAGGAAGCAAAAAACAAGGGATCAAAGCAAGGTCCCTACTCGCTGATGGAGATTCGTCAATGTAAACACAATTCAGACATTTGTGCCCGAAAATTTGAGGCTTTTTCCAAATTTTATGCTGTCCATAAATAACAGTGACCTTTGACCCTGAAAATTGCAAAAATTGTGCACATTAGCCTTAAAAAATTTTGGGCTTTTCAAATATCAGTGAAATTTTGCTTAGTTGAGCCGAATTTACTGACATTGATGCACATTTGGACTCAAGAAATTTGGGGTTTTAATAAATTTTGTGAAATTTTACTAAATTTTCTTGTTCTATGCTCTCGAGAACATGTATTAATGCAATCGACGCAAACTGGTCAAAGAAATTTTGGGGCTTCTGCTAAAATTTGTGAATTTTGGCAAAATTGATGTGTGGAATGCACTTTGAGGACATTCCTAAAGCAATCTTGATGTTGTAAGCAGTGTAATTCGAGTCTATTATCTCCCATTTGTGAGATTTCAAAGAAATTACAAAGAGTTTTGGTGGTTTTTACGCATTAGAAGTGCTTTTGGACACATATATATGCAATACACATGTTAGGCAGCTCTTATTGAGTTATTGCTGAATATTCACGATGCAACAATCTTAGTGATCATTTGCAGATCTAGGATTATTGCATATATACTTTTGTGGTGATATTGCTGAAGTGGGAGTCACCTTGCAGTGATATATGCATGGAATGTATGCTGAAATTTCAGTTATATTGATGAAAGCCATCCTTTCTACTGCTGTACATGTATTTGGACCAAATCTTACTCTTATTTCCTGAAATTTTGGGCTGAAATTAGCTGAATATTCAGCCTCTTATTTGCATCATAAAATACAGTATTAGTACTTGGCACATTGCTGAAAAATGGCCACTAATGCTTCTAGCAGCAATAACACTAAATCCCTCCTTGAAATCAAGAGGTTTGATGGTACTAGCTTGATCTATGGAAGGACATGATGCAAGGAATTTTGTTTTTCAAGGACTTGGAAACCAAGCCTGCAGCTATGACAAATGAGGATGAATTGGGCTAGACTCAACAAGAAGGCCATTGCATACATTAAAATGGCTATATCTGATGATATACTTACAGACATTAAGCGTCTTGATACGACTTATGCCATATGGAAAAAAGTTAATGGATACTTATAAAAATACAACTCCAATGAATCAAGTGCATCTCATGCACAAGCTTGTTAATATGGAATTGAATGAGTCTAAGCTAGCATTTGAGCATTTGAGTGCTTTCACAGGGATTTTGAGTCAGTTGTTGTAGGACTCTAGTTTGCAGCCCTTCAATGATAAACTTAAGGCCATTTTCTTGTTGATGACTTTGCCTGATACTAGGAGTCTTTGGTTTCACTTAACAACAATTCTCCCTCAATGAGGAGATCAAAAGAAAGTTCAATGGAAAAAGCACTGGTTCAGCGTATCATCTTAGAGGCAAGTCAAAAAAGAGGGATAATGCAGCAAATAAAGGCAAGAGTATGAATGAAAGCAAGGGCAAACAGCATAATGCTACTTGCTATCTGTGTAGACGTAAAGGGCATAAAAGACCCGATTGTCAACATAACAAGAAAGAGCAAGAAAAAAAGAAATAGCAAGGAAAAAAAAAGAAAAATGACAAGAAAGATGATGACAGCTCTCCCTCAAAAGAAGTTGCAAAGGAAAATGTTGCATCTAGTATTGTCATTAAAGAGCTCTCTGACACTGAAGAGACACTTGTTGCAACCGCATGCAATGATGTAGATATTATGGCAGCAACATTTGATATGCACATCAACAAAAAGCATGTATTGTTGACATCCATTTATTGTGAACTCCAACCTTTAGCTATTGCCAAAGAAATCACACATCTAATAGTTGCCATTCTAGTAACTCGACTGAAAGTCTCTTCATAATCTATGCCATATGTTTGAGCATAGCATTTTGCAACAAACCTAGCCTTATACCTGGTAATAGAACCATCTATATTATGCTTGATTTTGTAAACCCACTTATAGCTACTAGCTTTCTTACCCTTATGCAATGGTACTAGATCCCAAGTCTTATTGGCTTCTAATGTAGTCATCTCCTCATCCATTCTATATCCCAATGAAAATGGCCAACAACATCCTCAAAAAAAGTGAGCTTAACATCCTTAATCACCTTTACCATATAAGAACAATGGTGAGCTACATAACCTTCAAAACCAAATATTTTAACATGGTATTTGACCTTGTTAAACCTACGTACCACTAGATCACTCAGTGGAGCCTTTAGTAATTGATACCTTACTTTCAACTCATAATGGGCTATCACAATCATGGATAGTGGGCAACGGTGCCTCTTTTCATGTTACTCCCTCTTTGAAGTCATTTTCTAAATACACTACAGGTTGCCTAGGCAAGGCTTACTTGGGCAACAACTATGCATGTGAGATAGAGGATGTAGACACTATTCATTTGGCCCTTGAAAACGACCAAGAGCTCATTTCACACGATGTCAAATATATGCCTAGCATAAAGAAAAGTCTACTGTCAATTGGGTAGCTTGATGCAAGAGAAAATTTTACTACCTTTCGTGGTGGATGAAGAGATGATGCCAGGCGGCTCCAAGAAGTTACAAACGCAAACTGTAGAATGTCGCTTAATGGTGGAGATACTGGTGATGGCAGCTAGAGGCCAAACGTAACCTAGGAGATGGTGCCAGACAGTGGGCGACAACTGGAAAAAGGCACCAAGAAACTGCGAGGCTAGAGGGAGAGGTGGCAACAGTCGCGAAGGTTGGATAGCCACATGGAGATAGACTAATGGTTGCAATCAACACTGGAGAAGGTGAAACCTGCACGGACGGGATGAGGCTGAATGGGGACAGCCTGTCTATTTATAGATGTAGAGGGGTGCCCCAAAAATTAGGGTTTTTAGGAGATCACTGAAACTCTCTCGGACCACTTTTCTTTTTAGGGATTTTTATTAATTAAGGGTGTTTAAGGGCTGTTTAAGAATGCTAATTAGCTGAAAAGCGTGTTTTAACTCGACACAAGCTCCATCCACCATAGTCGCATACGCAAGACAAGAGAAGATAAGAGAAGAAGAAAAAGAAAAGAGAAAACGATGGTTGAGTTTCTCCACCTCAGTCCCTCACTCTCACACATTCACTCCATCACACACATTCTCCCTCTCAAGCACAAGCGAGAGGAGGAGAAGAGAAGAAGGAGAGAGCTACTTTTGCCACACACCAAGAATGAGCTTCTCATTCACTTTTTGAGTTTATATACAAGCCCCAAATCCTTTCGATGCTCATCCCCTTTGTTACATGACCAAGTGTCTTGCCAAGGTCCTCTTTTCCTATTCCCTTCTATTTACCTTATCCCTTCACCTATGCCCGTCTAGATTTTACAATTAACGCAGGAGGGAGCCTGGCGCTCTTTAATAAAATTTTACGAGCGTCGTTTATTTAAACTTGCACCTTCCGTCTTTTGCATTTTTTTGAGATTGCTTTTGCACCTTTTGTCTTTTCTCCTTTTTATAGGCTTCATAGGGCCTGCATTTCGAAATTTTCTTAAATTTATTTTTGTTTTTCTTTTTTCTTGTTCTGTACTAGGATTAACAATTATTCCGTACAATTCTCCTCCTAATATAGGACCATATCGTGTGAGTGGCCCTCAACAAGAAAAAATCAAAAAGCAAGTCGTAGACCTACTCAATTATGGACTAATCAACTAAGTAGCTTGTTCAAAAGGATAACGCATTCAAAATATGCATTGATTATTGAGCCCTAAAAAATCACTATGAACCACTAATTTCCTATTCTCTTTCAACCACATTGATTTAAAGAGTGATTGTTACCAGTTTATGGTAATACCATAAGATGTAAACAAACATGTTTTCTGTATTTCCTTTGGTCTTTATAAATTAAGTGGTTCCTTTTGGACTAACTAATGTATCAATCACCTTCAATCGAATGATGGAGCACATTTTTAAAAATCACCAATAATATAATAATACTTTCTTTAATAATATTCTTGTTTTTAGCAAAAATGAAAAGAATCACTGTCAATACTTGGAGATTATTCTACAATTGCTCAGACAAAATGAACTCTTGATAAATGGTTTTAAACTTTAATTTTTTGTACATAGATTGTCTTAGCCATGTCATCTATTCTGAATGGATTCAAATGGATTTTGAAAAGATCAAGATAATTTAAGAATGACATGATCTTCACGATATACATGAGATGCAATCTTTTCTTGGCTTATGCTTCTCTTACCACCGCTTCATCAAAGCATTTTAAACATATAGCTTTTTCTCTTCGTGACCTTACAAAAAAAAAAAACAACTTCCAATGAAGAGAAAAAAAAAGCAATCTTCACAGAGCTGAAAAGAGCTCTCACTTTTCAATATAATACTCCTATTGCTACCGCTTCATCAAAGTAATTTACACATATAGTTTTTTCTCTTGATAACCTTACAAAAAAAAAGCTCCTTTCAATGGAGGGGAATAAAAAGAAAAAAAATATTCACAAAGCTGACAAGAAATCTTGTTTCTCGACCTGTTCTTCAAGTTCTAGATTTGATAAAACAATTGTGGTAGAAACAAATACTTGCAATGATTATATTGGTATAATCTTAAATCAAGAAGGCCATGTCATAGCCTTTGATAGCCATCATATAAATGATATGGATAAAAAATATAATATTTATGAAAATGGACTCTTAGCTGTGATTTGTGCTTTGAAGATATGAAAGCATTATCTTTTAGCAATAAATTTCTTATAAAAACTAATTATCAAAGCTTGAAGTATTTCAAGACTCAAAAGCATTTACAAGAGAGACATACAAGATTAAAAAGATTATTAACTACATTTTCATTTTCAAATAATATGCATGCTTCAAAAACATAATATATTTATTGATGCCCTTTCTAAAGTACCTCACATTGCAACTACTACAATGGCTTATTGAGTAATGAAAAACACTTATAATTAAGATATAAATTTTACAATAGTTTAAAACAATTTATAGCAAGGAGATTTTCATCTAGATTATTCCATTAAATATGGTGAGCTTCTCATTAATATAATCGCCTTTGTGTCTCTCTTTTTATTCGATAAATAGTACTTTAAAAAAGTCATGAGTCTCCTTATGCAAGACATAGAGAAACAACATGTAAACGCCCCGAACGACGTAGTATGCTTAACAATTATGATATTCACTTGTTTTCGAGATTTAATATAAAAGAGAATGAACACTTAAAGCTGAAAATGAAAATTACTCACAAAATTACAGCCATGAAAATGCAAAAGTAATGGAGACAAGATTGAGGGTTGAAGATGGGCAACCCCCCTCCCCCGAAGGAATGTATTTCTGCTCAACTCAAGTCCCTTAGGGAAGAGCTCAATTACAATCAACCTGAGAGTGAGGAGAAGTAATTCTCACTCTCACAAGATCATGCAAAGATGTACAAACACACATGCATTATCTATTATGCAATGATAAGAACTGATTTCTTTACAGTATGAGAGAAGAAAGAGGGGAAATCAGCCTTTCTCCATCGTTGAACAGTAGTACATGGATAGGGCTTGCTTCTTGTTGCTAAAATGGAAGAAAGAGCTTGAGAAGGAGGTGCTGTAATGAATTTACAGGCTTGCTGTCCTGTAAAACAACAGTGATAGAAGAGGGAATATGGAAGAATTTGATAATGGAGAAGTGGGGGATGATGATGGGGATGGATGGGGTCAGTTTTTGGCTATCTGTGGATGCTATACATGAGTTTACAGCAAAGAAAAATGATGCTGAATGAAGAAAAACGAGCTCTTATTTATAGAAGAGGGAAGAGCTAGTACAAAATGGGAAAGTAGAGTGACACAAGACAAGTGTCCAGCCACATGTCATGAGATGTGACAAGTGGTGGGACACTTGGAAACTTGTGTGACAAGTGTCTTGACACTTGTCTCTTCTCTATGGCCTTCCTTTTTGGGCTGAATACTGTCAAGAATAGAAACAACTAAATTTAGTAAGCACAATCAGAGTACAGAACTTACTATTTTTAGAATGACATCCCTATTTTTTAGGACTAGCATTTTTAGGCTAATTCGAGACTCCTAAAATTTAGGGACCTCTTAAAATTTAGGGAGCTCCTAAAATTTAGGGACCCCCCCAATATGGGTGTCATATGAAAGCTTTTTCCGTGTACATCGCAAAAACGGTATCAGAATCTTCATGTGACTTTCCTATGCAAAGAAATGTGCATTTCAAGCTTTCAGTCCACACATGCACATTATACAAGCATTTCATGATCATGCCATCTTATTGATTGTAATTGTCTGTTCTGGCAGATCTAGCCCACACTTCAAGGCATCAATCCTTTCTATGTGTGTCTAACCCTGATATGCGTGAGTTCTGGTCACAGGCGCCCAATCAGACCATATAGGTGGAAGTGTGAACTATCTTTTCTCTAACCTACCGCGTGGGTCCACCATAACCTGTGACCACTCATCAGTGGCCAGCTCCAATGCACTTTTCTTTATATCTAATTAGTGCAAAGGACACAAATTTAATAAATCATTATATAGACAAATTAATGAAAAATGATACAAATTCTGTTTCTATAGAGTTGTGACAACCCTCTGGCTTTTATTCAGCTGTCCTCGGCTGAAAAGCTTATTGATATGGCTGAAAAATGTCTGGGCAATCCTTCATGAATTTTTCATCTACCCACTGTGCATCTATTGTGGGTAGATTCTTGAATTTTAGTAAGAATTTTCGTGTCACAAGGCCACTTCTCGTGGTTCGATCCTTGTGAAACAAAATCTGTTCAGGTTCCAAGGTTGCTCTGTTTCTTCAACTTCTGGGGGATCTTCAGTAATGGGTTCCTTTGGTTCTGGTCCTATGTAAGGTTTTAGCAAACTTACATGAAAAGCATTGTGTATTTTCCAATGAGCAGGAAGCTCAAGTCGATAAGAAACTTCATTTATTTTCTCAATCACTTTGAAGGGTCCAAAGTATCTACTGGAGAGCTCCGAAAAAGATGAATTTTGACCGGAACCTTGTTTGAGCCTGCTTTTATCAAACTTTAGCAAGACATATTGACCTTTTTCAAAAGCCAAAGGTCTTCTTAGTTTATTTGCTTGCTTCTTTTGTCGCTCTTGGGCAACTTTGATAGTGGCTCGAACTTGATCCATTGCTGTTTTTAAATCTGAAGCAAACTCATCAACAGCAAAAATCTTATCTTTAGTGCGAATAATTGGAGGAGGAACCACTTTACCCTGTACTATTTCATTTGGAGCTTTCCCTGTGGATGAGTGCACTGTATTGTTGTAAGCAAACTCCAATAATGGAAGATATTTCTCCCATTGTGACTTATGTTCACTAACATAAGCTTTCAACATATCCAAAAGAGTAAGATTCATCACCTCTATTTGGCCGTCAGTTTGAGGATGAAAAGCTGAGGAGAACTTTAAAGTGGTTCCCAAATTCTCAAATAAAGCACGCCAAAAGTTATTTATGAATTTGGAGTCTCTATCTGAAATGATCTCAAAAGGCATACCATGTAATCTGAAGATAAGATATGTTGAATGAAAAGTCTTGCAGCTTGTGCGGATTTCAATGTTTTATGACATGGAATAAAATGTGATCGTTTGCTGAATCTATTAATTATGACCCAAATCATATCATGAGCTTGAGGTGTTCTTGGAAAACCTGAGATGAAATCCATTGTGATAGATTCCCATGGATCTTTGGGCACTGGAAGAGGTTGCAACAATCCTGGAATCTTCTGTCTATCATACTTGGATTTTTGGCATACCAGACAAGCCTCAATGAAGTTATGTATATCTCTTCGTAATGTTGGCCAATAAAAGTAGCGCTCAATTGCACTTAGAGTGGCTGCCCTCCCTCTATGCCCTACATAAGGGGGTTCATGACTTTCTTTAAGCACCTTTTGTCGAACAGGAAGAGTGAAACAAAGGCGATTGTTCATGAGAAGGTAACCGTCTTTGATGGAATAATCTGGATGAGAACCTTCTTGCTGTAAATTTGACCAAATTGCTGCAAAATCAGTATCTTCATCATAAGTATTCTTCATCGTTTGAAAATCTTCATGATAAGCCACTGTAATAGTTGCAATGCGAGGCACTCTAGAAAGTGCATCAGCAACTACATTTTGTTTCCTTGGAGTGTACATAATTTGAAAATGAAACATAGACAAGAAATTTTCCCATCTTGCATGTTTCTCCTACAAATGCTTTTGAGTCTTGAAATACTTCAAGCTTTGATGATCAGTTTTAATAAGGAATTCATTGCCTAAAAGATAATGTTTCCATATCTTTAAAGCATGAACCACTGCTAAAAGCTCCTTTTCATAAATGTCATACATTTTCTCCACATCATTTAGACGGCGGCTTTCAAAGGCTACGGCATGGCCTTCTTGATTTAGCACTGCACCAATACAATCACTGCAAGCATCTGCTTCCACCACAAATGGTTTTACCAAATCTGGAATGATAAGAACAGGTCCAGAAGTAAGAGCTGTTTTCAGCCTTGTGAAGACTGCCTTCTCTTTTTCCTTCCATTGGAAAGAGATCTTCTTCTTTGTAAGGTCATGAAGTGGAGAAGCCATATGTGCAAAATGCTTGATGAAGCGGCGGTAATAAGAGCATAAGCCAAGAAACGATCGCACCTCATGTACATCATGAAGATGAGGCCATTCTTGGATTATCCTGATCTTTTCAGGATCCATCTGAATCCCTTCAGAAGAGATGACATGCCCCAGGTAATTTATTTTATGCATGAAAAATTCACTCTTTTTACCATTTACCAAGAGTTGATTTTGTTGAAGTAATTGTAGAACAATTTCCAAGTGTTGATGATGCTTCTCTTCATTCTTGCTAAAGACAAGAATATCATCAAAGAAAGTACCGACATATTGTCCATGCTCTCTAAAGATGCGCTCCATCATTCGATTAAAGGTGGCTCGTGCATTGGTTAATCCGAAAGAAACCACCAAGAATTCATAAAGACCGTATGAAGTGCGGAAAGCAGTTTTGTGTACATCTTGTGGTATTACCCTAATTTGATGATAACCACTCTTTAGATCAATGTGGCTGAAAACCTTTGAGCCTCCTAGACGATCCAAAATGTCGTCAATTCTGAGAATAGGAAACCGATTCTTCACAGTGATTTTGTTGAGGGCTCGATAATCAATGCACATCCTGAATGTACCATCTTTCTTTTGAACAAGAAAAACCGGTGAACAAAATGGTGAGCTACTTGGCCTAATTAGCCCACAGTTGAGTAGGTCTTCGACTTGCTTTCTGATTTCTTCTTGTTGAGGACGGCTCACACGGTATGGTGCTATATTAGGAGGAGAACTGCCCGGAATAATATCAATATGATGGTCTTCTAGCCTTTCTGGGGGAAGCTGATAAGGAAGATCTTCCGAAAAACAATCTTTATACTTTTCCAAGAGCTGAAGTCGCTCTTGGTTTTCAGCATTCATATTATCTTTTACATCAGTGACATAAAGCAAACAACATTGAACACAATCCTTAATTGCTCTAGAGACTTGCATATGGCTTACCATAGGTATGGTGTCTCCAGAAACTCCAGCTTGGATCTTGTACTTCTTGCCTTTGTTGGTGAGTTCTACCTTCTTTTTCTGAGAGAAGATGGTTGAATCTACTCTATGATTCCAGGGCATGCCAAGAATCACATCGCAACCATCAAGGTCTCCGATACAGAAGGTATCTTCGTCACTGTAGCCTTGAATTTGAAACTTGAGCTTGCCAATGTAGGATGTCACAATCTTCACTGTGTCACCTTCGTCAGCATTTAAAGCTTGGCGAACTTCTGCCGGAGTGTCCATCTCTTCATTCTTTAATCCAAGCTCTTTAGCTAATTGCAAGGAAATGATATTTTCATTCGCCCCAAGATCTATCAAGAATAGTGCTTGCTTACCTTGCAACTGTCCCCAAGCTTTTAATAATTTGCGCGTCTCTGGAGTGTGAGTTGTGTTTGCAACTACATCACTGATAGCATTGATTTTCACTGGAACTTAGGCTTGTTGTCAGAAACCTTGCTTTGTCCCTTGTTTGGACATTGCTTCGCTATGTGGCCTGTTTGTCCACATTTAAAGCACTTCCCTTCTTTCATGAAGCGTTGCTTTTCTTCTTCAGAAAGTTGCTTTGCTTATGGGTATAGATTGGAGCGAAATTGAGAAGCATTAGGAGGTGCATAGGGCTTCATCTTCTTTTGATTTGATGGCTGCTTTTGCCGCTATTTTTGTCCTTCATTTGGGGCTGAATACTCCTCATCATCAGCTACTCTCTTCTTATCATTCTTTTGGAATGATTTGTTGCTATTGTGCTCCATTTCCCATGTCTCAGCATGGTCAATGAGTTCCCTGAGACTAGAACAATGATAATGATTAAGAGCAGTACGAAGTTTAAAATGCAAACCTCCTTGAAACTTCCTAAGCTTTTCCGAACTGCTGATCTTCTTGAAATGTTGGACCTTCAAAAGTAGCTCCCAAAATCTCTTGGTATAGTCACCAAGTGACTCATTTTTCCTTTGCCAAAGCCGATCCAATTCCATTTTTACATCTCTTTTGAAATGAACAAGAAGAAATTGGCTTTGTATCATGCGAACAAAGGACCGCCATGATTTTGGGACAGCATGATCATACTCCAACCCCGTCCACCAAGTATGGGCTAAATCGGTCAAATGTAAAGCTGCAAACTTAATCTTTTCTTTTTCTTTATACTTGTCACGACCATACAAAATTTAAAATTGACGAATAAACTTCAGAAGAAGATCAGGATTTCGGGAACCATCATACATACTGAACTTGATCTTCTTTTCAAGTTGAGATAGTGGCTTAGTCTTCTTCTTCTTCTTATGCCTTCGTCCATGCCCGGATCTTGAGGTTGAAGATGATGAAGTGGTTGATGGGGATGAAGATGGAGACGAGGGTGAAGAATGTCGACGCCTTTGACGATGATGAGGCCTTCCACGAGAAGGGTGTAACTCTTTGTCACTAAAAGAGGGTCCATTAGAGTAGGCACCAGATGACTTTGAAGAAGAGGATGAGCTTCGATGCGATCTCTTTCTTTGTCTTGAAGTAGAATGGGACTGCCTCTTAGAAGTAGTTGGACTTCTTGATCGGCTCCTTTCATTGGTATGGCTTTGTCTCCTTGAAACAGATGGGCTTCTTTTCTCGAATTCTTTGGAATTCTCAACTTTTTCTATTTTAAGAAGTTGCTCACGAATTTATTGATTCTCCTCTCTAAGACTTTGAATGGCTTGAAGGATAGCACTCGACTGATCCATTGAAACTCTAAGAAAAATATGCTCAAGCACTCAATGCAAGGGCTGAAAACAAACAAACTTATAATTGTAAGCACTACCAGTGTTGGGGTGAGGACTGAGCCAAAGCTCTGATACCACTGTAAATGCCCCCAACAATGTAGTATGCTTAACAATTATGATATTCGCTTATTTTCGAGATTTAATATAAAAGAGAATGAACACTTAAAGCTGAAAATGAAAATTACTCACAAAATTACAGCCATGAAAATGTAAAAGTAATGGAGACAAGATTGAGGGTTGAAGATGGGCAATCCCTCCCCCCGAAGGAATGTATTTCTGCTCAACTCAAGTCCCTTAGGGAAGAGCTCAATTACAATCAACCTGAGAGTGAGGAGAAGTAATTCTCACTCTCACAAGATCATGCAAAGATGTACAAACACACATGCATTATCTATTATGCAATGATAAGAACTGATTTCTTTACAGTATGAGAGAAGAAAGAGGGGAAATCAGCCTTTCTCCATCGTTGAACAGTAGTACATGGATAGGGCTTGCTTCTTGTTGCTAAAATGGAAGAAAGAGCTTGAGAAGGAGGTGCTGTAATGAATTTACAGGCTTGCTGTCCTGTAAAACAACAGTGATAGAAGAGGGAATATGGAAGAATTTGATAATGGAGAAGTGGGGGATGATGATGGGGATGGATGGGGCCAGTTTTTGGCTATCTGTGGATGCTGTACATGAGTTTACTGTTAGCAGAGTATTTGTCAGCTCATGTGTGAGTTTGAGCTTGATCTGGGCTGGGCATTTTTATTAGGTATTTTAGGTATTTTTCTGGTGTGGCATTTTATGCCAGTGGTGCATTTTATGCACCAGTCGGCCAACATTAAATGCTGTCCGACCAGCATTATTGCTCCCCACTTTTTCAGCCTATTTATACTCAGTGGCTCCTCCTCAGTCAGTCACTTCATCTTCACCATCTGCAGACTCTGTGGAGAGAGAAGCCAGTGCCAGTGCCCACGCAGCCAGTGACTCACTGTTGTATGCGACTGTCTCGTATTCAGATATATGGATTCCATTTCCCGTGCATACATCTGAGTTCTCATCTGTATCGTGTTCTTTTCTTTTCTCTTTTTGTCTTGTGTTTCAGCAGTTTATTTCAACACATGTTTATGCTTCCACCGCTGCTCCACTTCTAACATGGTATCAGTTTTCAGGATTGGTGTTTCTGCTGTGTTTTCTTGTTGATTTCAGGACTGTTTTGTGCCCTTGCTGATCAGACGACTGCTGTCGCAGCCAGGCGATCTGTTTTGGGGCTGTTTTCAGCCTGCGTTTTTTGCAGTTTTGCCATCGCCTGCTGCCTACGCACCCTCTGCTGCCTGCGTTTTTCATCTGCAGCTGCTGGCGACAGTTTTCTACCTGTTTTTCTCCAGTTTACAGCCTGCGTTTTGCTGACTCAGTGTCTCTCGTGGCTGGGTGACTGTTACTTCAGGCCGTTTTTGCTGTTTTTGGCAGTTTTTGACTGATTTTTTGACTTTCTACAGCAGATTTTGTCTTCTATTGATCAGATTTTGGGTTATATTGCAAGCGAACTCTCATTTTCTGCAGTCTGTGCTTGTGTTTTGGCTGTGTTTCCTCTCTCAATTCTATCTCTTCTCTACTTCTCTTCTTATCCTCTCCATATGGCTCCTCCGTGCACTTCCACTGATGATAAGTTACATATGACCTCGATGCTTCTTGAGCAAGAGGCATCCTTGAGTTTACAGGGGCGGCTTCCGGCACATTATGGAGGTGAGGCTTATGTAGCTTCAGAGAGGGGTGACGGGAAGAAGAAGTCGAAGGCCCAGTGTTACCACTATGGCAAGAAGGGACATTTGTGGAAGGACTGCAAGAAGTTAGCGGCTTCCAGGAAGAAGGAGCAGAAGACAAAGCGGGATGCTGACTCTACCGATGAGTCCTCTCCTTCATCAGACTCCGACTCCGATCCTCCGACCAGCGTGAAGTCCAAGGCGCGGAAGGGATCCTCTTCTTTGGATCGCGGGAAGGGCTTGGTGGCCCCTTCCTTGGCTGCTTTCTAGTGGTGGTGATGAGGTCATCCCTCACGACTCTCTTGTGCCAGAGAGGGAGTGTGAGCGGGTGTTCAGGTGGGGCAACCGCGCCTCATCTATATTTTTTATACAGGTGCACAGGTTCCGGAGAGGGACGCCCTGACGCATCGACTTCAATCTGGTGGAATCAAATCCTGGAGCTGGGATTGACATCCAAGTTCATGCTGAGCTGGTTATCTGACAGAGAGCGGGAGGCTTTCGTCTGGAGCTCACGAGGGGACACTTTGGCGGTCTGGCTGAAGGCGGGGACTCCATGGTCACCTATGTTCAGAGGCATTTTTGACAGGATGGTCTTGTATGCTACTGCGAGACATTGGTGATGGACACAGAGACATGCTATGATCTTCTCTATTTTCAGGTGTTTGGTACGATCGACATCGACATCAGGTTCTCTCCGAGGCACCTTGGTGGTGGCTTGATCACCCACTGCTTGGGTATCCATGGTTCTACTTGGTGGTTCTATGTTGTATAGTTTCTGATCCCTTTTCATTGTACTATTGTATTGTATCGGATCACTCATGATCTGAGAGAGGGTGTTAGCAGAGTATTTGTCAGCTCATGTGTGAGTCTGAGCTTGATCTGGGCTGGGCATTTTTATTAGGTATTTTAGGTATTTTTCTGGTGTGGCATTTTATGCCAGTGGAGCATTTTATGCACCAGTCGGCCAACATTAAATGCTGTCCGACCAGCATTATTGCTCCCCACTTTTTCAGCCTATTTATACTCAGTGGCTCCTCCTCAGTCAGTCACTTCATCTTCACCATCTGCAGACTCTGTGGAGAGAGGAGCCAGTGCCAGTGCCCACACAGCCAGTGACTCACTGTTGTATGCGACTGTCTCGTATTCAGATATATGGATTCCATTTCCCGTGCATACATCTGAGTTCTCATCTGTATTGTGTTCTTTTCTTTTCTCTTTTTGTCTTGTGTTTCAGCAGTTTATTTCAGCACATGTTTATGCTTCCACCGCCGCTCCACTTCTGACATTTACAGCAAAGAAAAATGATACTGAATGAAGAAAAACGAGCTCTTATTTCTAGGAGAGGCAAGAGCTAGTACAAAATGGGAAAGTGAAGTGGCACAAGACAAGTGTCCAGCCACAT
Organism: Lygodium microphyllum; assembly: GCF_053477565.2. Lineage (NCBI taxonomy): Eukaryota > Viridiplantae > Streptophyta > Polypodiopsida > Schizaeales > Lygodiaceae > Lygodium > Lygodium microphyllum. The sequence goes on from NC_141164.1 coordinate 14,856,609, forward strand.
GTCATGAGATGTGACAAGTGGTGGACACTTGGAAACTTGTGTGACAAGTGTCTTGATACTTGTCTCTTCTCTATGGCCTTCCTTTTTGGGCTGAGTACTGTCAAGAATAGAAACAACTAAATTTAGTAAGCACAGTCAGAGTACAGAACTTACTATTTTTAGAATGACATCCCTATTTTTTAGGACTAGCATTTTTAGACTAATTCGAGGATCCTAAAATTTAGGGACCTCCTAAAATTTAGGGATCTCCTAAAATTTAGGGACCCCCCCCCCCCAATATTGGTGTCATATAAAAGCTTTTTCCGTATACATCGCAAAAACGGTATCAGAATCTTCATGTGACTTTCCTATGCAAAGAAATGTGCATTTCAAGCTTTCAGCCCATACATGCACATTATACAAGCATTTCATGATCATGCCATCTTGTTGATTGTAACTGTCTGTTCTGGCAGATCTAGCCCACACTTCAAGGCATCAATCCTTTCTATGTGCGAGTCTAACCCTGATATGCGTGAGTTCTAGTCACAGGCACCCAATCGGACCATATAGGTGGAAGTGTGAACTATCTTTTCTCTAACCTACCGCGTGGGTCCACCATAACCTGTGACCACTCATCAATGGCCAGCTCCAATGCACTTTTGTTTATATCTAATTAGTGCAAAGGAAACAAATTTAATAAATCATTATATAGACAAATTAATCAAAAAGGATACAAATTCTGTTTCTATAGAGTTGTAACACAACATTACTTTAAGTGCAATTAAGTGTTTCTTTTAATGACTAATACTACAAAAACACACAACTTTCTTAAGACTTGTTTAGCGTATTAAAAATCCAAATATAATATAAAGGAGACTCTACAATTACCACAATCTCTTCCAATGCCTAATGCATGCAAATCTATCACCACGGATTTCATCTCAAGTATTATAAGAGCACCTCAAGGTCATGATATGATATGGCTTATAATTAATAGATTCAACGAGCAATCGCATTTTATTCCATATCATAAAACATTGAAATCCTCACCAGCTACACGAATTTTCATTCAATATATCTTTAGATTATATAAAATGCCTTCTAAAATGATATGAGAAAAAGATTCTAAATTTACAAGTAACTTTCTATGTGCTTATTTAAAACCTTAGAAACCACTTTAAAATTCTTCTCATCTTTTCACCCACAAATTGACGGTCAAACACACGTATTAAATCCCACTCTTTTGAATATGTTAAAAGCTTATATTAGTAAACATAAATCACAATGGAAGAAGTATATTCCATTGTTGGAGTTTGCTTACAACAATACAATACACTCATCCATAAGAAAAGCTTCAAATGAGATAATACAAAGTAAAGTGATTCCTCTTCTAATCATTCGAACTAAAGATAAAAAATTGGTTGTTGATAAATTTCCTTCGTATTTGAAAACAACAATGAATCAAGTTCGTACCACTATCAAAGTTGCCCAAGAAGTAAACAAGCAAATAAACAAAGAAAACATTTGGCTTATGCTAAAGTTAAAATTGTAAAGTTTAAAGTTTAAAGTTTAAAACATCAAATTTTAAATTTTATGGTTAAGTATTTATCTACTTTAGACTGCCCACACTCATCATAGCCCTCATCATGCATAACTTGATGTGACAATAGACTAGCTACTCTAATTGTCCTATGCTAAGTTGATTGCGAATTTTCGTGTAAATAAGAAAATAGGCACTTCAATTTTTCTCACATACACCCGAAGAGCAATCTTGAGTAAGAACTCTCATAAAAACTCTCATGGCTAAGGGCTAAAGGATCTCCAACCTGTTCCTAAAGTTCTACCATCAAAATAGATGGTATCACAAGTGATTCTCTTCTCCAATAAGTGGGAGGAGCAAAAGCCACATACCCTCTTTGATCTACATAGCATTTTAGCTCCTCCAACACTACATTGTAGTCATCCACAGAAACCAAACGAGTCAAATATACAAGTTGGTCTAAATGGAGCTTTCTATTGTCTATGGTCACCAGTAACTTGTAGACCAAATGTACCAATGCTACAAAACCATGGATTGGCTTATACATCCATGTCCATCTTCTCTCTACTATCTCTAGAAACATATGCACGCTATGTCTTTGTGATCACTAGAAAAACACGTGCCTCCACCAAAGCCGCTCTAAAAAAGTAAATGAACAGGTCCATGCTAAACCCCTCACAATCACTATGCGTAACACCCTACAAAAGGGAGTTACAACAATGACAATGGCATGGACTTTCTATCAAAACTACTCATTGAGACACAAGCGTTGCACAGCTTTGGCCTTCTCTATCTCATGCTTATTCCACTCATTCCATAGAGTAGGCACCGTTGTCTGGCGCAAGGCGGGAACCACATCTCATAGAGGCACTCGAGCAATAACCACATGTAAACAAACCGAGTTAAAGAAGGCTTTTTCAACTCAAGTATACTATACTTGCAATGCATCGCAACCACCTTTACCTTTATCGTTAAGAAGGTGACAACTCATATAGATTTGCAAACCACCATCTTCAACCACTTAAGCTTCTTGATCTCCTCCATGAACAAGTCCAAATAATAACTCGCACATGGAGTCTACACAATCATGGGAAACTCAACCTCAAGCAAACAGCCCATGCACGAACAATTCGATGAATTGTCAATAACAACTTGCACCACATTCGAGGAGCCTACTTGCAACCACAAATTACAATACTTAGAAATTAGAGAGAGAGAGAGAGAGAGAGAGAGAGAGTAGAACCTCAAAACATTCAACTTTTAAGAATTAAGAGAGATAGAGGCTTAAGGAGAGAAGAAAATTGATATAGATATATTAGAGAGAATAGAGAGAGATAATTGTGAATAATGAAATAAAGTGAAACAAATTTAAAAGACAATGTATACCTCAATGATAGCTTGCCGAATGTAGCAATAGATAAATATACCCATCAGTTTCCTTCTCCTCTTGCCGTTGTCTATAACCCACAAAAAGTAAGTACCAAGTGGACATGAGACGAGTATGTTGATGATACTCCATTTCTTATCCTCACTTTATCCGTCAGTGAGAATGGAGACCCAAATCTCTTCATCGATCTTTTTTGTCCTCATGTCATTATGCATGACATCAGTCCATCCTTCACGTAGATCCATTTGGCAATGGCTTTTACCATCTTCTTTCATTGCTCTTGCTTTAGGACATTGAATACAAGATTGCACTCAATCACCATACGTGCAATATCAACATCCGCAAGTTATTGCCTCCACATAGAGAGAATTATCTCTCCAATGCCACATGAGCCTCCACTCTGTCTTTTGCCAAAACTGGATGCGGATGTGGAGCTCCCACTACTAATGATAGAGGCCTCACAAATATTAATTGAAGATACGCCCACATTTGACGCTTCCTCATTAGTAGACATAGAAGTTGATACCGATATACCACTTTCTCCTCCTCTAGTGAATCCCCCTCTCATCTTGGTAAGAATCTTGTCCGCGATGCTTTGAGGAATTTCCTTGCATGAAGCAACTTGCTCCACCATCTTGAAAAGATGTTGGAAAAGCCAAGTCACACCACTTGTGTAGCTCTTTCCACAATACTTGCACATCCAATGGCGAGAATTGGATTCGCGTCCCTCTCCACATGGATAGCGTGCAAATTGAAGGTCTCATGTTTCTCACGAGCCATGATACCGATGTCAAATGAAGAGACTCAAGAGAGAGTATAAAAGAGAGGAAGAGCGAGATGCTTGAGTCTTGACTCTTAAAAGTTAAAAGGAAGGGAGAGGATTGGAGTAAAGTTAAAAGAGCAAGAGTGAGAGAGAGAAATGGAAGAGGCTTGAACCTTGAGCCTTGATAGAGTGCGAAAAAATAGGGAAGAGAGAGAGCTTCACAAATCATCATCGAGACTGAAGATCCAAGAGAGGAAAATGAGAATGACAAATGCTTACTGAACTAGTATGGAAGCATGGAGGAGAGGAGCACCTTTTGTAGATGAGAGAACAATATGGAAGAAAATAGGAATCCAAGAATAATCAACGATGGAAAAATGCTAAATTCTCTTTCTACTCACATCTTCTAAAAAAATCTATTGTTTTTATTATGTATTAAGTGATGTATCTATGCATGTGCCTCTTTAAATAACCTTGTGAGAGTCAAAACTACTAGTTCTCACTCTCAAGCTGATTGTAAACCGCGCTCTTCGCCAAGAACTTAAATTAAGCAGAAATGCATTCCTTTGGGGGAGGGGAGGGGAGGGGAGGGAAGGGAATTTACCCAGGCTTTGTTTTTTAACAATACGAGAAATACACCAAAATCCTCTATAGATATAGTTCAGTTGTTATTGCATCCCTTTATCCCTCATAGTTCACAAACATAGCCCTATCATCAGTCTTTTACCCTCACATCACTGCCCACACCCCATCTAGAGTCATTGCTAGTCTATCTCAATATGCTACCTATCTGGGAAACTATGAAGAAACACTCAAATACCAAAGAAAATACAAATGTACAACAAAACACAATGGTAATAGAAAAACACAAAGATGAAGAGTAACTCAAATAATGAGCATTGAAGAATGAATAATAATGACACAATCCTCAATGTAATAATACACTATACAAGAGTAAATACAAAACCTTGAATTCCCATGTCCATCCAACTTGTTTTCCCATTTTGTGGATTACTAGCATTATCATTTAGTTAGTAAATCTACGATTTCAATACCATGGTTTACATTTTAGTGATACCAACTTTATTCCTAATCATTAGATACTTTCAAACTGTTGTTGTTGCCTTTCAAAATCCGTTCAAGGACAATAAACTCCAATATCTCCTTCAAACACCTCTATCCTAGCCCTAGAGATACAGAGGTTTGAGGCCTCCTAATTGTATCATCTTCATTATCCTTCATACATTCTCATCTAGCATTCTACAAATTGTGTTCTACGTATTGTCATATGCTTTGCGTTTTTTAGCTTGTCATAATATTTATTGACACCATCCACATCCCAAAATGGGATGGCTGGAGGCATGAGACTTTCTCCTTGCAATGGGAGCTTGGCCTGACATGCTGCTCATCTCAAGTTTAGGGGCAACCTCGTTTAGCTCAACGGCTAGGACATTAGTCTAATGTTCATCTCTATATGTTTCTTTCTATGTTGCATAGTTTGGACCATGTGATGTGTGCAGCTTTGAGATCTATAGGGACATTTCATCCTTTTATCACAAAGCTCCAATATATAGCTATAACAAAAGAGACATGTTGCTCAATGCTCACATCGCTAATGCTATTAGGTCAAGCGCCCTGTTCCCAAAGTCATTAGAAACCCTAGCAAATATCCAAATAATTTCCTTGGAGCTTATTGTTTAGCTATCTAAACTTGACAACCCATGGTCCTTAGTTCCTATGCTCATAATTTTCCCTAGAACTTACCATACTACATAAAGTCACAATTTACAATGAACTTTGAAAAAACACAATGCATGCATTTTATTTGAAAACCTTCAAGCCCTACTATTTTCACCTCCATAAATTTTTTGATCTATGCCACCAAAGTAGTATTTGTCGCCATTATATTCAACCTCTCAAGTTTGGTATTCTAGCTTTCTTACCCTACTTGTTGCACCCTACACGTACAACAAGATAATAAACCAAAGCAATGGTTTGAACACGTAATGTATGCACCTTGAATAGTAGTCAATGTCCACCCTAATTTATGATTACAATTTAGACAACTTTATGTTTCATTTGCCATTTTGGATGGCTTTGTTTTCAATCAAGAATACATAGTCTATACAAACTTTTTAAATCCAAGCAAAGCTTCCATAAATTCAATAATCACTCGTTAATCTGTACAAGCTTCAATGTCTTAGAAAAGCACTTGTTAATTTGTACAAGCTTTTGTACATTGAATAAATAGCTACATTAGCATAAGATGTCGCAAAGAAAGATCATGGATCCATAACACAACTTCACTATCTGACAAAAACTTAATTATAAAACTTTAATAATGCATAATGCACTAATACATATGACTCAGGAGAAAAGGAAACAAACCTCTCGAATCTCATGTAAATCTTTTGAACTTGTTAAAGCATACCCAATGTCCTGCATATAGTAGTACTAGCTTTGAAAACATACAATACAAATAGACAATGAAAACCTCAATATTCTCCATAATATACCTCTAGCTTATTCGTCAATATTGATATAGTGCTCGACAAAGTTGCATCAAGTCCCTTTGAAGAATGAGATTGGAGCTGTCAAATCATCATTTAATGTTACCTTTCCATTTCTTCCACACTCTCTCCTTCAAACATCCACACCTACGTGCACAAACAGCTACAGACGCTCCTTGGTTTTAGTAACCTTCTTTGTGCCAATATAGGATCAAAATGCTTATTGGCACTCCCTGCCTGCCTCTATGCCTCCCCCTCACAGCTCCCTCCCTTTGAGCACTGACCAAGAATCAGGCTGCACAACTTGTTCTCTTTATTTTGTGCTTTCTTAGAACTTTGAGCTGAACCATATGGCAGTGTATTTAGAACTGACCTTTATCAATCTCCTACCATGAGGCTCAGAGTGTCGCAGTCACTCAGTGCATGAAAACAAAGCCAATAACTGACATACCATGGGGATTGTGATCTGTGGACAGGACCTAAATCTCAGTCCACGTTCGTCTGAAGTGTTATCGGTTCTTTGATGCGGGTCATCAGTCTGTGCAACTTCTTGTTCATCTGAAGTGTTACCGCTTTTTCGAGGTGGATCTGAAGTGTGTGTATGATTTTGCCAATCAGCAACAACCGGCACATGATTATGATCAGCATCGATGTGATGGTTACTCTCAGAAGGATTAGCAGCAGCAGTAGCAGCCATGCTAGTGGTGCGGTCTTGCGAGACTGGATGTGGAGGCGGAGATGCCTGGTTGTTATCAGGCCCTCTCCTGTCGGACTCTTCTATTCTCTCACGCAACAGTTGCTGAGCCAACTCCGACTGGGAGACCACCCACCGGCCGCAGCAAACACAGTACATTTTGCGCTGCCTGCATGGTGACGACGACGACGACGACGACAACGATTATGAAGGAGTATGAGTAACAAGTCACACGTGAGTGGAATTAGAGAGGCGGATTTGCTTTTAGAGAGAGTGTGTGTGTATGTGTGTGTCTCTCTGTGTGTGTACCTGTTGCGCACCAGTGGCGTCAGACATTGCGGGCAATGTTCTTGAAGAAGAGCCCAGCCCTGAAGAAGCTTCTCTGCCAGTGCAGAGCTTGCATCCGCCAGCACCACACCTTCTCCCGCATTCGCCATCACCCCATCGATGGTGTTGCCTCTCAAAATGAAGAGACAGGTTTCGGCCGAGAGCTTTAAGAAGTGTCCACCTTGCCTTGCACATCGAACTTTGTCCGAAGAGAAAACGAGAGAATAAGTTAACAGGCAATTAGGCTGGTTACACACTAAACGATGGACTCCCACTTTCTTAAGGGTTGGACTCCCACTAAATGAAAGCTTTAACCAACCAAAATACTTACTTGAGGGTTGGGCATCCACAGTCGGTTACATATTGGAGAGGACATGACCTGTTTTTTACCTGCTAAACATGTAAATTCCCTGCCCACTTTTGGACGGGGAGTCTCCCCTACCCACTTTGTAAAGTAACAGACAAGCGTGCACTTTTTACATTTGCAACCAATCAAAAATTTTATAAGTTTTTTATTTTTTATTTTTTTACAAACTATGTCTATTTGGAGTGTAAAGGTATGATACCCATGTCCGCGCCCAGTTTCAAAGAGTACATGCCTACACTCTAGGTGGGGGTTGGCCATCCATCACTTGGCGTATAACCAACCTTAGTACTAGCTACTTTTTGTGGGGAAGGGAGGGGATGAGGGGTTGGGTGTAAGGGCTTTGTAGCTATACTATGGCATTGCTGCTAGAAACATCTATGAGGGAGATCAAGTGCGCAAACAAACTTTAATCTTGCAAATGTCCAAGTGTTCCTCCCTCTACTCGGCCTTGCATCTTCATAATACAACTATTCTCTTTCACTCTCAAAACTCTTTTGAAAGTTATGTTATTTTCTAGCAAAGTGCCTTCATGTGAACTAAGGCGGTGAATTGACTATAAGGGATCACAGTGCCAACCGTAGGTGACAAACGCAAAGTTGGAAAAGCACTCCACTTGCTAGGGTCGCATTCTTAGTGTGTCACACTTGGTATCAGAACTCTCCTCACACAAAGCCTAGACCTTCACTTGGAGCGGAAGCAATTTAGGTAGGTAAGCTAGTTGTGGTTTATCAACATGTGTGGATGCAACAAGAACAAAGGTGGGAATAGAGATGACCGAGAAGAAATATCAGTGGCCCTAGGAATGGCTCCAACTAGACCTCCAAATGAGGTAGATGAAGGATATGCAACATAACCTAATAATGAGGTAGAAGCAACACCTCAAGATAGGGGTGTGCCATGGCACAATGTCGACCCAATGGAGGCCATACGAGAGATGATGAAAGACTTACTAGCCACCACCTAAAGCTTTGGAAAAGTCTCAAGCCAAGACCAACAATGAAGGTGATCATAGAAGACATAGAATGAAAGATAAGAAGAATCAAGATGACTCTTTGTTGTCCGATGAACTAGGAAAGTACAAAACCCAAGGCTCCAAAGAATTATAAAGGAGAAAGGAACTCTATGAGTTTGCATAGATGGATTCGTGATGTGGATGGGTACATGAGGCTACTCAAGGTGTCAAGCAGGAGAAAAGGATTGGTAGCAGCCCTGTTGTTGTTGGATGTTGAGGCTTCAAAATGGTTAATGTATGAGGAGGAATAGTATGGCAAGAAATTATCATGGAATGAGATTTAGAGAAACATGAAAGATTACTTTGTGCCGAAGAATGAGCCATAAATGGAGAAACCTGAGACAAGTTGATAGGAAAACGAGAGACTATGTGCAAAAATATAGAGCTCTCATGCTTCAACTACCAATACTTTGTGCCGAAGAATGAGCCATAAATGGAGAAACCTGAGACAAGTTGATAGGAAAACGAGAGACTATGTGCAAAAATATAGAGCTCTCATGCTTCAACTACCAAACATGGATGTTACTACAAAACTACATGGTTTTCTATATGGAATGCAATTGTGGGTTTGAAGGCAAATAGAAAAATAAGAGCTAGAAAGTGTAATGGAGGCTATGACTATGGCTGAGAGGTTTACTGGTTTCCATGCATGGTAGGCAAAGCAGGGCAGATCGCGGTACGTCTCAGGGAGGCAACACTGCACCCGTGAGTTCAACATGGGGAAATAGACAAGGTCAAGGATCTTACCAAGGTAATGCTTCTAGAGACAGTGGATGGAATAGCACGCAACCCCTCAGGCTAGAGTACAATGATGGAGCTCGGTCCAAATCAACACCTGCAAACAATTCTGCTAGCTCTAGAACTATAAACTTGGGTGTGGGCCAAGGAAACAACACAAATAGAGGAGGCTATGGAGGGGAAAACTGGTAAAACCAAGGTAGAGGAGATCCGTTGACTTGCAACCTATGTGGGGGACCTCACTTCTCATGGGAGTTTTTGAGAGGAGCAACGGCCTCAACAAGTGGATCTAGATTTGCATATGCTCAAGCAAAGACAAATTCACCCAAGTCCATAGTTCAAATCATTGAAATAGAAGAAGAGGGGAAGGAATGGAAAGGAATGGGAAGGAAAGACTAAGGTCGGAGCAATAGGTGCAGAACCCTCACCATCCATGCCCACCTGTATTCCTAGTATCTCCAACATGTTTGTTTCGGCTAAGGTTGGGGATCAACACCAAGTGATGATGGTGGACACATGGGCAACCCACAACTTCTTGTCACCACAAGTAGCAACTAAACTAGGTGTGAGGCTTACAAGGGCAAAAGGATTGGAAGTGTCTTTTGTGCAAGGAAAATACACATATTGTGAAATAGCACAGGAAGTTCTAGTGTAGATTGAGCACTAGCAAGCCAACTTGAGTTTCATAATGGTTCCAACGGATGACTTTGAAGGCATATATGGGCTGATGGACAACCATGTTGTGCAATAATGGGTCTAAGGAAAAATAAAATCTACTTACAAACCCCACAAGCAGTGGTGCGGGTGCCATACTTTTGAACAAAAAACAAGGACCACAAATGTGGCACTAGCCAAAATGCAGTGGATGCTAGGCTAGCGGTCACAAAGGTGGACAAAATAAGGTCGAGTAAAAAAGAAAGCACCATGAAGTATGGGTTCCAAAGTTGGCTGATAAGGATCAAAACAATGAAGCATAGGATGAGGGCATACTAAGTTTGCAATAAAGAAATGTTCAACCCAAGGTACCAACTATGGAATCGATAGGCAATTAAGATGGATCACAAACAGCATTTAGATGCTCAAAGCCCCATGGAAATTACTACCAAGCAATTGAAAAAGGATTTGAAACATGGGGAAAAACTACAGTTATGTATGATGAGACTAATTGAAGAGGAACCAACAATTCAACAAATCATTTGGACAATAGGAGATGAGAAGGTGAGAGAGGTGCTGAGCAAATTCCAATATGTTATGCCAGATAGATTGCCTTCTTCTTTGCCTCCCTAAAAGAGTGTAGATCATAGTGTTGGCCTCTTGCCGAGAGTCCAACCTCCAGCTTGTCTTGCTTACAAGATGATGGGTATGGAGCTAGTGCAGGGACAGACACCATAGACAATAGGAGATGAGAAGGTGAGAGAGGTGATGAGCAAATTCCAGGATGTTATGCCAAATAGATTGTCTCCCTGCAGGAGTGTAGATCATAGGATTGGCTCGGGAGTCCAACGTCCTGCTTATAGGATGATGGGTACGGAGCTAGTGTGGGGATAGACACCACCTTCGAGCTGAAGCCCAAGATGGGTATGGCAATCCCTTTGTGAGAACCTATACGAGGGGATTTTTTGTGGGTGAAACTCCCATAGTACCTGGTCTCCCATCACGGAGACCTCGTCCCTAGTGTGCCCCAGAGCTCTGGGACATGGGTCTTCTAGGGATCTACCCAAAGGGAGGTGATTCTTCATCTTCCCTAAGGAAGTTGCAAAAGGTGCACTGGGATGGCCTATAGTGCATGTAATAAGCAAGTACCAAAAGGTTTTGATTCCTCTTCGAGCTCTAGCTAAGCGGGTTACAGTGATTGAATGATGAGCCACACACATAGGCGAGTTTTGTCACTATAACACGCTCCCAACTCAAAAAAGTTTTTTTTAAAAAAACAACAAAACAAAAAGGATGGTTCTCTCTGACTGTGCATGGATCATAAGGCTCTTAACAATTCAACAGTAAGGAATAGGTACCCAATGCTAGTGGTGGATGAACTTCTGGACTAGTTACAAGGGGCAAGGTACTTCAATTGAATTGACTGGAAATCTGTATACAATCAAATCTACATTGCCGAAGGGGATGAGGAGAAGATAGCATTCACGAGCTGTTATGGAAGCTATGAATGGCTGGTTATGCCAAAAGGGCTCACCAATGCTCCTACTACTTTTTGTAAACTCATGGACAAAGTATTCATTGACTACCTGGATTACTTTGTAATAATATACATAGCTGGTGTGTTGATCTATAGTAGAACACTAGAGGAACATCTAGAACATTTAGAGAAAGTGTTTACCAGGCTCCATGCAAATCAATTGTATGTAAAGCCCGAAAAATGTGAATTTGCAATACATGAGATTGAATTTCTAGGATAGTTGGTCAAAGAAAATGGGATTGCCATTGACCCTTAAAAAAGTACAAGCAGTGAGGAACTAGGTTGCTCCTCAGAAAGTGGGTCAAGTTAGAGAATTTCTTAGATTTACAATATTTAGTCGCACATTCATTCAAGGATATAGCAAAATCATAGCCCCACTCACAATTTTGACTGCCAATTTAGCCAATTTCCAATGGATACATAAAGAACAACAAGCCTTTGATCAACTCAAGAGTGTGATGATTGAAGCACTAGTGCTTGAAATGGCAAACTCCTCTAGACCTTTTGATGTACACACCGATGCTTCTAGCTATGCCATTGGTGGAGTGCTCATGCAAGATGGGCATCCAATATGCTATAAGTCAAAGAAATTAGATCCAATTGAATGAAGAGGGGCAACACATGAAAAAGAGATGTATGCAATGGTGTATTTCTTGAGGAAGTGGAGGCATTATATGTAGGATTAACCAACAAAGGTGTACACAGATGACATATCCTTGAAGTATTTTCAAACTTAGCCCAAACTTTCTTCTAAACAAGCCAGATGGCAAGAATTTATCGTTGAATTTGACATAGAAATTTTATATAAATTGAGTTCCACTAACAAGATGCCCAATTCTTTGAGCACACAAGCAAAACCTGATGCCAGGAGGCATATTCCACGGTGGATTCCGTGAGGTTTTGCGGTGGATTTCGTAAACTTTTATTACCGGGGCTCATACACAAAGTGGATTGTTTGTGCGAGAAGTCGATGGGGATGCCTATCCTTTTCGGGCGTTTTGTTAATTTTGTGTGTACATGGGTGATTCCATAGCGGGTGATTTCGCAAAATACATATTTAAATTAATAAACCTTTATGAGTTTAGAGTGCGCACTCGTGATAAATTAAGATTAGGATTGATTTCTAACCAATTTATTTATGTAGCTGAAGACTGCTATATATTCACTTTTGTCGGTTTAATTGTATTATTTTCCTAAGAATTGTGAATGCTTCAGTTGATGTGTAGAGCTAGCAATGGTGGCAGTGGAAAGCATTGGAGGATAGTGTGTATTCAAGTTATCGTCAATATTTTTGATGGGTGCATATCTTAGGCATGGCGCCTATATTTTGTCGCACTTATTTATCAAAGCACTTGATATTTATTTATTATTTTTGTATGCTCATGGGCGCACGATTCAAATACTTGTATTGGACATTGTATTTGGGTACGCCTGACTTCTTGGGCACCCATTAGCTTTAATTCTTTATTGGCACAAAAGCAAACTCAAAAGCTAAAGCGTGCTATTTTGTAATTTGGGCTATTATTTGAATATATGAAATACATGCTTTGTGGAGTGCTCACACAAGGCATGGGGGAAGATTGCACCCAATTGGTCTCTTATTCATGTCGTGCAAGCTTTTTACATTGATAAGTGTGCAAAAAGTAGAGTTCTTTTGTTCTTGGGGACCTTCTGAATGCTCACTACGCGCGCATACGGCGACCGATCTGTGCACCAAAACCACAATTTATCAATGTGGCTAAAAGTAGATTTGGTGCTCAAGTAGGAGAGAAATGGGAAACATATGAAGAAGATCAATAGCTCTTGAAAGATATGACAACAGGAAACATTCCTTGGGGCATGTATGAATTAAGAAATGGCATTATCTATTGTCAAGGAGCTCTCTATATACCCAAGGATGATGACCTTAGAAAACAAGTACTTTGGGAATGCCACAACAGCCCCATAGGTGGTCACTCTGGCCAAGTCCTCACATTCAACTGCCTTAAAATATTATTCTATTGGCCTAAGACGCGGGAGGACATTACAGAATATGTACATACCTACCCTACTTGTCAAATGGTAAAAGTTTAGTGACTTATGAAGCCAACAGGGAAACTTCAAGAGATGCTAATTCCTTCTCATCCTTGGGATGTTGTCAATATGGACTTCATCATAGATTTACCAAAGTCTCATGGATATACAACCATTTTTGTGGTAGTGAACCATTTCTCTAAGCATGCTCACTTCATTACCACTTAACCTTCCATAACACCATAGAAAGTGGCCAATATGTTCTTTTCTAGGGTGTTCAAATATCATGGTTTGCATTTAGCAATCATTTCAATTTGGGACCCAAGGTTTCTCAGTAACATGCGGCGAGAACTGTTCAAACTCGTGGATACTTAGCTACGCTTTTCTTTCACCTTTCATTCCCAAACAAATGGGCGAACAAAGAGATTGATTCTCTTCTTCTCTTCTCTTCTCTTCTCTTGCTTGCTTGTGAGTGCTTGAGGGAGGGAGTGTGAGTGAGTGAGGGAATGAGTGTGTGAGAGTGAGGGATCTTGGAGGTGAAGCCCTCCTCCATCTCCTCTCTTCTTCTTCTTCTCTTTTCTTCTCTTGTCTCGTGTGTGGCTATGGAGGATGGAGCTTGAAGGAAGAGGCTTGAGGATGCTTGAGCTTGCATCATGAATCGTGGAGCTATCGAAGTGCTTGAGAGAGGAAGTAACTCAATTGGGCATCAAGGTAAGCTCACTACACTCGTAGAGAGAGATAGCGCATTAGCTATGTGAGAGCTATGTGAGAGGTAACCATTAGTGCTCGCTTGAAACACTTGAACAATAAGCGATTCGTGGGTCTTGGTGGTTGAACTTGAGCTTCTATTTTGGTTCCATTGCCAGGACCAATGGATTCAAGCTTGAGTGCTTGCGCGCTTCAAATCGAGCATCGAAGTAAGGGTTTCAGTAGGAGAAATCAATTCAACACTTTGCTTTTGATTTTTGTTGCATTTAGAGTAGGATAAGAGGGAGAAATCAGAGTGGGAAGCTTAAGGTTCACTGCTGTAAAACAATCCTGAACAGGGCCATAACATGGAAAAATGGAAAAAAAAGAGTGCTTAGTTATCTCGGAGTCGTAAGTGGAGTGATAGGGAAGGCTAAGGTGCTAGCCAAAGGGTTTAAGGTCCTGAGTGACTAGGGAAAGCCTCATTTGCAGTCCTGGCTTTGAGAGAGAGAGAGAGAGAGAGAGAGAGAGAGAGAGAGAGAGAGAGAGAGAGAGAGAGAGAGAGAGAGAGAGAGAGAGAGAGAGAGAGAGAGAGCACCAGTCTACGTCAAATCGATCGAAACGTGTCGGGGCTTACTGCAAGATGCAGGTATAGGATGCCCTTAGCCTACACCCCTTCTTGATTCTTGGAAGTTTTTGTAGGTGGTGGCAACATTTGAGTGAAGATTTTTGACAAAACATGATCGATGTGTTTTCAACCGGCACAATTAGATGTTTTCCACAGTGTCTGATTCCCCGAATCGGACTCGCACAAGCCCATCTAGTCTGATCGGGCATGCTCATTAGATTTTGAAAATTGGACCAACTCCAAATTGGACCACTTCCTAATCGAACATACTACCTCTGTCCGATTCCGAGAATCAAACGAGAAGGAATTGGACACACCACCCCGTTTGATCGTCTGATCGCAGCAATGGGACCATAGAATCAGACCCAATATCCAGTCTAATCAAACACACCTCCAAATCAGACCAAGCACCCTTGTCCGATTCTGAGAATCGAACGTATCCCAATCGGACCATCTCAAGCCGTCTGATCGAACACACCTTATCTGATTATGACACTAGGACATGATCCTATTCGATTCCTAGAATCGGACATTGGTAAACTAGACAGAGCTTGAGAAAGAAAATTTGGAAATTTGACAGACCCCGACTAATGAGATGCGTGAACCGCGTCGGCAAAACCCACCAAACGCCTCACATGTAGTTACAAATCTAGAAATCGTGGTCGAACAGTCTATAATTCTGTCTGATGTTGTGGGCAGATTGTAAGACTACAACTTGACCCTGAATGAGCTGAATAGAATAGCGTAGTGAAAAACCCTAGAATCGGCGAGGACAGCTAGAAACGGAACATACAAACCTATCAAGCCTGGTTGTGCATAGTGCACTGAAAATAATACACCCGCACGCACACGCACGGAGTGAGGGTAAGTTGAGGACTGATTGCAATTAACAAGGAACTCACTCACCCATAAAACCTTGAAGGAACCCACCAGTAGGAGAAGATCCCATGACATAGAAGGGTGATCGAATCCCCAAAAGTAGGACTAGGCGAATAATGTGACTGAAGAGCTAGACTCGGCAAGGACCCTAACCCTATCGGGGAAGTGGATCTACGTGACCTTATTAACATGATCGACAAATTGGTGCAATAGGAAGTCATAGACATGGAAGAGGGTAGCTCAGAACGTAGAAGCTATGAGGAGCTTGACCTAGAAGATATTCCTGAAGTGGTCCAGTAGTTAGTGAACAAATACGATGCTCAAACCCGGCTAGAATACTACGATAGACCTATAGAGGACATCATAATAGACCTCGAGGAAGAGAGAAATCTGGCTCGCAAGGCTTTGCAAGGCCTAGCCGCGTACAACCAGGACCAACAAACTAGGAGCTTGTGCCAAAACTTGGAAATGCGAGAGATTCAGAGAGTGCTAGCCCTAGCGGGCAGGAATCGATCGGAGAGTGAGAGAGCGCTAGAAAGGGATCTCACATTGAGCGAGCTCCTGACGAAGTGGTTGCTAGATAACACGGTAGCAGAACAAAGTGATGTAGCACTAGCAACGTTGCTACTAGAGGGATTAGGGGTTGACCAAGGCTCTTAGAGCCAATTGAAAATTCTTGTGGTAGCGAAGTAGTTGGAAGCAAACGACGACCCGCATAGCTTTGTGGAACTGTTCGAGCAAGCCTGCGGGGCCAACAACCTCACCGATCCTACTTAATGCTCCCAAGATTTTGGATTGTGCTTAGGTGATAAGGGGTGGACTTGGTACACGAGTTTGGATGTTACAGAGTATGCCGATTTCAATGGCTTGAAAAATCTATTCATCAAGAGCTTTTTCGAACCTGGGTACTTCGATAATCTGCTAGTGCGACTCATGAACATCAAGCAGAGAGAGAGAGGATATTCGAGATTACGTGACCTATGTGAGGAGCCTCTTCAAGAGAATCCCCATGGGTGAGAGACCAACCAAAAGAGTGGTATCTACAATATTCATTAATGAAATACGAAGTGAAGAGCTCCACAAAGCCTTGGCCAGCAACTCGAGCTTATAGTCAGACGCACTGGCAAGGGTCTTTGAAGAAGCTATTAGAGTGGATGACCACCTCAAGAAAAGAGGCTCAAGAGGCTCGAATCGAGCAGAGTCCAGTATCAGGAGTTCCGAAAGAGCCTCAACGCCGAGGAGAGCAAACCCAAGCGCACAAGACAAAGGGAAGGGCACTGATTCGAGGCAAGAGCTAGCAGAGATTAGGATGGACTTAGCCAAAACTATAAGAGATTATGAGATGGCCAACACACCCACACGTCCAATGTGTGCATTGCGGCGAAAACCTCTTGCCAGCTGAGTGTTAGGACCCTAGGTTCTGACCTTGTGCTAATTATGGTAGGTTTGGCCATGACACCATGCATTGTCGATTACCTTGGAGGCTTCCATACCCGTAGCCTTACGGTCAACCCTACCTTGTGAACATGCCACCAAACTTCTTTGGAAGGGGAGCCCCATTGGCTCTCCCTGCACCCAACGACACCAAGCTGTCCACCCCTAGGATGGAAATAAGTCCTACATGTATCCCTAGATTGCTGAGACCTTATGTGACCCACCCACCGAGTGATGCTCTAGTCCACTATATGTGGACGAGCCTAGCGGCAATGAGCCTTATGTAAACCCATACATATCATACGATGAGGAAGGCAATGCTATCCTCATGAACTATCGACCAGTACTAGTAATGGAACTAGAAAGAGGCCTAGGAGCACAAATGATACATTCCTAGGTTGTGACCTTGTGCTAATTATGGTAGGTTTGGCCATGACACCATGCATTGTCGATTACCTTGGAGGCTTCCATACCCAGTCAACCCTACTTGTGAATAGGCCACCGAACTTCTTTGGAAGGGGAGCCCCATTGGCTCTCCCTGCACCCAACGATGCCAAGCTGTCCACCCCTAGGATGGAAATAAGTCCTACAGGTATCCCTAGACTGCTGAGACCCTATGTGACCCACCCACCGAGTGATGCTCTAGTCTACTATGTGGATGAGCCTAGTGGCAATGAGCCTTATGTAAACCCATACGTATCATACGATGAGGAAGGAAATACTATCCTCATGAACTATCGACTAGTACCAGTGATGGCACTAGGAAGAGGCAGAGGCAGAGGCCTAGGAGCATAGACCTCATACGTATCATGTGTTGGACTTGGGTCACCCATGATACATTTCTTCGCGCTACCCCGAGAGGGAGAAAATAAATAGAAAAGGCTGACCTAAGATGCATTGAGTGTGTGGAATCACTCACCTCTTTGTCAATTGCTCTAGGCGGAGGCCATCCTCTAGTTCGGCAAACGAGCCATTAATTCCATTGGGGTTGTTTAGTGTCGAGACACTCGATGGGGAGGCCACACCTATCCCATTACACATCATGACCTGCACACAGATGAAGCAAGCCAACATATCATTGCGAGGGCCTAGCAACCTTGGTGCAACCTCAATTGGAAAGAAGAGTTGGCGATGAAGGAGGAAAAGACCAGATGCTAAGGTCACCCTTAAAATCGAAAGTATCATGACACTACTTGCTGGAAGGAAAGTCATTGACGTAGAGGAAGAAACGTCAGCTCCACAGACGGTTGAAAAGGGAAGTGCTAAGGTCGAGGAGTACCCCAACTTGAAGCGCCACCTCAAAGCCATCAAGAAGGTGAAAGAATGGTTGAAGGTGGCCCAGGAGCACCTAAAAGATTCTAAGCCTGTACTAGAAGATGAGATCAATGATCTCTCAAGGATAAGCATGCCAATCTCTCTCCCATGACCAAAATCAAGGCAGATGATGGCACCACAAGCATGATCGCCTAGACAAATTCTAAATGCTCTGGGCCAGCAAACTAGTCAGGGCATTGGCCAAGAACCGCGGAATCATGAGAGGCAAGCGGCTAGTAACCTCCTCAATACATTGGTGGCCACCCCTGTAACTCTAAGCTTAGGCGACCTGCTTAGGTAGCATCCAATGCTATGGTTAGAGCTGAAGCAGTGGGTTGAAGAACCAAATGAGCCAATTGCCACAGACGTGCTTGAGCATGATGTAGAAACTCAAATATCGAGTCTGACATTACGCTCCATGCCTAAATCCCTGCAGGTCAATGCCTTTTGGGAAGGCACAAAAATGCATGTAGTCCTGCCAGTCTTAGCACTGGGGGATGTTACTAGAAAGGGGATCGTGGACACGGGTGTAGGAGTGAGTATGCTAAGCCATGAGATACTCCAAACTTGGGGTAACCCACCGGTCGAGATTGCTAGGTTCAACGTCACATTGGCTAATGGAATGAAGGTAAAACCATTCGGAGTATTGAAAAATTGGCCAGTGAAGATTGCAGGAATCCAATTCTCTGTTGACTTTATATTCATGAAGGGAGTGGACTATGACATCTTGCTAGGCCGACCTTGGATGTGCAACACGAGAGTCATGGAGGACTGGGGCAACAGTCTTATCTTCCTGGACAATCGAACAGAGGCCATAAGAGTGGAGATGGACACATGGAAGACTACGTATGTCAACCTGGATGCCATCTCCACCATGCTGAAGGGAGATGGACATACTAGGGGATCCTATGGGGCCCTTACTAAGTATATCTCGTGCCTTGAGGATGAGCGAGACTAGATGCATATTCTTGCTACCATTGACCTACCATCCTCAGATACTGAGGAGTATGAACAAGCCATCAAGGCAACTGGAAAACCCAAGGACATACCCTCAGTGCCCGGTCTGCATGATGACCGGAAGCCTATATCGAAGACCCAACCCAAGCCCTGAATAATAGACGAGAGCTCCTAGAGATCTTAGGATATCTAACAAACAAATTGAATGGCAATCCAGCCACCACGAATCTCAAGCCACTCCAAGACCTCTTAAATGAGCCTGAATGGCGATGGTCCAAAGTGCATGATTTAAACTTGAGATACAATTGAGCCTTAATCCTAGACCAATAAGAAGAGAAATGTTAGAACCTAGAGAATGATGAGCAACCATACAAAGACAGCTTTGACGACGAATATGAGGACCATTGTTCCTTCAGTGATGAGAGCAAAAGGGAAATCGATACCATAGAATACGACACTGGAGACAACTACGAGTAGACTCCAAACCACGCAAGCAGAGTGCCCTTAGAGTAGAGAAAGGAGTTGAACGTAAGGATTGCAATCAAACTTGGTTGGAGCACACAGGTGCAATCGACTACAAGTAGGTAGGCCAAACCCGATCGAGTGACATGCCACTACTACGAACGGACTCACCTTCTAAGCTACGACCACCAGGAGAGAGTCCCTCTTCTAGCAAAGATGGAGAGTTTGATTTTGAGTCGGAAGTCAACTCAGATAGTGATCCCAAAATACATCGACCTCCCAAAACTAGGCGCACCAAGGGGGACCTACCCATCCACCTAAGACGCAAATAGTTAAGGAAGGAATGACGTAAGCTACCTATAGAAATGCAGACAAAAGAGCAATGAAAACCGCAAGACCTACCAAGATGATTCACGAAGCTCAAAAAGGGAGATAAGGTAGTGATCTTGCTGAGAGCCAAACGATAGGGCAAGCAAGAGAACCAATTGAGGGACTTGCCAAAGTCAAGGAGGTCAATTTAGCCATGGAAGGGAAGACTCCACGACCTATCTTTATAGCCGATGACTTGACTAAGTAAGAGGAAGCCAATCTCATTGCTCTCTTGTGGGAGTATGTAGACATCTTTGCTTGGTCCCTAGAAGAGCTCAATGGGGTAGACTCGAGTGTGGTGACTCACAATATACCCATGACACCTGATGTGACATTGGTCAAGCAGTGACCATATTCCATGAATCCAAAGCATGCCCATGTTGTCAAGGAAGAAATCGACAAGTTAATGAGAGTAGGATTCATCTATGAAATTGAACACATGGACTAGGTTTCCCCCATAGTCATTGTATTAAAGAAGAATGGAAAGATTGGAGTGTGTCTCAATTACAAGAAGGTAAACATAGCTACAAAGAGAGACAATTACCCACTGCCGCACACCGAGCACATGCTCGAGAGAGTGACTGGCAAAGAGGCCTACAGTTTCCTAGACAGCTTCTTTGGATACAATCAGGTGCAAGTACATCCTAACGATAGGCATAAAACTGCATTAGCTACTAAATGGGGCATCTTCGCCTACATAGTCATGCCTTTTGGGTTGACTAACGTGCCAACCACCTTCTAATGACTAATGTGTACAATATTCAAAGACATGCTGAGGAAGGAGTTAGAGGTCTTCGTGGACGAGTGTGTATGAGAAACTGATCATATTCGAATGGACCGAGGAATGCCAATGCATGTATGGGGGATTGAAAAAGGCTCTGACCATAGCACCAATTCTACGAGCCCTAGATTGGACACTCATGTTTCATGTGCACATCGACGCTTCGAAATTCGCCATAGGAGCTGTATTGTGCCAACCTGGTGAACACAACCTGGATTTTACCCAGTGAGCTTTACTAGTAGACAACTCATTAAGACCGAAATAAATTACTCGACAATGAAGAGAGAGGGCTTGGCCGTGGCGTTTGTCGTAAAGAAATTTTGACATTATCTTTTGGCTATACCTTTTACTTTCTTTGTTGACCATCAAGCCTTGTTGTATCTTGTTAACAAACCATACGCTACTGGATGCATCGCTAGATGGTTTTTTCTACTTTTGGAGTTTGACTTCTCTGTGGTGGTGCGTAAAGGGAAGCAGCGTTACATGAATGACTATCTGTCTCATATCCCCATGGGAGAAGCGGCTCGACAAGGCATTGTGGATGAATTGCCAGACGCGCATCTATTCTGTTATCCAATGAAATATATATTTTTAGAGCTGACATGATGCCGTATTGGAAAGATAACATAGTTCGAGTGCTTGGGCACGGACTACCGGAATGACTGATAGAAAAAGCCCACGACTTAGACGGCTCATCTTGAAGATCCAAACCTATCAGTTGATAGTAGGCCAACTTTACAAGCCGGGGCAAGACAGGTTACTGCGCATATGCGTGTGTGAGCATGAGATGCATGACATGCTAATAGAGGCGCACGACAGAATTGTAGGAGGACATTTCAGTGAAGATGCGATAGCCCACAAAGTGTTGCAGTCCCAGCTGTGGTGGCCTACCCTCTTCCGAGGTGCGACAGGATTCGTGAAGCATTGTGATGAGTGCTAACAAACTAAAGTTCTTATTCCTAAGGATCACATGGAGCTAACCCCAATTATAGCATGACAACCATTCGACAAATGGGGGATTGACTTCATCGGACCCATTAGTCTTGCGGCATAATATTCACAAGCCAAATACATTATTGCGGCGACCGATTATCTAACAAAATGGGCAAAAGTACGAGCTACGAGAAAGAATAATACTAGGACTACTGCTAAGTTCCTATGGGAGCAAGTGATCTCATGATTCGGCTGTCCCATCGAACTAGTTAGCGACCAAGGCACACACTTCATCAACGAAGTGATAGCTCATCGCCTATCCTCCTTTCTAATTATCCATTGAAAATTCTTGCCTTATTACCCTCAGTCAAATGGTCAAGCCGAATCCATTAATAAAATCTTAGTAAACGTCTTGACCAAAGTCATCTCTACTTCATGCAATGATTGGGATAATAAGCTGATGGCAGCCTTGTGGGCCTACCGCACGTCTTACAAGATGGCTGTAGGACAGACCCCCTTTAGATTGACATATGGTACATAGGCAATCCTTCCCTTTGAATTCTTTGTACCAAGCCTCAGGATAGCCCTTCAAGAAAGATGGGATGGGAAGGAGGCATGGATAGAATGCTTGATTGAACTCGAACACTTATTGGAAACCTAGCTTCTAGCCACCCATGCGCTAATATGAAAAATGCAAGACGCAAACACTGGTTTGACAAGCATGTCAAGCAACACAAATTTGAACAGGGTGACTTGGTACTGGTGTACTCAATTAAAGAACATAAGCAAAAGCTAAAGTTTTGGGGGCTAGGACCTTTTAAGGTCTGAACCATCAACCGAACTAGCAAGAGAGGGCAAGGGCATAGGCTTCTTCAATGGCAGCCGCATAAAGAAGTACTTCCCTCCCATGCACCCATTGCATGAGCCTCCAATGCTAGCACCCCCTGTCCACGTACAAATAGCCACTATCATTGAGATGGACGGTGAGGATGAGGAAGCAGTAGCACCAACTTACCTAAGTGTGACAGTCACTGCTAAGTACACATGCACCATCAATGCATCGATCGATGAGGGAGCTGATTTTAATATCTTAACCGATGACCATTGGACCCAAATTGGCAAACCGCAGTTGCAGGCCACTAATGCTAAGCTCAGCCCTTATGGAGGCCAACTCTACACACTTTTGGAAAAGTGCAAGGTTGCATTTTCTATTGAGTCTGAAAGCATGTCGATAATCTTCTATGTGTTTCCCAATACTAAGAATGTAGGCACGGAATCGTTGTTAGGATGAACCTTCAAGAAGCAAGCTCGTTGTACTATCGACTACGAGTCACAATGTATCCACCTAGCCATTGGCGACGTCCGAATAATCTTTCAACAAGGGCAGCGTGACTCCTTCCAAGTCCACAAAGTGACCGGTAGAGAATCCCATTGTCAAGCCTAAGGAAGGGGGTCGTGATTCGTCACAACCTACAAAAACTCAAAGCTGGCAACCTGCTGAACCCAACACTGATGTCAACAAACCCCCTCACGGTGCTAAGGGCCCGGACTCGAAACCTAGGAAGCCAAGGCGAAACTGTAAACAACGACGCATGGTCAAACCATGATGGGTCCCCAAAATCTTGTTGCAAGCGCAAGGCTACTATGAGGGTAATCCCTCGATTTGGCTAACTAAAGCCAAAACAACCAAAACTGCTACTCAAATGCAACCCTCGAGCTTGGCCTCATGAAACTATGAGTCGGAGACACTCAAACCATAAGAGAAGCAGGCCACCAAGTCCACAGAACTGCTAAGACCTAGCTCAATAATGCCTAAACCTCTTTATCGCCCAAAATCACAGCTGCCACTACCAAAACGCCCAAATCTCGTGTTGATGATACCCCTCAAATCTCAAACTTATCTAGTAGCCTAAGAACCACAACTACAACCCAACCCATCAAAACATGAGACCAAGCTACAACCTAAGGAGCAAACCAAGTTGCGACCATTAACTGTTGAACTCTCTAGTTTTGTCAAGTGTCAACCACCGAGGCCTTAGACCCTCTTATGAGCGGCGATCAATTCTAACCTTGGTTGCAAACTTAGTTGAAAATACAGGGGATGACTTGGTTGCTTACCTTAGATGCTTGGGCGTGACTTTCATGTCGCTTGCTAAAAGCTATGATTGCTTAGACTTGGGAGTTTGAGACGAACCTTTGGTGATGAAAATATGGGCATTCCCATGTTCTTGGGAAGAATCGAAATTCGTGTTTGTCAAAGCTTTTGAAGCAACTGCAGAGCTGATTGCCACCAAGGTCTCCCGTGAACAAGCATATCAACAACGCCTCATCCCTACATATGACAAGCATGCAACCTATGCCAACGATCAAGAAATTGAAGACTTGAAATAGCTTGTAGCCAACAACTCCCCGTTCTTGAGAAAATGGTACACTCTTTGCCTCCAATGGGATATTGAGGGATGCCAGGTCATGTCAAATGCCGAGCAATGACATGCAATTAAAACATCGGAGTATGACCCAACTTATGTTGCTCCAACCTCTTATAGGTTGTTAACGACCATTCATGACTGACCCATGGAAGAACATATTGAGGGACACCCCTACTTACATCGCATCCTCATCGAGGAAGAACTCCACATCACTAGTCCCATGGGCTCCGTTGACTCCTTGCTCGATGCCCTTACCTATATCACCCACCTCGATATCCGACCTTTCGACATGGACTGGTATGCTCACGTGGGATATAATCCAAACTTTTATGCTTCCCTCATGCGCAGGCAAAGTACTATACCCATGTGCAGAACGTCCTCATCACTCTAACTTTCAATCCTAAGAAGGATTCTTCTCATTTCCAAAGGGAAAGGGTAAGCAAGATAAGGGCAAGATAAATCAAACCAAACATATGAGGAAAACCAAATCAAACATACAAGAAAAACAATAAAGGAAAGGCACAGATTAGTAGGATGGAACAACTTGTGAGTGCGGAAAAGGTCAATAAAATTTGAAATCAACAGACTAATTGAAAGAAAAGTCAGTTCCTGCACTCGAGCAATTCGGTTTAGCAAATAAGTAATTGTTCCCTTTTTGTGTGTGATTATTCTGAATAACATTGAAAGGGAAGTAGAGCCTAGGAGGAAGAAGCTTGGCGGTGAGAGCTATGGTGGATGGAGAGAGAGAGAGAGAGAGAGAGAGAGAGAGAGAGAGAGAGAGAGAGAGAGACTCAATAATGGGAACTCCAACAACCACAATGTGTGATCGTAGGCCTTCCTTTATTCAAACTGTCACTAAAAGAATAAAGAATAAGTGATTGTGACGACCGCCCGCCACCTGTAGTGTGCAATGGTGGGTAACGTTAGTGTAGTAATACATGGGCAGCTAGGTGGAGGCGCCTTTATCCTCAACAACCTCCCACTTAAAGGTGAATCTGCCCTAGTGAGAGAGAAAAGAAAAGAAAAGACAGTACAACATGTACACATGTACAGGATTGTGCTTAGTCGGAATCTTAACAAGGTCAATAGACATGTCCTCAATGACCTCGCGAATGAAGTGATACCTCACCTCAATATGTTTCGTCTTCGCATGGAATACCGAATTCTTGGCCAACTGAATGGCACTCATAGAATTTGAATGCATGTGTAGGCATAGCATTTGTTATACCAAGGTCTGTAATCAAATGGCCTAACCAAATAGTCTCCTTGCAAGCCTCTGTGGCTACAATATACTCGACCTCTGTAGTAGAAAGAGCCATACACTTCTATGTCCTAGACATCCAAGAGATAGCCCCTCCAGCATAAGTGAACACATAGCGAAAAGTGGACTTCCTACTATCTGCATGTCCTACATAATTAAAGTCAGTGTATCCCATGACTCCTATATCCTGCTGCCATAGCAAATACACATATCTGTTCTGCCCTTTAGGTACCTCATGATACCCTTCATGGCATCCCAATATTTCTTGCCAGGTGTAGCTATATAATGTGCCACAACCCCAACTGCAAAAGCAATATCTGGATGGGTGGCTATCATGGCATACATAAGACTGCCCATGGCTGATGCATAGGGAATCTTGGCCATCTCGGCCCTCTGCTCATCTATCTGTGGACAATCATCCTGTGAAACCTTCACATGAGAAGGTAATGGACAACCAATAAGCTTAACATCTTGCATATGACAGTGCTCAAGGACTTTATGAATGTACTCCCTCTGTGATAGATAGAGCAGTCAATGAGATCTATTGTACGTAAGGCACATACCCAAGTATATGAGAGGTATGTCCCAAATCTTTCATCTCAAAGCTCTTCTTGAGCTGAGCCTTAAGAGCATCTAGCTCCTCATGAGCTGTCCCTGCTAAAAGCATGTCATCCACATAGAGTACCAAAATCAGTAAAGAATCGTCATGGGCTTTTTTCGTGTACAAGCATGAATCCATAGCACTGCGGTTGTAGCCTTGTGACTGCATGAATGCATCAAACTTATGGTACCATTCCCTAGGTGCCTACTTCAAGCCATACAAACTCTTCTTTAGCTTGCACACTAGGTGTTCCCTAGCCGGGTCTGCAAAGCCCTTAGGCTGCTCTATGTAAATCTCATCATGCAAGTCCCCATGTAAAAAAGTTATATTGACATCCATTTGGTACAAGTCTAGGTCAAGTTGCGCAACCAAAGCCAAGACTAAGCGTAGGGTGGTCATCTTGACCATAGGAGAAAAGATTCATCAAAGTCAACACCATGCTCTTGCTTAAAGCCCTTAGCAACCAATCGAGCCTTGTATGCTGGCTTGGGGTGTCTTGGGGTACTTTTTAGCTTGTACACCCACTTGCAATGCAAAGCCTTCTTACCATGAGGCAAGGAAACTAAGTCCCAAGTTTGATTCTTATGCAATGAGTTAAGCTCAGACTGCATAGGCCTCTCCCAAGAGTGACAATCACCCCTGTGCATAGCCTCATCATAAGTGAGAGGCTCTCATGCATCTGTAACCAGTACATAATCCATAGAGGGCGCAAAACGGTCAGGAATTCGTCTATCTCTAGTAGAACGCCTCAACCCAAGCTCTGCAACTTGATCAACATCCTGTCTAACATCAACATGTCTAACATCTAGGCCACGAGCATCAAGTGAAGCTGCACGCTATCTAGCTCGCCGTGGAGTGGGTGGTAAGCGAGCATGTGGCTCCTCCTGAAAGATAACTTTACGTACCTCAACCACTTTCTCAGGCTGCATATGCATTTTGTTCTCATGAAAGATGTTATCATGGCTGCGGATCACTTTTCGCACCTGCGGATCCCGTAGACGGTAACCCATCTCTCCTACATCTCCATAGCCAATGAAAATACATTTGACACTTTTAGGATCCAGCTTATTGCATTTGTCCTTGGGCACATGGCAGAATGCCTCACATCCAAAGACACGCAAATGATCATAAGAGGGGGGACTTGCCTGCCAATACCTCCTCTGCAACCTAAAAGTCAATGCCATTGCTAGGTGACATGTTAATGAGATGCACTGTAGTAGTAACTGTCTCAGCCCAAAAGTGCTGCAGTAAGCCAGCCTAGCTAAGCATGCTACGGACCTTTTTCTAAATCGTCCTATTCATGCATTTAGCCATACCATTCTAGGGAGGGGTGTAAGGGGCAGTCAACTAACACTTAATATCCCGCTCATCACAAAACTGCTCAAAAGCATGTGATACATACTCACCCCCATTATTTGACCTTAGGCATTTCAAGCCATTTCCAGACTAGTTCTTTGCTAATGCAAGCCAACGCTGAAATGTGTCTACAACATCAGATTTTCTCTTTATAGGATAAGCCCAAATCTTACGTGAATAATCATCTATGAAAGTAACAAAATACTTTGTCCCACCTAGTGACTGACAAGGCATGGGCCCACATACATCTGAGTGTACAAAAGAGCCAAGGGCTCACCCATATGTTTCTTACCAGACTTTTTATGCGTATTCCTAGTCTGCCTACCATACAAACAATGATCACAAGAATCAAAATGCAAAGAGTCAAAAGAAGGCGGAAGATACTACAAAGCACGTAGCATTTTTATTCCTTTAAGGGACAAATGCCCCAAACAAGCATGCCAAAGGGATACATGGGGGATAGAACCCACAGAAAAAACATGATTCAAGGTAGCTCCAAATACAAGTAAGGGATAGAGGCTGCCAGACTTGGCACCTCTTACAAGCACAAGCTTGCTACGGGTAATCTTCCATGTAGAGTCTCCAAAAGATACGAAATACCTTGCATCATCAAGTTGTCTAGCTAACATAAGGCTGCGAGTCAACACAGGTACATGGCATACATCATGCAAAACAAAAGAATTGCTAGAAGGAAACTGCAGCCTAACATCTCCAATGCCTATAATGTCAAGAGACTTGTCATCACCAAGATTCATTGAACCAGAGATAGTACGATAGGTGTGAAACCAATATCTACAGGGTGTCACATGAAATGACGCATCCGAATTCAAAAGCTAGCACTGCACATACATAGAATGTGTCTTAGAAGCCTGTAAGGCATCGCATGAAGAAGCTGCAAGTATGTAATCCTCATCTGAATCAGTGGCCTACGTGTCATTAACCTCTTCTATCTTCACACTGGACTTTGCAGGTACAATACTGCGCTCAGAAGACTTTTCATGCACTTTCTCTTTTCCCTTTTCCTTGCGCTTATCATCATGCATCTTATGGCACTGTGGGGCCTAATATGTCCTGCTTTCCCACAATAATGATAGGTCAGATTAGACTTCCATCCACGGGACTTACTGCGGCCACGTGACTTTGACCTGGACTTCTGAGAGTCCTTGCCCTTATGATCATTATCATGCTTGCCATGCCTGCCACCTCTAACAGTCAATGCATATGAAGAGCGGGAAGCATAATTTTTTCTCCTGTTGATTTTCTCAGTCAATTGATTTTTAGCCCATTAAGCTTGTTCGTGCATATGTTAGTACAGAAGACATCCCATGATTCAGGCAAGGTGCCAAGGAAAAATAACGGGTGCAAGTTGTCTTTGAACTCAATACCCTGTGACAACAAATTCTTCATGATAGCATGAAACTAGCTAAAATGAGATGATTGGGATGTTCCCTCCTTCATGCAAAGGTCCATTAACTGCTTCAGCCAATACATATGTGACGAAGGACTTTGCTGCGCATAAAGCTCCTGAATCTTCTTCCATAAGTCCCATGCACTCTGATTCTCATCTTCAATAACATTATGATGGACTTCTTCGGAGAGTGACAAGATAATGGTAGCCTTGCATAATTCATCAACTTCCATCCAAACATCATCATCCATATCCTTGGGTTCAACACCCTTGAAACGCAAGGATTTAATCTGCAACTTCTGCACCAAAACTTGCCATATCTGGGACTTCCAATACCCATAGTTGGTACCATCCAACTTGGCAATGTTAAAGAGAGCTGTGTCTTTCAGATGACCAGCCATAGTGTCCCAAATCAAAGCAAAAATGTAAAATTTTAGGTTTCCCTAATTAGTAGAAAATGCACTAAAGCCACTGTTAAAACTGACTGAAAGAGTGGATATCACCAAGAGAACCACGTGTCCACCAAATATGACCAATATAACATCAAACAGTAAGTATTACCCTCATACAAGTGCTCGAAATCTGCAAATTTTAGCTTGCTTGAATAAATTACAGTAGTATGTAAAACTCTCCCAAAGTAAAGCAATCACTAATACATATGTCACTACAACTACCATGTAGCAAGATACATCCAACAGTGTGTGTCAAGGAGGAAGAAGGTACCAAGAAGTGTCAAACCAATAACTTGTCAGGCAAGATACATCTCATAGTGCTAGAAGTCATGCATGTAATGGGTCTCGGGGTAAGAGAAGAGACCAAGCACAAGCACAACTGATAGAGCAAGAAGCTAAATGCATAACCATCCAAGATGCATACAAAACTGACAAACTTTTGATAGAGATAGGTGGCGGCCCCAATAGGTGTATCAAATCAGCCACTACAGACTAACTGCAGACATAACGCTCTCAAGAGAGCAAATGCATGTGACTGTCCCACAAGTTCAAGCTCAAGTGTAAGTAAAACTCTGTGTATATCCGAATATGTCAAGAGGCTCCCATTGGAAGTACAGTTAGATGCAAATAGAGCAAGCAAGCTCGAATACATTGAACACATAGCATTAGACATTCCAAATCCTAGTAGGATACATCCGGAGCATAAATCCCAAGCTATCTCAAACTTGTAAAGCATAAGCTTGAAAGCATTCAAATAGCATGTAACTGACAACCAAATGTAATGCCCAGTAGGTCCAAAATTCTCAAATACATCCAAAGACGAAGCTCCAAGTGATTGTCAAGCATGGGAAAACCAAGGGACATCCATATTTGACCAAAGCATAAATGCAAGAAGCCTAAATGTCAAGGAGTGACAATAGGCATAAACCAGTCCAAAGCATGCCAATTGAAGCTAAATGCCAGTGAATGATAACCAAGTCGGAGCTAATCCAAGCTCAAAAGCATTCCGGAACCAAAAAGAAGCATTTGACTATCTCCAAATACATTGGTATGATCATTCAAATCTCCGGTAAGCAACCCGTATCCAAGAGCCAATGCATACACCAAGTAAATGAGCTTCAGCCCATTGTATTACATCAGCATATTTATGTCAGACGAAGCTCAATCAGTGCCAAAATCTACTCCAAATCAGTCCCAAAGCATAGACATAGCATCCAATAACATCCAAGCATCACCGGGCATCAATAGGCATCAAACGGGCAATGCCAAGAAGCATCAAATATTAAATGTCAAGTGCTGTCCTGTTTTTAACAGCCCTGGGACTGTGTATACAACAATGACTGAAGGTGGAAGAACTCATATCGATCACTGGGTGCCAAGAACCAATGCCGAGGAGTCCGAAGATGATCGGGAAGGTTGAAAACAATGTCGGGAAGCCAGGGAAGGAGCTGAAAATGCAAGGAGTGGATGAGCCCAGCCCCCTAAAAATGTGCCGCATTTTGCACTGGCTGCTCCTAGGGGCTAGGGGTCTTCAGCAATGCTTCTGAGCACTTGGAAAGGGTCAGGGGGCTCCAATGTTGACCTGCAAGGTGCCGAATGAAGGCCGAAAGATCGAGGAGGAGGCGGGAGATCAAAACATACCTGCAAATGAAAAGGTGCCATGGCTCTCATTGAAGCTTGAGTTGAAGCTCTTCAAATCTGGGCTAAGGAGAATGCTAGGCAAGCTCCAATGCCTTTGCTCTGATACCAGTTGAAAGGGAAGTAGAGCCCAAGAGGAAGAAGCTTGGCGGTGAGAGCTATGGCGGATGGAGAGAGAGAGAGAGAGAGAGAGAGAGAGAGAGAGAGAGAGAGAGAGAGAGAGAGAGAGAGAGAGAGAGAGAGAGAGAGAGAGAGAGAGAGAGAGAGAGAGAGAGAGAGAGAGAGAGAGAGAGATTTTAGTTATGGACTCTCTCTCTCTCTCATATATGGTATGAAGTAGGTTAGTTTTGTTGGTGGGTTAGTTAGTTTTGTTAGTTGGTTGGTTGGTTGGTTAGAGAGAGAGAGAGAGAGAGAGAGAGAGAGAGAGAGAGAGAGAGAGAGAGATTTTTTAGTTATGGACTCTCTCTCTCTCTCATATATGGTATGAAGTAGGTTAGTTTTGTTGGTGGGTTAGTTAGTTTTGTTAGTTGGTTGGTTGGTTGGTTAGAGAGAGAGAGAGAGAGAGAGAGAGAGAGAGAGAGAGAGAGAGAGAGAGAGAGAGGAGCACACATCTCTCTCTCTGTCTCTCTCTCTCTCTTTGCTGTTTGAAGTCTTAGTGTTTTGATTTGGCATTATAGGCAAGAATTCTGTGTGTGTGTGTGTGTGTGTGTGTCTCTCTCTCTCTCTCTCTCTCTCTCTCTCGGCTTTTGAAAGTGGAGTTTTTTATGTTGGATTGTTATTAGAGAGAGAGAGATTATTAATTATA
This sequence comes from Lygodium microphyllum, assembly GCF_053477565.2. Lineage (NCBI taxonomy): Eukaryota > Viridiplantae > Streptophyta > Polypodiopsida > Schizaeales > Lygodiaceae > Lygodium > Lygodium microphyllum. The sequence continues at coordinate 14,888,524 of NC_141164.1, forward strand.
TTTTTTGATTATTAATTATTATTATGATTGATTAATTGAATATTACTTAATTGTGGACTCTCTTTCTCTTGACGCAAGTGTAGAGAGAGAGAGAGAGAGAGAGAGAGAGAGAGAGAGAGAGAGAGAGAGAGAGAGAGAGAGAGAGAGAGACTAGAGTAGAGTAGCTTATTATCGTCCATGGAAGGCCAAATTATGACCCATGGAACCTTTCCAGATATACAATGATTCTCCTTCCCCAGGGTAGGAAAGGGTAGCTATAGTGAAAGAACGATCTATGTAGCGTGGTTCTCCCGAAAGCGTAACATGTGGGTGATGAGAGCCCCTAACTTTGATATAGGAGTAGTGGTTAGAAACTGGTGAAGTGGCCCCTATAGAGGGATATCAAAGTTAGCCTGTATGTGTGCATAAGCTGGGCATGTCATAATCATGTGCTTCTCTCATTCTACAGTATGTAGTCCACACAACTTACATAACCTTGACTCTCACTCCATGGACCTGTCTCTATCAATAAAGTGTGTGATGGAATTCGAAGTCGTGCAATACATCTAAATACCACTGAGAGTGGGTTGGCTATGTATGGTTGCGCGCTTGCCTCTACTTGCATGTAGGATTCCCAACATGAAGGATAGATATGCATACTGTAATAAGCAAGTTTGCCATTTGCTCCCTTGCTTTGATATTTTGCTTGATACGCAAGTAAGAGGTCTGATTGAAATGTGCCCATGCATATATCTTCGGATGCCATATCTAGATATCTATCCACTCCTCACCCATTAAACCATTTTCGCATATCCAACACCCATCTTATTGAAAGCACTTTACTTTTCCATGTTTTTAGTAGGCGTGTGCTAGTATCCCATGCCCGTTTGGGGAGCCTACTATCATCCATTCGACGTACTTGAATGGCATATCTTAGAACTCAGATCATAGCACGTACCTTGATTGGCCGACGGCCAGTGTCCCTAAGCATAAATACATATGGTGTGGTGCTTTTGATGCCCAAATAACTACGAATAAAAGATTTTTGCAGCTTCTAATGTCGTTCCATGCAGATGAGGAGATGCTCCCCCCCCACACTTTCACTCTATATAATACCGTTTGTAGAACACATGCATAAAAAATCATACAGCATACTTTCCAGCATTTAGTATCTGTACGGCTGCAATTGTTTTCAAAGTGATAATACTTGCTTTTCCCTGCTGCTAATCGCCACTCCACACATGTATGCCATCTGTGGTCTATAGGTATCTCAATCCCCAAGTATTTGAAAGTAGATACTACCTCTATAGACTGCCCCGCATAATGTACTTTTGGTGGAGTCTTTGATTGCTTGGTGCGAACAGTCATTAGCTTTGTTTTTTATACATTCACCATCAAACCACTATCTTGACAAAACCGTTCAAGAATCCCCATGAACTACTGCATACGCTCCCTAGTATATGTAAAGAAGACCACATCGTCTACATAAAGCAGGAGCAAGATGGCAAACATACCAATATGCGGGCTTTGAATTCCTCTTCATTCATAGTCGTGAGAAGTATTTCCTCTAGCTTATCAATGTACGAACCAAATAACATAGGGGAGAGTGGGCAACCTTGTTTGACTCCAATATTACTCTCAAATACTTGTGACATCCCGTTGCGACCTCTGAGGTAGCACACCACTCGTTGATATATCCTGTAAATTCCCATGCATAGATCATTTGGACCCCTAATTCTTGCATTCGTTGTGCCATATGCCAACCCTTGGTATGCTGTCAAAAGCCTTCTTAAAATCTACAGAATAGCAATACAAGGTTGCTCCCTCAAGCCGACTCTTATCCATAAGCACACATAAAGTAACCAAATGGTCTATGGTGTTATGACCAGGGTGAAAAACCTGCTTGTCCATAAGCTCATTTGTTATTACTTTCTGCCAATTTACTCAATTGCATTTCCAAGATAGTGCTGAATAGCTTTGCCATGGCTGAACTGACCATAATTGTGTGGTAGTTTGTGAGCAAATTGCGATTTCCTCCCTTATAGAACAGTTGTATCCAATTCTCTTGCCATTCTTGGGGAAAATCATATGCAAAAGCATGATGTATCACATGCAACATAAACAATCTTGTCTCCTTTGTTGTCCATTTCAACATCTTCGCATTCAAGTGCAAAGTATCACATGCTTTTCCATTAGCCATCTTGTTGAGGACTGCCTCCAATGTTTCTAAAGTGAGCAGAGCACTAAATGGCTGCGTATGTACATCACATTTGATGGATTGTACCCCTTTATGCATGTAAAGTTCTATAACATACGATAGCATGTCAACATCTGTAAAATCCTCCATAACCTTTGACCGTTTGGTTTGCAATTTTCTCCATGCTTGCCTTGGACATTTCTCAAACTCCCTAGCATCTTCACTTTCTTTGGCCACTACATATGGTCGTCGCTTTTTACACATGAGAGTATTATATCATTTTTCTGTCTCACTTTATTCTTGTCCCTTGCGGAGGATTTTTAGATTTCTACATGCCGCCTTACATTCATTATCAAACCATTTCTTGCATGGCAATCCTTTGACATTTTTGTGACTACTCTTTTGGTTTCCCAAAAACCTCTATAGCCATATTTAACATTGCATCTCTTAGATCAGCCCATGTGCTCCTAGTAAGATTGCTCATAAGACTATCCAGGTGTTGTTTCTTGTCTACATCAATATGGGATGCACCAGTACCTGCTGTGTCCCTTGCACGTCCTCCATGGTGGCAAATATCAAGTGTCAAGCCCAAAGCTATATGATCCAATTTTGGATGTTTTTCACCTAACCAGAACTCTCTAATCATGCATAAATCATTCATGTGTACCATTGCATAGTCTACCACATTGGAACCTCCACTAGCTGAGTAGCACATGTATCCTTCAGTATCAGGGAAACAATTCACACCATTCAATATTGACATGTGCAAACCATTAGCCATATCCATCAAAACACATCCATGAGTGTTAATGTATGTATCCTCACACTGTCTATACCAATGTGCATCTACATCCACAACCTCTTCCTTGTTTAGCTCATCACGTGCTATGGGCTGAAATTACATATGTCCAATACACGCATTTAAGTCACCTAAGACCATCACATGTCCTTGTTGCATATATGTGCATGCATCCATACTCAAATCTTCAAAAGATTATTGTGAATCCACTTCATGTTGTGCATAGAAGGGGGACTCCTTGTGTGGAATGTAACATCCCGCAATGTACATCGGTGTAGTGTGCTTGAGCATAATCCATATACACCGCTTATGTCATTCTAGTTTACATACATCAATCATTTCTTCCAAATGACATTTGTATATGCATGCAACTCCTCCTTGCCCTCTTTTTCCTACATGTGGCTGATATGCACTATGAATTATGTGCCCTAGGATATCTGGAATTCTACATGTCTCCCACTCCCATGTCTCGGCGAGGAATACAATGTTAGCATCACCAACCATAGCATTAATGCTTTCACCTTTATGCTATGAAACCCTCTGCAATTCCAAAACAACATCTTCACAAGCGTGCATGTATTGGAATACTACCTTAATGCATGTAGTATTCCTATGCATCCTTTGAAGTGTTATCACTAGATTTCTTTCACTTATTGTATTGCTTCCGACGTTCCTCCTATTGCATGGGGGTGCGATCCTCATTTACACAAAAATCTATTCCCTTGAGGTATACTCGACTACTGTCTAAAAGTATAGTTCTCTTATGTGCATCCAATAGAGTGCATACAATGGCTCTTGCCTTCCCATTGTCTTTTTTCTTGCCCATACGTCGAGCACCAAAGATAGGTACATCTGCCATGGAAAAATGCTTACCAAAAAACTCTGTGACGTCCGTAGTAAGAGACAGTGTAGTCTCATCATCTATTTTGACCAATCCCCAAATAACCAGGTTTTGGGCTCGCTTTTCTCTTTCTTTATGTTCATGTGCACCCACATCATCTACCACTACATCACCACCCTCTGCATGAAGTACATGCATGTCTCCATTTGAGGGAGTATGTGCTACTACTCCGGCCCATGTTTTTGGTGTTTCCATGCATGTGCATGTCACCATACTCATTTCCAAGTCTGTGATTCTCTTGGACTGTTCCTCCACACTTTGTTCCAACTGTGTACTCTTGATTTCCAATGCTTGACACTCGAGAGCCAAGCATGTGATTTCTTGATTCTGTGCATTGATTGATGCTTGAAGTGTTGCCAAAAAATTCCATGTCCCATCCTGTGAGATTTCTCCAACACATGGCTGCTCAAACATGCCAGTAAAGAGAGGTGAACATGTGGTTGTTGAGTTGGCTTTGCTGCGATAAATGGATAGGGTGACACATTGCATACATTTGAGTGAGAAAAGTAGCTCTCTCTCTCTCTCTCTCTCTCTCTCTCTCTCTCTCTCTCTCTCTCTCTCTCTCTCTCTCTCTCTCTCTCTTTGAGTCCATAACAAATCAATCAATCATTTTTTCTCTCCCATACCTCCCCTCCCTCCCTCCCCCCCCCTCTCTCTCTCTCTGTGTGTTTTATATACGGTATGAAGTAAGTTAGTTTTATTGGTAGGTTGGTTAGTTTTGTTGGTTGGTTAGAGAGAAGGAGAGAGAGAGGGGGAGAGCACACCTCTCTCTCTCTCTCTCTCTCATATACAGTATGAAGTAGGTTAGTTTTATTGCATTAGTTAGTTTTGTTAGTTGGCTAGAGAGAAGGAGAGAGAGGGGGAGCACACATCTCTCTCTCTCTCTCTCTCTCTCTCTCTCTCTCTCTCTCTCTCTCTCTCTCTCTCTCTCTCTCTCTCTCTCTCTCTCTCTCTCTGAGTCTCATGTGGGGTATGAAGTCTTAATGTTTTGATTTGGTGTTCTAGACAAAAACCACGTGTGTGTGTGCCGGGGGGGGGGGGGGTTTGAAATAATGGGGTTTTATATTTTAACATTGGATTTATATAGAGATCACGTACCCATGCACTTTAAATATGAGGATTCATTAGATTAGGATAAATATTTTAAGATATTCTTGAAGTCTTAAGATCTCAAGAATATGGGGATTTAAATCTATGTTTATTTTATTCATGAGGTGGGTATAATTTTAGGAAACTTTTAATTTGTCCATGGATTGTGAACAAAGATAAATTGTTAGACTTAAGAGAGGACTTAAGATTAAGGTAAGGTTGAGAGAGGGGTTTCGGATCATGATGGATGTATTCATAGGGATATTCAAATGACTACATCCTTTGTCACAAAAACTCTAATCTCTCATCTAGGAAGCCATGGGAATTTGCTTGAAATTCTCCAATTGCATCTTCAGGACATGTGCATGACCTATATGTAAGTTAGTGAAAGAGCCGCTTGAGATCTGTGAGTGAGATAAACAGATAGGAACCTCACTCCAAATGTTGCTTGCTATAGCAAATCCTATTGTTAATTAATCATATGACCTATATGTAAATTAGTAAAGGAGCCAATTGAGTTATGTGTATGGGATAAACAGATTGGAACCTCGCTCCAAATGTTGGCTTCTATAGCAAATCCTGTCATGATCAATCAAATGCTCTAGAGCACATATGTTTCAAATTTAATGTGTTTGAAGGCTAATCTAATGCCGTCTAGGATATTAAAAATAGTTGATATGCACCTCAATGTTAAAGCATATGTTTTGCACAGCATGGAGGCTTTTGTAGCAAACCAAGATGTGCCTATAGCAGGAAATGTTGTGCGATGCACTCCAAGTGTGCAAATGAATATGCACAAGGTGAAAGAGGTTGTAAGAAAGAAGGCAGTTCATCGTGCACTCAAGCATATTGGAGACTATGACGGTTCTATTGAGTTCTTGAGAGTCGTTCATCGCTTGGATGGGATTGAGAAGCAAGTGAAAACACTATTTTGGCGTCAAAGAGCTTCAATTTCTTTTAGTGAGGACATTGGTAGCCATTTACAGAGGACTGAGAGAATATTGGAGGAGAAATATGAAGGGAACCTTAGTGATGGAGTGAGGATACATGATGAGTTAGAAGAAACCGAGGGCTATATAGGGGAGATATATGACCATATGCAAAAATATTGGCCACATGCTAGATCCTTGGATGATCGTGACGAGAAGATGAATGATCTTATTGACAGTGCAGGTCACATAGAGGATGGAGTATGTGAGTTGATTGCTCATAAGAATGAGAGCTTGGTCACACCTGGGAACGTTGCCCTTGATGTGTAGCTCATAAGAATGAGAGCTTGGTCACACTTGGGAACATTGCTGTCATGAAGGAAAATACAACAAGCCCTAGCCTATGTGTACATGTGTGAACAGCCCTTAAGTTTGAAAAGAGGGTTAGAACAAAAGGGACTAGAGGCCAAAGGCAAGACATCTTTTGATCATTCAATAATCTTGGCTTTACCATCTTCTTGGAGTTAGCTTCTTCTTAGCCTATGAAGCACTCAGCCATGGCCGTCATGTATTCTTGAATCCCCAACCATTAATACATGATGAGGATGTCTTGGTGCAATAGACTTGTTAATTCTTTGTTGTTGCTTAGTTAATTTTCAATTTCAGTTAGATTTCATTCCATGGTTGATTGCTTTCTTACATTGGTATTAGAGCAGTAGCTTAGATCCTTGCAAAAGTCATTTTCAAGTACTAGATTCAGTTTCCTAGGCTAGGGAGAGCAAACCATAGTTAGGAATTTGAGTGATAGGACTTGACAGGACATGAAGGCTTCAAACCGGAGTTACATGTGAAGGTCTACAACAAATAGGGATGAAGATGGTGATTCTTGGCATTACTAATGGAAGAAATGGCGGGCTCCAGCCAAAATAGCAGGTCGTGACCAAGATTTGAGCCAAAAATTGGGGTAAGTGGACAAACTAATGGTTACAGGACTTAGAGGAGGGAAAAGTTAGAGTTACTTTTCATGAAACAAGGGTTTCTTCTCTTTTCCTTCAAGCTGTCCACAAGAATCCATGGCCAAGACAAGATCAAATCTTCTCTCTCTCACTCCTATCATGAGAATGGATTACATGACCTTCTTCCCTGCTTCAGGAGCTTCATTTGGAGTAGCTAATATAGCTACTTAGCATTGTCTTGGACTTTTCATACATGAATATGTCCTCACGCTGTTTGCGCCGCCTACACACACTCCCCTACTGCGTGGAAAATTCAGAAATATGATGGCCTTTGAGCATTGCTAATGATCTTTCTAACCCTGGGCAAGAGGTCTCTCACAAGCTACTTCAAGATTCTTACCATTTTGGAGTTTTCTCTCTTCTTCAAAACCCTAGCTATGGCAGTTTGGGACAGCATCAAAGATTCCTGAAAATTTTGAAGCAAATCATGGGGCTTTTGTGGGCAAAGCATCTCTGAAGCTTTCTCAACCATTTCCCCTCAAGAATCCATCAACATTGGACCGACATTGAAGGAGATTGAAGCCAATGGAGGTCTAGGTATTCAATGGACATCATGAAGCTTTTATGCCATTAAATTTTGGCATTCCCTCTCAAATTTCGGGATCTCTTGGACACATTGAAGCCCTCTCTATTACTTATTGCAACCTACTTCAAGTAGAGAAGGTAATCGGTCTTCATCAACCCTCATTTGGAGCATTCATGGAGTCATGGAGCTTTCATGGGATTAATGAAGCTGAAGCTTATCAAGGAAGGGATTATTCTTGAAGATTGAAGATCTCTTGGACTGATTTTAGAAGGATTATCAAGCTCAACTCACCTATGTCAAGCATGATGGATTGAAGGTCATTCCATCAACAATGCTCTTCTCCAATCAATCAAATGAGGTACTCTAATCACTCTTAATTTCTCTTTACATCCAATTGCTGATCTCATTTCCAATTGTTGAAGAGAAATAAGAGGATTAATGAAGCTTTCATTCATAGCCTAATGCATTACATGAAGCCTATAGGTTATGTCAGTCATTGTCTTTACTAAACCTCTTCAATTTACTGAAATGGCCATCTCTAAATGTCTCAAACTCTTCCATAATGAATGAGCATTACCCATCTACTTTCATTTACTGAAATCAGTAATTTCTTGAGCTTCATTACTCAATCTTTATTGCCTAACCCTGACATGAAATTGATTGCCTATTTTGCCTCTTGATCATAAGAAAATCATTACCCAATTGGTAAGTGAGAAAAGCTTTGTAAGCAGTGAGTCACTGCTGAGGTAAATACCTCTCCATTTCTCATTTACATTTCAGCCTTTTCAATTCCAATCTTGCATATCATGAAAGGGCAAATGAAAGGCAATTATATTTCCTTCCTATTCCATGCATATCATACTGATTTTTAGAGCTAGAATTCACTTGCCATGTACATGCCCACGAGGAAAAGTGGATGCCGGGCGAGTTGGTAGGACAAAAGAGAGGTGACCCTCCCCTACCGACGAGGACCCTGAAGGGGAGCGCAACCCGGCTCGAGAGGGAACTTTGCAAACCCCTCGGGTCTCGGATCCCACACATTTTCAAGTTTAGGTGCAGGTACAAATCTCAAAGGCACTTGAAATCAGCCTACAACATGAGTTTATGGGCAGTGAGTTCTTGAGATATTGGCAAATGTATGGTACTCATGGAAAGTATCAATGTATGAAGGCAAATGCATTCAAGGAAGGTAAATGTATGGCAATTTTGGAAGGCAAATATATGACAGTTTTGGAAGGCAAATGCATGGGAGAATGTATGGCAAATGTATAAAGACATATGGCTGCAGTAAAATGTATGCATCCTATGGTAAAGACACTATGGTTCAGCATTAAAGTTTGGGACAGAGTATGTATGCATACCCTCATTAAAGATTGCAGTCTACATTGAGTTAGACAGCCATTTTACTGATTACAGAGGTCATTTTCAGTATGGGCAGATGTATGAGACTCTCCTACAGGTTTATGAAGTTGGTACATGCTTGGTATTGATGGTACAAGTCATTAATTGACTAGAACAGGGTATTCACTGCCTGCAGGAATTTTCAGACAGCAACAGAAAATCCCTTACAGAAATTTCTGTACTCATCCATTTTCTGCACTTGATAGCTCGTTGGATAGAGGACTCTTCAAGCTTCAAACAAAGCCAAAGACCTCGTAATTTGGAGCTCTAGAAGTGAAGATAATCAAGTTTTTCTACTGCAGGAAATTCAGGACAGAAATCAACCCATGGCTAGGAATAAGAAGAGAGACCCTGTTTTGGATACTATCAATGAAGAATTGAGGGAATATCAACAGGAAAGGGGTGAACATGACACTTCTCAAGATGCCATTTACCGAATGCACTATGAGAACGAAGAGGTCGATGCAAGTTCCACCCACTCCCCTACCAATCAACCCATAGAGATGTCTCATATCTCAATGAATTCAAATAGTTTTCAACAATTGTCAAATGACATAAAGGATATGAAATCAGGCTTTGAGGGTATGAGGTTGGGTATTGACAAGCTTGTAGCACTTCTTGGTGAGAAAATGTTGCCTACAGCTGGTCTTAATGTCCCACATCCTCATATGGCTGAAGAACCACCTAAACCACCTACTCCTAAGGTGGTAGGTCAATTTGAAGTTGGAGAGTCATCTAAAGCTAAGGATTTTGTTCAGCCCACTTCACTTCAGCCACAATTCCATCAACAAAAGGGTCACTTTCAGCCACAAGGGCAAGATCCTCAAGAGAGAGTGCAAACAAACTCAAAGCATGATGAAGACATCCATGGGTGCAACTCTTTCTATAAGCAATTTTACCCTCAAGCAAATGTTGGTGGCTATGAGCAAGGGCATGTTAATTCAGCCCCAAACTCTTATGGGCAGCCACATGGACATGTGAATTCAGCCCCAAATGCTTATGGACAGCCACAACATAATTTCTCTACTCAAGTGCAGCCCAATAGGCCAAGTCCCATGTCAAATCATGGTTGGAATCAGCAAAATAATGGGCAGCAACCACCTTTCAACTCACCTATGCATGGACAACCTCAAGGGTACCATGGACAACCTCCCAATGTGAGCAACACATACTTTCAGCCTCAAGGACATTATTTCCAGCCACAAAGTCATGGTATGCATTATGGACAGCAAACTCCTTATGCACAAGGGCATGGAAATAATGAATATCCTAGGCAAGGATCTTTTGGCAATTCTTTTGGGCCACAACACCATAGTGGGTAGCAGCACCATAATGGACAACCTCCTCAATACGAGAGAGAGTACAAGGAGAAAATAGTTATCTCAAACTTCAAGGGAGAGAACCCTTCACCCATGGAGTTGGAGGAGTGGTTTGACAAGTTAGAGATGTATTTTTCCCTTTACCCAAGGCCCGAGAATGCCAAAGTAAAATTTGCAGCCCTTCATCTAGAAGGCTATGCTCACACTTAGTGGAGATATATGGCGAGGATGGGACATGACTTCTTGTCTTGGGATGCATTGAAAAATGCTATGATTGAAGTCTTTGTTTCCCCTATTGAAAAAGAGCGGTTAGAGAAGAAGTGGTATGCACTTGAGCAACATGGTCTCTCGGTTAGAGAGTACTCAAATCAGTTTTTGAACCTTTCGATGTATGTTCATGGGATCTCCGATAGTGCCAAGTTGAATAAATACATATTTGGTTTGGAACCTACTCTTTCTTCCGAAGTTGGAGCCATGAATCCTACATCCCTACAAGCTGCCATTCAATTGGCTGAACGTTATGGGCAGAAATACAAGGGTTTTCAGCCAAAAACAGGGCATTCTTTTCAGCCTACGCAGTTCCCAAGGACATCAGGCCATTATGGGCATGCTAAAACTGATTTTCAGCATATTGGGAATCCATCAAATACTTTCAGCAATACCTACAGCAAGATACCCACTTTTCCTACTGTTTTTGGGTCAAAACAAAGCAGTAATTTCAGACCTAATGCTGAAAATAGATTTGATGGAAAGAGGACAAATATAAGTGCCAAAACTTCAGCCCCTACTCAAGGCAAACATGTATCGAATGACAAGCTCAAAGATATGTATGCTAAAGGACTATGCTTCAAATGTGGAGAGAAATGGTCACCCGATCATAAGTCCAAATGCAAGGCCAAAAATATGAAGATTAACATGATCATCGAGGATGATTCCGATGTTGAATCTATTGAGGAAGCTTGGCTCAGCTTGATGTCACAACAACTCAAGAAGAGGCGCATGAAAATGAAGAGAATGTCCATGATGAGTTCTATGATCCGATGGATGGGTTTCCTTTCGACCCGAGCGGTCATTATTTGGATGATTCATGGACTGATTTACATCCATCGCTATGTGCCATATCAAGTGATGCATGGAGTGGTTCAAGAGGGGATAATACCCTACGCCTTAAAGGTCAAATCAAGGGAAGGACCGCTCATATACTCACTGATACGGGAAGTACACATAGCTTCATTAATGCTAAGTCACTCAATGGGCTGAAATTGAATACGCATGAAATGCCTACATCACTCAAAATCCAAGCGGCAAATGGAAATTTTGAGAAGAGCAATCAATGCTGTCCAAATGTACCTATCACCCTTTCCCCATTGTGCACTACATCGGTGAGCCTAATTGCATTAGAAATGGGTCCCATTGATATAATACTTGGCTGCAATTGGCTGAAATCTTTGGGTAGATTTACCATGGATCTCAACAACATGGAAATGGAGTTTAAATGGTGTGGACAACAAGTAACACTACATGGAGTTGAAAAGAAAAGAATGGAGATGATCAGCCCCAAGAAGGTTAAGAAAGAGATAAATGCAAAGGCACGTATGTTCACCATTCTTCTTTCCAAGATTGAAGAGGATCAGCCCTCTTCTCCTACCAACAATATGGACCCATGTCTTTGTAAATTGCTGAAAGAATATGATGATATTTTTCAGCCACCTACCTCTCTTCCTCCCAAAAGAGAAGTGGATCATCCCATTGACTTGCTGCCCAATACAAAGCCCATCAACAGACCACCATATCGCCTCTCCAAAGTGGAAAGAGAAGAGGTAGAATGCCAAGTCAAAGAGCTTTTGGAAATGGGTCTCATTAAGGCAAGCCAATCACCTTTTGCTTCTCCAGTCCTTCTTGTGAAGAAGAAAGATGGCTCCTTTCGAATGTGCATTGATTACCACGATCTCAACAAGGTCACTATCAAGAATAGGTATCCAATACCTAGAATAGATGATCTCTTAGATGAATTGAAGGATGCCAAGGTGTTCTCCAAAATTGACTTGAGATCGGGATATCATCAAATACGCATGAAGGAAGGGGATGAATTTAAAACAGCCTTCAGGATGGAGAGGGGTCTTTACCAGTTTATGGTTATGCCTTTTGGGTTATCAAATGCTCCAGCCACATTCCAGTCTCTCATGAATAAGATACTTCAGCCATTGCTCTTTAAAACAGTTTTGGTATTCTTTGATGACATTTTGATCTATAGCAAGAATAAAGAAGACCATTTGCAGCATGTAAAAGAGGTCTTTGACATATTGAGGATACACAAACTGTTTGCCAAGGCCACTAAATGCTCTTTTATGACAAAGGAAGTTGAGTACTTGGGTCATATAGTGGGAGAAGATGGAATCAAAGTGGATCCTAAGAAGGTTCAGTGCGTCAAAGAATGGCCTACGCCAACCAATGCCACTTCATTAAGAGGTTTCCTTGGTTTGTCATCCTTTTACCGACGGTTTATGAAGAACTATGCTCATGTTGCAGCTTCTCTTACCGATCAGCTAAAAAAGGAGGCCTTCTTCTGGGATGAGATCGCTGACAAGAGCTTTAATGAGCTGAAGCAATTGCTTGTTTCAGCACCCATACTAGTTTGCCCTGACTTCTCCAAGACTTTTACCATTTATGCAGATGCCAGTGGTAGAGGTTTGGGGGCAGTTTTGGTACAGGAGCAAGGTGTCATTGCATTTGAGAGCAGAAAATTTGATGACAAATAGAGAGAGATGCATGTTTATGAGCAGGAGATGCTTGCTATCTTACATGCAATCAAGAAATGGCACCACTATCTCTATGGGACACACTTCAAAGTCAAAAGCGATCGTAGGGTCTTGAGATATTTTCTCTCGTAGCCCAATCTTTCTCCCAAGCAAAAGAGATGGTTGGCCACTTTGCAATCATATGATTTTGAAATATCATACATGGCTGAGAAGGATAATGTGGTGGCTGATGCGTTATCAAGAATGTGGGCATGCAGTCTATCTACTGTGTCTACCATCTATAAGGATTGGATTGAAGACATTCAAGAGGAATATGTGCTTGATGAGCATACTGCCCATATTTTACAGAAATTACAGCAAGGGTGTGATGCTGAATTTCCTAATTTTAAAGTGCATAATGGCCTCTTATGGTTTAAGGGTAAAGTGTACTTGATTCCCAGCAGTAAATTCAAGCTGAAGGTGCTTCAAGAGATGCATTCATCGCCAATGGCTGGTCACTTGGGCCTTTTCAAGACGTTTGATAGAGTTCATCAAAGCTTCTATTGGAAAGGTCTATGGAAAGATGTTAAAGAGTATGTATCTCAGTGCTTGGAGTGTCAGCAAAATAAGGATTCCACTCTATTACCAGCCGGCTTACTTCAGCCTTTACCCATACCTACGGGCAAATGGACAGATATTTCCATGGATTTCATAACGGGATTGCCTACTACCAGTCATGGATGGAACAATATCTATGTGGTAGTTGATAGATTGACCAAATCAGCCCACTTTATCCCAACTAAAGTCCAATTTTCAGCAAGGCAAGTCGTCGAGCAATTTATGGAAGATGTGTTCAAACTACATGGTATGCCTATGAGAATAGTATCAGACCGCCAACTAAAGTCCAATTTTCAGCAAGGCAAGTCGTCGAGCAATTTATGGAAGATGTGTTCAAACTACATGGTATGCCTATGAGAATAGTATCAGACCGTGATTCGAAGTTTATGGGCAACTTCTGGAAAAGTCTATTCTCATCTATGGGTACTTTCCTCACTCCTAGCACGGCCTATCACCCTCAGACTGATGGGCAAACGGAGAGAGTCAATCATTGGGTGGAAGTGTACCTTAGGCATTATTGTCATGACACACAAGCTTCATGGGATCGTTGGATCCACCTTGCTGAATTTTGCTATAATAACACGCACCACATGAGCATTGGGATGTCTCCGTTTGAAGCTCTTTATGGGTATAAAGTCCAACTTCCATCAGTTTTATTCCATGAAGACATCAACCCACAAGCAAAGGAAGAGTTGGAAAGAATGGAGTTGCTCATGAGGCAATGCAAGGACAGCATAAGGAAAGCACAAGAGGTAATGAAGGTCTATGCAGATGAGAAAAGAAGACATTTAGACTTCAAGGTTGGAGATTGGGTATGCATTATGCTTCATTAAAGGGTGGGAACAATAAGCTTGCTCATAGGTTTTATGGGCCATACTTGATCTTGGACAAAATTGGAGAGCTTGCTTATAAACTTCAGCTACCATCTTCTACTAGAATACATGATGTATTCCATGTTTCACAGCTGAAGAAGTATGTTGGGCCCGATGTACAAGTATTGGAAGAGTTACCACCATTGGATGAGGCAGGACTGATCATATATGAACCTGAAAGCATTATTGGAAAGAGAGAGAAAGTTCTCAGAAATCGTACTCTCATTGAGTATCTCATTAAGTGGAAGAATTTGCCCATTGAAGAGTCTTCTTGGCAACCATCCACTTATGTCAGTAACTTTCCTTGGTTATTACAGGATGATATATGATGCAATATGCAGTGACTGTGCAGAGACAGCTTGCTGTATGAAATTTCTGCAGACAATAAAACTGTCCTGACTTCATCAAAATTTGATTTTGATGTTATGGGGTGATGCTTGGGAGTGTATACTTCGTTTCTACACCTCATACGCCTCATTTGGACCAATATATCAAAAGTTATGGCAGTTTTAGTGAATCAGCCCTGTTTGGATAGCAGCCAGTTTTCTCACAGTTTGGCATGCAAAAAGGTCTTCTTTTCATGGACAGTGCTTTCTTATCACTTGGAAGATGAATGGGCATGATTACTATCATCCTTGACTTGGATTAGTCCATTACTTCTTGGTTTTGAGGACAAAACCATCTTCAGGACGGGATGGTTTGTCACGAAGGAAAATACAACATTAATATTTGCACCTTGGATTAATTCCAGCCTTTGTAAATTCAGCCCTAGCCTATGTGTACATGTGTGAAAAGCCCTTAAGTTTGGAAAGAGGGTTAGAACAAAAGGGACTAGAGGCCAAAGGCAAGACATCTTTTGATCATTCAATAATCTTGGCTTTACCATCTTCTTGGAGTTAGCTTCTTCTTAGCCTATGAAGCACTCAGCCATGGCCGTCATGTATTCTTGAATCCCCAACCATTAATACATGATGAGGATGTCTTGGTGCAATAGACTTGTTAATTCTTTGTTGTTGCTTAGTTAATTTTCAATTTCAGTTAGATTTCATTCCATGGTTGATTGCTTTCTTACAATTGCCCTTGATGTGTAGCTTACTTCTTTGAAAGTTTGTCTTAATAGGTTTTCAACGATGTTGACCCATATGAATCACGACGTAGGCTAATCCCCTTACATTGGAGAACATTTCCCTTGATGTGCAACTTGCTTCTTTCAAAGTTTATCTTGATAGGTTTTTGGCAATGTTAACTTGAATGAATCACTGCATAAGTACATCCTCGAATCCATGGTTTCCTTGGTGTATATATAACCTCTTCCGGATTATAAAAATTTTTTAGAATGATTTTAATGGTTTCTTTTTCCATCTCTCACCTTGGTATTCTTTTGATTTGGAGCCGCAAACACCTTTGGATCTATAGCACCTTCGATCCTTTGGCAAGCCCTACGTATGAATCCATTGGCAAGGCTTGGGGAGAGAGAGAGGTGGGGGGAGATTAGGCAATGCTTGGCTGGCCTTTGTTGAGCATTGTGTACACATGTGCTCATGCATGGCCACGTACTCATTTGCTTATGTATGTTGGACCTAATGCATGTCTATTCTTTTGCTTTTGAGTCTCAAATATGGTCAAGACTAGCATATTTTCAAGTTTGAGTGGTGCTTACTAGGCCTTCGGTGATGAGAGTTGTGTGCAAATGTGGATGAACAGACATCCATTAGAGAGAGGGGTTAGTAGTTGGCCTTTGGCGAGCACCATGTACACATGTGCTTATGCATAGCCATATATGCATTTACTTATCCATGTTGGACCTAATGCATGTCTATTAATTTGCTTTTGAGTCTCGAATATGCTCGAGACTAGCATATTTTCAAGTTTGAGTGGTGCTTTGCTAGGCCTTCGATGACAAGAGTTGTGTGTAAATGTGGATGAATGGACATCCATTAGAGAGAGAGGGGTTATTAGTTGGCCTTTGGCAAGCACCATGTATGCTTGTGCTAATGCATGGCCACTTACGCATGTGGTTATGCTCATGAGTTTGGGTCAACTTTGATTTAGGTTTTTTGATTGCAAATGTGTTTATCGATTGTATCTTGAGTATTTTGAGATTTTTGCATTCAAACTCTTATACTCTTTTGAAAGTTTTGTGTAGTCATCATGGAACAAAGCAATGCCATATGTTCTAGACATAGTGCATTCAATGCCATTGAATGCAATTGATATTGTGTAATTAAAGAGAATGGCCATGACATCATCTCTTCGATGCTTGTCTACTTGGAACCGTTTGCATGGGTATGGGAGATAGTTCTAATTGTATTTACATCAAGGTGTTGTGTACTTTTTTCGGAGATAATTATTTGTATATATTGTTGCAGCCAAAGTGTGGAGTCTAATAGAGTTAGTAAATTAGTGTGTGAAAAATGAAAGAGGTGGCAAGGCAATAGGGAATGCGTGTTGCTAAATCTACAAGAACAGCAAGGGTTCAAAGGAACACAAAGGCTGCTTCAAGTCCTTTGGATTTTAAACGTCTCGAGACCAAGATGAATGAGTTGATGGAATTGCAAATGAGTTTATGCACACTTGTCGATCATGCACTTGCCATTTACTCCACAGAGCTACATGAACAGGCTAAGGGTTTGTATAGTGTTGTGTACGAGACAAAGCACACCCAAAGTGTTATTCAACAAGTCTCGAGTGGTCTAGGTGGTGAAGTAAGGGAACTTTCGACAATTGTCTCTAAGACAAGCAAATTGATGAATTTATTGGTGAATGATATGTGGGCATCGCTTTGGGGGCTTGGAGATAACCATGAGCCTGTGATTTGCTAGAGAGGTTGTCGATTACCATTCTTGCAATTTCAAATGAATGTCAATAGGTTTAATTGCTACTGTAGCAATTGAGTCGTCAAATGAATAGCCACAGCTAAGGAGGAAGACTTGCTCAGGATCAAGCTTATAAGCTATTATTATCTTCCTTATTATTTTAAAGTGCTTGGGCCACCACTTTTTTGTGGTAATGTGTGCTTCCTTTTTGTGGGGCCTACATTGGTTTTGATGTGGCAAAGATAGACTGAGTAAAATGTATTGGGTACTTTGAATATGATGTGATGTCTCTTTCTTGAGGTTTTGTCTATCAGAAGAGGCATTGTGTCTTGCAATCTAGATAGAACTTTGTTGATTTTTGCAATGTAATGCATATGGATGTAATATTCTCTATAGAATGCTTAGTGTATGGTCCAATTATAATATTTACATTAAATGTTCATGTCTCTCCCTCCCTCCCTCCCTCCCTCCCTCCCTCCCTCCCTCCCTCCCTCTCTCCCCCTCTCTCTCCCTCCCCCTCTCTCTCTTCAACGTTTGGTTCAATGTGTTAGGACTTGGATTAGATCACATTTTTTATTTTGAGTATGTATTTGTTGCTCAGGATAAAACTTATAAGCTACTATTGTCTTGCTTATTGTAAAGTGCTTAGGCCACCACTTTCTTATGGTGATATATGCTTCCTTTTTGTGAAGCCTGCATCGATTTTGAAATGTAATGGGTACATACAATGTGAAGCCTCTTTCTTAAGGTTTAATCTATATAAAGGATAGTCTTGCAATTTAGAGAGAAAACTTAATTGATTTTTGCAATGTAATACAGTTATGGTCTTTATTGGCCTTTTTAAATTTGAATTTTAAAGTGCATCGACACATGTTTTTTTGTAATGTTGTGTGCTTTCTTTTTGTGAAGTTGCATTTCATGGGCTAAGAAATAATGCATCATTTTTTATGTGCCAAGTCTAAAGATTAACTTATAGAGAAATTTCTTATCTCTTGCAATTTGTGAAGAGATAACTTTGCTACTATTTTCGTTATGGCAAATGTAATTCTTGAATCTTCATTAGGTCTTTGCTAAGTACTGGCATAGTTTCGTGATTGTTGGTGTTGGGAATAATTTAAGAATCTTGATGTTTTGGGTATACTCTGCATTCTTATTGAATGATATATTTGGGTTTGAGTTATAGGCTTGGGGGATCACTTGTTGCTTAGATATAATTTTTATTTGTCTCTCTTTGGATCAGATATCTAATTATATGTAGAACAAGGGGGCATAAAGAGATGTGTTCTACTATGGTTGGGTGCCAAAACAGTTCATGCAGAGAAGCTCTAAATCATGATAGCATGATTCATGAGGGAGTTCAGGAGTAGGCTGCATAGTATGTAAAATATGCCTTCTCGCGTTGGGATTCTAGATGGGAATTTGAATTGATGGAGCAACAATTTGCTTTTGCTATGAAATATAATTGCAATATTGGAAATAGCCAAAATCCAAAAATTTTTATGATTAACGAGTCGTGTGTCAATAAGGCTCCAACTTTTAGCCCTCAAAATGGAGGTTTTTGTTCCATTTTGCATGCTTTACCTGTAATGGATAGTCATCCTGCAACTACAATATTGTTATTTTAAGACTCGATTGTGCATTCCATGGGAAGTCTTTCTGCAATGTGTGAGTGATGTTCTGCTAAATTGTGGAGATGTGAGACTCAAGTGCAAGGATAAGTTTTGTTTGGTAAACATTGTTATCGGAATGGAAAAGTAATGTTGTAACCATTGCAACATCCCCCACAACCATTGCATGATTTGGTGCATGGTATGCATCCTCAAAGTAGAATATTTAAGAATAATATATAGGTGTATAATAGTGCTCTTGCATTTGTGTCACTTGGTGCCCATGTTGATGAGTTTTTGTCTATTGCGGGGAATTCTTATACCTTTAGAGTGCATGGCTCCATTTATCATCGTATAGGCCCTCTGCTTCCTAATGTGCAATGACAAGAAAGGCCAATATTTGCACAACTTTATGTTTATGATATTGAGCATGAGTTATCTAATCGATTGGGTTCTATGCCTAATTTATTACCTAATTTACTTGGGGACCTTTAGTATATGATGCATCAACACAATGTATATGCACAAGCTTTTAGATTCGTGGGTATGCAATTGCAAAACAATCCCTTGCATGATTTAAGAATGACTATTTTTGGCATTCAGCAAGCTAATAGACAAAATTCAGCTCCAGTGGCAACTGATGTTGTAGCTATCATGTAGAGATAAGGCGATGAGAATAGTCTCGATCATCGAGATATACATGTTCACAGTCGAGATTGGACGATGTATTGCTATTTCAAACTTGCATAGGATGTATATGCCAATGCTATATGTTCTTCTTTTTCTTATGGGTGATGATGGTTGGCATGTAAAGGTGCCTTATAGTAATGTTAATATTCTAGTTAATCTACATGGATTATCTAATAAGAACAGTGTTACTCAGATGCAATTTTATGCATTTTGACTACAAGTGCGTGAGGACACTGAGGTTTGCATGTTGTGTGGTGGTCGATTGTTGCAAGAATTTATTGTTGATGCTTATTGTAGTGTGGAGCAATGTAGGTTGGCTTGGTGTTGTCAGAATCAATTAGTCTTACACTCGGAAGTTTATAAAGGCTTGGTAGATATGATGGGATTTGATGGATAATGGGCCAGTACAAGTTATTGGTGCCTCTGTTGGTAAAAGGGTGGTTTTGCCATCTTCTTTTACTGGTGGGCCAAGGCACATGTATTAGTTGTGTTAAGATGCCATGGCTATAGTGCGAAGTAAGGGAAAACCAGATCTCTTTATAACAATGACATGTAATCCCAAGTGGTCAGAGATAACTAATGCTTTGTTGCTTGGATAAACTGCTTATGATTGTCCTGATTTGACTTCTCGGGTCTTTCATAAAAAATACGATGATATGATGCATACATTGTTGAAAAGGAAATTTTTTGGAAATGTTGTAGGCTATGTTAGTGTGATTGAGTTTCAAAAGTGAGGGTTATCGCATTCTAATACTTTACTGATTTTGGAGCACCCTTTTAAACCCTCCAAAGCATGACATTATGATAGGTTTTTTTGTGTTGAATTTCCTGATAAAGCAAGGTTTTTAGCTTTGTTTGAAACTGTCTCAAAGTGCAATGTCCATGGTCCTTGTGGTGCGCTGAATCCCAAGAGCCCTTGCATGCATGATGGCCAATGTACAAAAAAAATTCATTGGAGGTTTGTGAATGTGACAATTGTTGATAGTTGTGGCTATCTTGTTTGTAGAAGATGGGATGATGGAAACACGATCACAATAAAGGATGATACTATTGATAATCGATGGATTGTTCCATACAATCCTTAAGTAAGAAATATAATGCATATATAAATGTTGAGGTATGCTCAATAGTGGTAGCCGTTAATTATTTGTATAAGTATATATACAAGGGACATGATCGTGCAACCATCAAGTTTTCTGTTGGAAGCTCAGAGTTGAATGGTATGAGCATCTGTGAAGTGGACGAGATTGAGAGTTATTAGATGCACGATATGTTTTTGCTTTAGAAGGATGTTGGTGAATATATGACTATGCATTGCACAATGAGAAGCCTGATATATAGTGGTTGCAAGTGCACTTACTTAGTGAGAATTGTTTGGTGTTTTGAGGTACAGACAATATATAAGATGTTATGCAAACTGAAGATATTAAGAAAACCACTCTTACAGAGTGGTTTGCATGCAATTGTGTTCATCCAGAGGCTTGAGCTATTCACTATCAAGACTTCCAGATGTATCGGGTGTGGAATGCACAACGAAAGGTGTGGATGAAGAGAAAGAGTGGAAATACATGTGGTCGAATATACTTTGTGCTGTCTACATGTGGTGAGCGTTATTACTTGCGAATGCTCTTAACAGTGTCTTGTGGATGTAAGTCTTTTGAGGATTTGTGTATTATTGGCAATGTGATGTACAATACTTTTAAGGAAGCTTGCATTGCAAAGGGTGTGTTAGAGGGTGATGATGAGTGTGCTATGTGCTTGGAAGAAGCTACCTTTGTGCAAATTGGTGCCCAATTACGTGCTTTATTTGTTGCAAATTTGGTAATTTCTGAGCTTGCTTAGCCTAGTCAGCTTTGGGATAGGTTTATGGTGCCAATGGTAGATGATATTTTGTATAAATTATAGCTAGAGCATACGCATTTATCTTTTGGAATTCTACACCAAGAGGCATCAAACAAGGCTTTATTGCATCTTCAAGACCTTTTACGGCAGCATGGACAAAGATAATCTGACTTTGATGGATTGCTAGAACCTCATCGAACAGATTCTTGGTTGTGTGCTAACCCTCTTTTAGAATATCAATAGGCATATGACATATTGGAGCAACGTAGAGTTTGTCTTTCTATGTAGGTAATGTTGAATGATGGACAAAGAGTTGCATATAATGTAGTTATGGATGCTATTGGTGCAAACTATGGGGATTTTTTTTTTGGATGGTCTTGGTAGGTCTAGGAAGACATTTCTTTATAAATGTTTGGTTGCTAGGCTATGCAGTGATTATCATATAGCATTGGCAATGGCATCATTTGGCATAGTTGCTTTGCTTCTACAAGGTGCACTTGTAATATTCCTGTTTAGAGCGATCTTGCTCAACTATTGAAATGGTCAAGCCTTATCTTGTGGGATGAGGCTTCCATGATGCACATGTATGCATTTGAGGTAGTTGATAGAACTTTGAGGGATATTATGAGTTGTGATAAACTATTTGGTGGAAATGTCACTTTACTTGGAGGTGATTTTAGATAGATCCTACCTGTCGTTATGAAGGGCTCCTGTGAAGATATTGTTAATGTGACACTATGTTACTCTCATTTGTGATAGTGTGTTAAGGTGCTAAGGTTGTATGGGAATATGCGGATGTAAACAGTTGGTGATGTAATGGATAATGGGTTTATTGGTTGGATTCAAGGATAGGGGATGGAGTGGTATTACAAAGAATTGTGATAAGTTACATATTCCATTTGGCATGGTATTAAAAGGACACTCTATTGAAACCTTGGTTGATAGTGTGTACATTGAAGTATCCATTGCGAGAGACTTTGGAGCACATTTCAACGAGTGTGGTATACTTGCAGTACATAATATAGAGGTGGCTTCTTTGAATCATCATGCATTATAATTGATGCATGGAGAGGTTATACATTACTATAGTGCGGATTCGATTTTGCAGATATGGATAATGGTAGCTCATTTTTGTACTCTGTAGCGTATCTAAATACACTAGATCTTAACAGCAATAGAGGGGGAGTTTCCTCCCCCTCTATTGCTGTTAAATATGAATGCACCTATTATTCTGATTAGAAACTCAAATCTGGGAAAAGGTCTTGCAATGGTACACGGTTGATATGTAAGGCATTCAATAGAAAGGTGATAGATGCTGAGATAATAACTTAAACAAATATAGGGGAATGAGTTTTCATTCCTAGAATCACTTTTATTCCTAGCACTTTGCAATTTCCGTTTACTATGAGCTGGAGGCAATTTCTTGTTTGATTGGCCTTTGCTATGACGATCTATAAGTCATAGGGCCAAACTTTGTCTTTTGTTGGTCTTTACTGGAAGACATCGATATTTGCACATGGACAGTTGTATGTTGCATTTTCAAGGGTGAAATCCTCATGTGGTGTGAGAGTCTTGCTAGATGAAAATGGGAGCATTGTAAATGTCACAACCAACATTGTATAAAGGGATATACCTCAGAAGATGCAATAAGGTGTATTGCTTTTTTGTAAGGATGCATGCTAAGATGTGTTTTTTGGAGGGTGCAATGGTATGCTTGCTTTTTTACAGGGATGTATCCATTGAAATTTGACAGCTTCATAGTCAGTGCTTGGCTCATATGTGAAGTGGCCTTTATGCCACATTTGGTTGGCATATATTGAGTAGTAATTGATTATTTCCTACATTATATTTAAGTGTTTACTCAACTTTTACAGATGCCTACTCCAAGTTGGGGCTATTATCTAGCTTTTGAGTATCAAAAGGAACTTTAATGTATCTTGTGTATAGTAACGACACATGATATTATAAGAAGTACGCTTGGAAGGGTCATCGAGCATTTATATGATGATGTCAATATAGAGATTTTACTACCAATTTTTATTGAGGTAGTGCATTGTGGATATACTCAATGTTTTCGAGTGCATATGGGTGAACTTGAATAGGACAAGAGGTTTCAATGATCTCACACTGATAGAATACCAAGGGGGTGGGTGACGTATGAATTTAAAGACCTCAGTTGCTTTGTGATGGTACATCAAGCTATGCTAATGCCTACTCAATGGTTTGCAGGTGTTAGGCCATGTATTGTTATTCTAAAGTTAAGTAATCTTTGTCAATCGTTAGATGTATTTACGTTTACAATGTGGCTTTCTAAAATTTTAGGTGCAAGAAAGAGAGAAAAGATTGTCATGTCCCTTGTATCATTGCCAAGGCAAGGAGTGGCAACGGGACTTGCTTCACCTAACCATATTGTGTTGAAGAATGGAAATTGTGCTAGTGATTCCTTGAAGAAAAGAAAGTTTTATTTTGGTCAGTCTCCATGTGAAATTTTTTATTTTTTTTGTTCACATTGGGGCTCATTTTGTAACGTTTGGATATAGATGCATAGGCACAATCAAGGAGTAGCACTTTGTGGTTTGTTGATGCTTGACTTTGTGGTGCAAAGTTATTGGCGTAATCTTTGGAACAAACTTTGGTTTTGGGCTCTACTTCACCTATGTGTATTATTAATACAAAGAGTTTGTTTGTAATGCTTGAATACACTTGGATTTGTAATTGTGACATCCAAGGATAATATAGAGGTACTTTTAACTATTGCGTAGAGAAGGATATGAGTTTACAAGTTTGGTGCATGGTCATTGCACATATATATGAGTGTCTGTACACTTAGATACAAATGCATGTTTAGCATTTTATACATGCATATACGAGAGAGAGAGAGAGGGAGAGAGAGAGTGTGTATATGTGAACAAAGAGGGGAGAGATGTAAAGAGGGTGAGAGAT
The DNA here is from genome assembly GCF_053477565.2 of Lygodium microphyllum. Taxonomy (NCBI): domain Eukaryota; kingdom Viridiplantae; phylum Streptophyta; class Polypodiopsida; order Schizaeales; family Lygodiaceae; genus Lygodium; species Lygodium microphyllum. The sequence goes on from NC_141164.1 coordinate 14,912,806, forward strand.
AAAGGGGTTGGGGTTAGAGGAGAGGAACAAGAAAGGGGAGGGAGGGGGAGAGGTGAAAAAGGGGGCAAAAGGAAGAGATAGAGGTTGCAGAGGGAGAAGATAGATGAAAAGGGAGGAGGGAGGGAACGAGAAGAAGATATGAGAGAGAGAGAGAGAGAGAGAGAGAGAGAGAGAGAGAGAGAGAGAGAGAGAGAGAGAGAGAGAGAGAGAGAGAGAGAGAGAGAGAGAGAGAGAGAGAGAGAGAGAGAGAGAGAGAGATGGGTAACAAATATATGAGAGAAGAGTCACAGAGAGAGGAGGGGGTGAAAAGGGGTAGGGAGAGAGGCAAAAAATGGTAAGAGAGATTTAGGATAGAGAGAAGACAGTGAGTAAGCATGTGATTTCTTGCACTCAAGGATATAAAACATGCATTTCATATGTCTTTTGTTTGTGGTCGAGTGGAAAAGAAGAGTATGCGTTCATGTTATAGTTGTGCAATGGAAGCGAATTGTAAGGTGTTTTTACACTCAAGGATGGCAAAGTTATTGTGCAATAGGGAAGTGAAGCTGCCGTGCGATAGCTCGCGACAGCTTCACTTCCCTATTGCGCCGCTTTGCAGCAGCAAAGTTGTCGCAAATCAAGATAACAATCCATTGTGTGGGTGACAAAGAGGCATATGTAAACCCTTACGTCTGATATGATGAAGAGGGAAATTTGATTCTTATGGACTATTGACCGGTGCTGGTGATAGCATTAGGTAGAGGTAGAGGTAGAGGCCTAGGGGGGTAGACCCAAGAGCTGATATTTTGTTGGACTTGTGGTCACCCATGGCACATGTTCTCGCACTGCCTCAAGAGGGAGCACACAAATTAAGAAAAGTCTGACCTCAGATGCATAGAGTGTGGAACCACCCACCTATTTGTCGATTTCCCTAGATGAAAACTATCCTCAATGGAGAGGCTATGCCCCATCCCATTGCATGTTATGGCTCGAGCACAAACAAAGCAGGTTGGCATATCACTACTAGGGCCCTAGCAACCTAGACATAGCCTCAATTTGAAAGAAGATCCGTAGGCGAAGAAAGAAAAAAAGCGAAGCAAAGATCACACTTAAAACTAAGAGTGCCCCTACACTACCCCTTGTGAAGAAAGTCATGGATGAAAGGGTAGGAACATTTACTCCGAAGACTGCAAAAAAAGGGAGTGCTAAGACCCCAATCTGAAGCACCAACTTGAAACCATAGATAAGGTCAAGGAGTGGGTGAGAGAAGCCTAAGAACACTTAAAGGACACGAAGCCCATCTTGGAGGATGAAATCGATGATCTCTCAAGTGTGAGCACACTGGTTTCATCTATGCGATCAAAGTTGAGAGAAGCCGCTGCACCTTAAGTAAGCAATGCGGAATAGACAGAGGTTGAATGCCACATGGCAATAAGCTAGCCAAGGCCATTGGCCAAGGGGCGTAGGATCAGGAGATAAGCAAGCAACTAGCAATCTTCTTACGATGCTAATAACCACCCTGGTGACTTTGAGCTTAGGAGACCTGCTTAGGCAACATCCAATGCTATGGCAAGATTTGAAACAATAAGTGGAAGGACCGCTTCAACAAAGGACAATTGACTTGCATAAATATGACATAGTGACATGGATATCGAGCTTGACACTGCACTTAGTGCCCAAGTCCTTACATGTCAACACCTTCTGGGAAGACACTGAGATGCATGTGATCTTGCCAGTTTTAGCACTAGGAGACACTACACGAAAAGCAATCGTAGACACGGGGGCAGGAGGAGTCAGTGTGCTTAGCCATGCCTCTACAGAGATCTCGCTATTTTAAATCTCAATACTTGACGTGTTTGTCAAACCAACGAGATTACAAACAGGAGGAGTCAGTTGGCTCTAAAGAGATCTCTTTCGCTAGATTGGTAGAATAGATGTGCATCGAGCAAATCGTCTCCAATGCCTTGTCTAGTGGCTTCTCCCGTTGGTATGTGAGACATACGATTAGCCATATAGTGTTGCTTTCCCTTGTGTATGACAACTTAGAAGTCAAATTTGAGAAGCAAAAGTAGCCATCGAGCTATGCATCTTGTAGTGCATGGTTTGTTCACTAGATACAGTAAGGCTTGATGGTCAATGAAGAAAATAAAGGCGTAGCTAGAAGATAATGCCGAAATTTCTTTACGACAAACACCATGGCTAACCCCTCTCATTCAATTGTGGAGTAATTTATTTGTGTATCAATGAGTTGTTTGCTAGCAAAACTCATTGGATAGTCTAGATTCTGGTCATTAGGCTGGCACAACACAACTCCAATTGCAAATTTCGAAGCGTCGATATGAGCATGAAAGGTTACACTCCAGTATGGGGCCCTTAAGATTGGTGCAGTGATTAGAGCCTTTTTCAATTCCTCATATGCATGCTAGCATTCATGAGTCCACTCAAATATTATCAACAGCTTGTACAAGGGTCTAACAATCGATGCATAGTTCAGCATAAACCATCGATAGTACCCTGTAGGGCCGAGGAAGCACTGAACTCCCATGTAATTGGTTGGGGGTGGAAGGTCAACAATAACACTGCCTTTCGAGAAGTCATTGGCAATTCCATTCTTGGACACCACATGCCCTAGGATGCATCTGTGCTTTACCTAGAACTAGCACTTTAAGGGGTTCAATGAGAGATGATATAGTCTGCATTGTTCAAATACTACTCAAAGTTTGCCTAAGTGTTCCTTCCAATTGGAGTGAACACATAAGTCGTCAACAAAGTTCTCTAACTCTTTCCTAAGCATGTCCTTAAATATTGCACACATGAGCCTTTGAAAAGTGGCAGGTGTGTTAGTCAACCCGAAAGGCATGACTACGTAGGTGAAGATGCCCCACTCGGTGGCGAATGCAATCTTGTGCCTATCGTTAGGATGCACTTGCACCTGATTGTATCTTGAGAAGCGGTCCATAAAATTGTAGACCTCTTTTTCCGCTACTCTCTCGAGCATGTGTTTGGTGTATGGCAATGGGTTGTTCCTCTTGGTAGCAGCATTTACATTCTTGTAGTTGACACACACTCTGATCTTGCCATTCTTCTTCAATACGATCACTATGGGAGAAATCAAGTCTATGTGCTCAATCTCGTAAATGATCCTGCCCTTAGCAGCTTGTCAATTTCTTCCTTGACAGTGTGAGCATGCTTGCGATTCATAGGGTACGATCACTACTTGATCGGTGTTGCATCGCGGGTCATGGGAATATTATGAGTTACGACACTCAAATCTACCCCTTTTAACACATCGAGGGACCAAGCAGAGACGTCCATCTCGCAAGAGAGCAATGAGACTTGCCTCCTCTTCATCGATCAAGTCATCGTAATAAAGACAGGTCGGGATGTCTCCCCTTCCTTGGCTAGATTAACCTCCTTGGTCCTTCTATTGGTTCACTTGCTTGCCCTTGTCGTTTGGCTCCTAGCAAGATCACTATTCTATCACCTTTCTTAAAGTTAGTAAATCGCTTTGGCAGGCCTTGCAGCTTCCTTTTCTCTCGAGCCTATATATCCCTAGGATACTTGTGTCGCTCCAACCTTCGGTGCCTCAAGTGGAGTGGCAGGTTTCCTTTGGTTTATCTGGTCTTAGGTGGTTGTGGAACCTCAAGATCACTATTTGAACTCACCTCTAACTTAGAAACAAACTCTCCATCTTCGCTAGAAGAGGGTGTCTCACCTGGTGGTCCTAGTTTGGATGGTGACTCTGTCTTAAGCACTGGCAAGGCACTTGGCTGGGCAATGCTTGCTTGTCCATACGTGGGCTGGAGTCATCTCGAATATGTGCACTCTTCCTATGCGGGTTGGAATCAGCTCGAATATGCTCTATCACCCCTCTCTCAGTGTCATATTCCACTGTATCCATCTCTCCTTTGCTTCCATCATTGAAGGAACAACAATCCTCATATTCTTCGCTAGAACCATCCTTCTCTAATTGCTTGTCATCTCCTAGGTCTTGATAGAGCCTTTCCTTCTCGTCGGTGACTAAGGCCTAATTGTATGTTAAGTTTAAGTCGTGCACTTTGGTCCATTACCACTTAGGGTTGTCCAAGAGATATTGGATATATTTAAGATTAGCGGCTAGATTGCTAGCTAGCTTGCTTGTAAAATATTCTACGATCTCCAGGAGTTCTCGCTTGTTACTTGGGATGTGGAGTTCAATGGGGTTGGATCATCCATTCGAGCTTTTGGCCATCATGTAGATTGGCACTGAGGATGCGTTTCTAGGCTTATTAGGTGTCCTAGCAGCTTGCTCATGCTCCTCACTGTCTGAGAATGGTAGATTGATCGTGGCTAGCACATACATCAAATCTTGCTCATTCTGGAGATAAGGGATGTACTTGGTGAGTGGCCCGTATGATTTTCTAATTTATGCATCACCCTTTAGTACGGTGGAGATGGCATCCAGGTCGAATCTGGTATGGTCTTCCATGTATCCATCTCTACTTTTACTGCCTTCATTCGATTGCCTAAGAAGATTAGACTATTACCCCAGTCTTCTATGACCCATGCATTGCGCATCTAGGGCCGGGCTAACAGGATGTCATAGTCCACTCCCTTCATGACTATAAAATCAACAGAGAATTGGATTCATGCGATATTCAATGGCCAGTTCTTTAATGGCTGCACTTTCATTCCATTGGATAGGGTGACATTGGACCTAGTATTCTCAATAGGCAGGTTATCCCAATCCTGGAGTACTGCTTGGCTCAACACACTAACTCCTACTCTCGTATCCACAATTCCCTTTCTCATGGTGTCTCCTAGAGCTAGGACCGATAAGACTGTATGCATATTGGTGCCTTCCCAAAAAGCATTGATGTGCAAGGACTTGAGCACCGAGTGCAGTGTGAGACTGGGTATCTGAGCTACTGCATTATGATTGTGTAGATCAACTGTCTCTTGCTCCATTGGTCCTTCAATCCACAACTTCAATTATTGCCATAGTGTTGGATGTTGCCTAAGCAAATCTCCTAGGCTTAGAGTCACCAGGGTGGTCACTAGTGTGGCGAGGAGGTCATTAGCTCCTTGCCTCTCTCTTAATTCTGTGTTTCTTGGCCAATGGCCTTGACTGATTTGCTGGCTCGTAGTGTGTAGGCTTTGTTTAAGCATCACTGCTTGTGGTACGGTCACATCCCTTGACTTTTGTCGTGGAGGTGAGGTTGGTGTGCTTACGCTCGAGAGATCATCAATCTCTTCTTCCAATATGGGCTCAACATCCTTCAGGTGCTCCTGGGCTTCTTTTACCCACTCCTTGACCCTTTTGATGGCCTCAAGTTGGCGCTTTGGGTTGGGTATTCCCTAACCTTTGCACTCCCCTTCTTAGCCGTCTTTGGAGCTGACGTTTTTGCTTTTGTATTTGTCACCCTTTTTTCGGCAGGTAGCATCATGGCACTCTCAGTTTGTAGCATGACCTTTGCATTAGCTTTCTTTCTCCTTCACCTAGCTCTTCTTTCCAATTGAGGTTGCATCTAAGTTTTTGGGTCTAGGCAGTGATATGCTGACCTGTTGTGTTTGTGTGTGGGTCATGACAGGGAATGGGATGGGTGTGTCTTCTCCTTTAAATGTCTCAACTCCAAACAGCCCCAGTGGTATACATGGCTCATTTGCCGCTCTAGAAGGTGGCTTTCGTTTAGGGCATTTGGCAAACATGTGAGTGATTCCACACTCTGGGCATCTAAGATTGGCCTTTTCCCGATTAGCTTGCTCCTGTTAGGGGTAGCATGAGGAGATGTGTTTTGGGTGACCACAATTCCAATAAGAAATCGGTTCATGAGTTTGCTTTCATAGGCCTTTGCCTCTACCCCTTCCTAACGCCATCACCAGTACTGGTCGGCAATCCATAAGGATTGCATTGCCCTCTTTGTCATACGATATGTAGGGGTACATGTAAGGCTCTTTGTCGTTCGACTTCTCCATATGGTGGATTGGAGTATCGCTCAGAGGATGGGTTACATAGGGTCCAGGTGGTCTAGTATGCATGTGGGGTTTATCTCCATCCTAGGAATGGCCAGTTTGGCATCATTAAGTGCCGGGAGAGCCAATGGGGCTCCCATTTTGAAGAAATTTTGCGGCCTATTTGCTAGGTAAGGCTATGCATATGGTTGTGAGGACAGGACTCTCCTCGGTAGCCTGTAATACAGAGTATCATGGCTGAACCTACTGCAATTGGTGCAAGTCAGGACCTCGGGTCCTGACACTCAGTTGGCAGGTGGTTTCCATGACAATACACACATTGGACACGATCTATTTCCTAGACCTCTAGCCTTGTCTCTGCTTGTGTCTATGTAGCTCTCTGTGGCTCTATAGTATTATGTACTTCCTTATTCTGGATTGCATTGTTCTATTTTTCCCGAGGGAGGTTGAACTTCACAGTCTTGGCAAAAGGAACATTCTCTTTTGGAACTACGGGTTCTCATTTCTTTGCTCGCATTATTGCGGCCACTTTCAATTCCACCAAATTGGAAGCAGGTTCTTGGGTCTTCTGTTGGGTATCAGAAGTAGATTTCACAGGGATTGGATTTAGACAATCTTTTGCAGTATGGCCTTCTCCTTTGCATCAGCTGCATAAGGGCTTGTAATCCACATATCTTCTAGGGTTTGGACAATTCGGTGAGATATGACCCTTTTCTCCACATCTGTAACATTCCACCTCAGATCTCTGACCATCGCCAAACTGTCGTCCTCTATAACTTTGAGAGGGAAACCTCCTTGGACTGAAATTAGGACCAAACTCCCTAGGCTTTGGTCCAATGTCCTATGTTGTCATTTTGGATTCTAGTAAGTTGAATCTTACATTTTCATCTTTCTGTCTTCGTTCATGCATCTGTTTCAAAGAGTAGATATCCTCTGTATCATTCTTCCTCAAATAGTATGAATAGAAGGCTCTAGGGAATGGTTGGTTTTTGGGCACATTAAGTGGCTAAATGTCCCACTTGATGGCACTTTCTGCACCATGCATTAGAATGCATCACATCTCTCCCACCTCTCACAGGAGTGGATATATTGGCGGTAATACCTTCAGCATCTGTAGCTACTCTGTAATCACATCCATAAGTTCTTTCTTGATACTTGCGATTGAGTTGGATAAGTGGTCCTTCAGATTTTCACTTCTTGGAGTACTTATAGTAGGGTTTTGAGAAGCTTCTGTTATTACTGCATACACTGGTTGGGTTGATCCAAAGGGTCCTCTGTTTTGGTTCTGATTCAGAGCTCTTGTTTGAGACTTGGGGTTGTTGATTCCAGTTGGTAGGGTTCCATTGTTGTTGAGACACCATTGGAGGAACTGCTTGAGGCCACTATTGTTGTGGTTGAACCATCATTTGAGGCATTGTTGACTGTGGCCACTACTGCGGCACTATTTGCATCTGGGAGTAGGGGTAGGAAACTATCCATGGGACTGCATTTGATGGGTGTACCATTCTTGGCATGGGAGGAGGTAAAACTCCTCTTCCTGGAGTCATTGAGAACCTTTCTTCAACTTCGTCATACAATATTACACCTTTCACTGCAGCTAGTAGATTAACTGGTCTTCTTAATTCCATGAACTTGTGAACTTTTGGTTGTAGACCTCTGAGGAACACTCCTTTCTGGATACCTTCATCCAAATGATGATTAGTCCATCTCTTCAGGATGGATTCCATTCGCGAGATATAAGCTTCTACTCTTTCTCTAGAGGACTGACTTAGGTTCATGAACTCCTCTTGCATCCGCTCTTCAAAACCTTCACGCTTGAATTTAGTGAGGAAGACCAACTTAAGTCGTCTGATGTGCCAAAAGTTCTTACTGCTTGTCTTTCATACCATTGAAACGCCGCGCCCTTGAAAGTGGCGGGGAATATTGCTAACCAATGCTCAAGGGTTCTAGCATTGTTAGCTACACATGCTACCATAAATTCTGCTACATGAAGATCAAGGTCTTCATTGTACTCTCCCTTAAAAATTGGCAATGGGACTATATTTTCTAGTCTGTCATCAATATTTCCAAGACAAATTTGACTAGGAAGGGGACCTTGAGTCACCATGGGGACTTCTGTAAAGAGTGCTTTTAGGGCGTCAAAGGAGGCTTCTGTTGCAAGCTCGTTCTCAGCCTTGATTCTTACCTTCTCTCTTCTCACATACCTCTAGACTCGTTCTAACACTTGCCTCTTGATTGCATCATTCATCAGGGGGTTGGCTCCAACCAGTTGGTCTGTACTCAATAGAATAGAATTAGAGGGGCACTTCAGTCTATCTCTGGAGGATTCTCCGGCCAACATCTCTTCTACTTCCTTCTTTTCAACATCTCTGAATTCAGCTTTCAAATCACTACAGAGGGGGAGATATTTCATTCTGAAAGTATCAAAACTCATTCTTCTTAGGATCATTGTTGTGGCATCATTATAATAATGCCAGCTTGTGATGGTTTCAATAGTGTATGTTGTAAAGAACACTCTGTCTATCAACTTCCAGTGGGTTGTTAATTGAACAAACAGGAGGTTGTCAGTGCAAAAAGCATCCCACGTATCTTGCTGTTGAGCATCCACGAACAAATTCCAACTCTTTTCTTTCTTGTTTTTGTGAACCTCTACATACCACGACTCCTGAAGCTTCTTCGCGATCTCCCACTTGATGATGTCTAGAAACTTCTCAATGAATGCTAAATAGTCCACCACATAGAGCTTGCATCATGATGGTAATATGTTTCCGCCATTGTGGGATGAACTTCTTGTAGAAAGTGGCTTTGACAATAATAATCTCTAACTCTTGAGTGAAAGAAGGAATTTTGCAAGCATCCATTGAATTTTCCTATTCTTGGCAATGCCATTTCCTTCATTTTTAGCCTCTTCTAATGCTTGTTGATGGCAAGTTTCCCTGGTTGCATACCAAAAACATGGAGCCCCAAGAGGAACAACAAGGAAAAGGGGTTTCTACTACAAGAAAATCTATCTTGTAACATCAATAAGCTTTTATTTCATTCCTTTTAGAACCAAAACAAGGAAAAGAACAAATCTTCACGCAGAATCATAGTAGATATCTCCCACGGATTTAATAGAATCAACCATAATCTTTAATTTCTTCATAAAATCCATCGTAACAAACAAGAACACAAAGGAATACACCATTGTTGAATGGAAATAATCATATATTATTTATCTTCATTGTCTTCATAGTTCTCTCTCTATCTCTCATAGTAGATACATTGTTTTTAGGCATAGAATTGAGTTTCTCTCACTTCTCTTTCTCACACACTCTTACTCTCTGAATAATATATCATAGCCTCACTACAATACTCAAGAATGGCACTCAATTATTCTCTCTTGGTCGTGGATACACATCCCAAAAGGTATGTCTAATATGAAAGGCACTAGAGACATCATAGTGTCCTATGAGATCTGGCTGCTGTCACTATTCTTCTGTAACCTTATGTGAATCTTCAGTAGCTACTTCTTCACTTCAATTAGCTTGAATAGAGCTTCCATTCATCCTTTCATAAAACAAAAGCACTTCCCAAAACATCCATACATCCAACATAACACTCAACATAAACGAACAGAATAGACCACAGAGGAACAGAAATACATAACAATAGAACTACAAAAGCTACAAAGCCTTACAGAAGATCAAAAGAGACAATAAAAATCATAAAAACCAAACCAAAACCAATTCAATCTTTCATAAACCTTTTAACAAAACCTCAAACAACTCTCAAACATTCATTCAACCATCTCAATTACCAAAATAGAAATAAAACAGAAGAAAATCGGACCTTATAGAACTAAATGGAAAAAATTAAAGAACCCTATAGAACTACATATCCTCATCAAAAACCCTACAAACATACTCAAACCATTCCAAACACTTCAAAACATCTTCAAATTCAAACAATCCATCACCAAAAACAACCATTCAGCAACAAAAACAACAAAAAATCAACCAAAAAAAACATATCATTTCAGCACTCAACAGAACACATAGCTTCCATACATTGATAAATGAGGGATCTGATTTTAATATCTTAACTCGTGATCATTGGATCCAAATTGGCTAACTACAACTACATTCCAGGGCGCTAAAATTAGCCCTTTTGGGGGCCAATCATAAGCACTTTTGGAAAAGTGTAAAGTTGTAGCCTCTATTGAGTCTACAAGTATACCCATAATCTTTTATGTGTTTCCAAACACAAAAGATGCCAGTAAGGAATCATTGTTAAAGCACACCTTTAGAAAACAAGCCCATTGCAATGTCAACTATGAGTCACAGTGCATTCACCTTGCCATTGGCAATGTATGTATCGTGAAAGCTTCTAGCAAGGGCAGCGCAGCTCCATCAAAGATCGCAAAGCCACTGATAGAGAAATCCACCACCAAGTCTAAGAAGGGGGGTTGTGACTTGTCATAACCCACCAAGCCTCAATGTTAGCAAATCATGGAGATGAAAGCCAAAGCCCATGAACCCAAGTTCAAATGGGTACCTAAACATCAAGGATTGCCACAAAAAAGAAACCAAACACGACCTCAAGGCTAGGAATTCACCCTCGAAACCTAGGAGGCAGAGAAGAAACTATAGGCATCGACAAACGATCAAGCCGCGCTGGATTCCAAGACCTTGTTTCAAGCGCAAGGCTATTATGAGAGAAATACTTGGATATGGGTGCCCAAAGCCAAGATTTCCAACAAGCACACTACTCAAGTGCAACCCTCGAGCTTGCCCACACAAGCCCGCATGACATATGAAAAGCCAAAATCCCGAACAACTCAAGGTGCGGAGCCCAAACTCATTAAGCCTGCAGAGGATTGACCAAAATTATTGCTTGATGCCTACAAAATACCTTAGCCTAGCACTTTTAGTGCCCTTAAGGACTCACAAGTAGCTAGGAGCACAACATCTACATTACAAGCCATGCCTTGTGCACAAGTGATTGAACCACTCCCTCAGGAGCAACCAAAACCGCAAACCTCACTCGTAAACCTGTCCAGTCTAGTCAAACCTCAACCTCCCATAGGCCCAAAACCCTCTTATGAGTGACATTCAATTCTTACCTTGGCTTTAGACTTAGCTGAAAATACGGCAGATGACTTGGTTACTTGCCTTTGATGCTTGGATGCTACATTTACTACACTTGCTAAAAGCTATGATGGACTAGACCTAGGCCTTTTAGAAGAGCCTTTGGCCTTGGAGGTACATATGTCACCTTGCTCTTGGGAAGAATCAAAATGCGTACTCATTAAGGCTCCCCAGGCAGTTGAGGAGGTGATTGCCACTGAGATTTCTCGTGAGAAAGCGCACAAATGACGAGTCATCACCTCATATGACAAGAGCACAATCCCTACCCACACGGACTAGAAAATTGAAGAGTTGAAATAGCTTACTGTCAATGAATCCTCTTTCCTACAAAAATGGTATGATCTTTGACTTCAATGGGAGCTAGAGGGCTGTCAAATCATGACCAACGCGGAGCAGAGATGTGCCATCAAAACGTCAGAGTATGACCCAACTTATGTCGCTCCGACCTCCTATAGGGTGTTGACCACCATTTGCAATCGACCCCTTGAAGAGCGCATCATGATCCACCCCTATTTAGATCGCATGTTGATGGAGGAGGAGTTACACATTTCTAGCCAAATAAACTTTGGTGACTTCCTAATGGATGTCCTCACCAAGCATCTGACCCATCGACATGGACCACTATGCTCACATGGAGTACAATCCAAACTTCAAAGCTTGGCTCATGCAAAAGTAAAACACCGTGAGCATGCGTTGAATGGTCGTAACCCTTCAACCTCTAATCCTAGGAAGGATTCTTCTCCTTTCCAAGGGAGGAGGGGATAAGGGGGATAAGGTGTGGAACATAAAAACAATAAACCATAAACCTCAATCAACATCCAAAAGTAGAAAAGAATGGATAAAAATCAACTTATGATTGAGGAAAAGTGTCATAAATTTTTCGGGGAATGCATGGATTGTTTGAAGGAAAATTCCCTTTCTATATTTAAGCATTTTAGTTTTCCATAAGCACACAACCATTTCCTATGTGTGTTTTGCAAGAAATTATTTAAAGAACACTAATGGTGAGCTGTGGCTTCATGACAGGCACCTACAATGGCAGGACATGAGAAAACTAGCAAATTGCCATTCTCAGAGAAAGAGCAAGCAAAGTATGGCCCCTCAGTTGGGAGACAAGGGCCTACAACCAATTCAAGTTCAGACACATCATGAATTTGGAAGATGTAGTGATGGAAGAGCAGACCATAAAGTAGTTGTGAATCAATGTAATTTGTAGAAGTACCTAGAGAAAGTTGGGCAAGCTGTGGATTATGAAAAGTGCATGAAGTTCCTTTGTACTTTCAACAAGAACCACAACATCGTTGAAAGATGACCAAAAAGGGACGTGTATAACATGTTGGGAATGGAAAAAGTGCTGGTCCACACTAATGATGGCATTAGCTTAGCTAATATCTCTGACCTAGAAGTCTAGCTACAAGGCTAAGATATATGTTAAGGTCTCATATAACTATACAAGATGTAAATTCTATTGATCACTTACATTGATAAGTAATCCAACCTTCTTCCAACAATATAAAGGTATTTTACTTTGACTTTGTTTGTATGTAGTCCATCCCCGAATTGGATTGATAAAAGTAGTGGTTATTATTAGACACATCTCAAGGCATCCTAGTTTTAATCCTTATGACCATTGTGTACTAACTATGCACATCGTCAACATCCAATCTATTAAATATGAGCTATCAGTTCGTGCTATTAACAAGAGCTTGGGCAAAGATCTAGAGTTTCTAGGATGAAGTTCCTTTAGGCTAGATTACATCCATGCAATCCGTCAAGCGTGCAAACTACAACATACCTTTAGTGTGGCGAAAAACATATCTATTTTTATAAGAAGAGGAAGTCGACAATACATTGTAATTTTATATGCTATTTATGCTACGTACAAATTTGTCCCATGGCACCTCGATGCAATTTACTTCTCTTGATACCTGCACTTTACAAACTCCATCTTTCGAATATGTGAGATGAAATCTACCCTTTTCGATGTCCTATTCTCGTGTGGCATAGTACGGGGCCTGATGTATCTCATGCGGAAATCAAAGCAAGCGACTAACAACTTAGAAATGTATTATTTACATCCAGTATCGTAGTTGTATCGACAGTGATACCCTCACCCGAAGCTTCGTTGCTAGTTGTGGGATTGCCATCCGCACATGACATTCTTCGCTTGGGGTCCATCGTCCGCAAGTAGATTCGAGAAATAAAGAAGGTGGAATAGATTCGAGATAGAAGAGTGTAAGAGAAGATGGCTTAGTCAAAGACCGAGATAGGGGAAAATTGAGCTATCTCTCTCTCTCTCTCTCTCTCTCTCTCTCTCTCTCTCTCTCTCTCTCTCTCTCTCTCTCTCTCTCTCTCTCTCTCTCTCTCTCTCTCAAGCTCCTTCTCTCAATCTCTTGGAGGGGTATCCCTCTACCTCTCTCTCTCGTAGCCTCTCGGGGACTCCTGCTTCCTTGTGCCTCCCCATGCCTCATATTTATAGTGAATTAGAGAAGAGGGGTTGTGGCTGAGAAAAAGAGCTCTTTGTGGGGGGGTGTAGATCTTGGAAAAATCAGTGATCTGATGCTCAAACCATAAATCTGATGGTTCCCTTGGCTCCAAAAGGGGCTTAAAACCCAAAGACACTTGATTAGAAATCTTTCAGATCTCTCCTTCTTTCTTTTCCTATTCGAAGTGATGTCTACTACCTGCAAACTGCGATTGCGGTGCACACGATTTCGCCAATCCCTCTTTTTTTGTATTGAATCTCCAAAACTAGCTAAAACATCACTTGGCTTTTTTTTTATATGACATACAATTCTAGGAATCTCCATATCTTTTTAGGATAATATCTAAAATATGCTAGTTTTGCCCAAAATCTAATATTTTTGGACCATCCATACTATACACATTAACACTAGTGATTAACATGGCTCATAACTCTCGTTCACATTGTAACTTCCGTGAAGGATGGCTATGGTCCTTGTCAATCTAAAAAAATGTTGCATTATGACTCTCGATTTTTTAAATATATTTTTAATTAAATAAAAATTGTTAATTATTAATGTTAGTTAGTTTTTACTTTAGCTAGCCTTTAGTTAGTAACCTTACTAACTTATTAATTGACTAACTAACTTTCGAACTAACCAACTAGCTTTTAATTGCATGAAAATATTACACCTTCTCTCCCCTATAACTTTCGAGCCCCCCCGTCCCCCAAGTTCCAAAAGGATGAACCCGCAATAATAAGGTGAAAAAGGTAGTTCACAATGAGCAAATTCATCATGCACCAACTACCATTTCAACTTTTGGTTGAGTCACAATGGAGGCATATACTTCATTGGATGGAATTCTAAGATTCTTTTCAAAAGTCTTGTCTCTCCAAGGTTTTCCTTTATCTCGACATTAATAATATTTCCTATCCTTAATGATGGAGATTACCATTACTGCACAAAAATTAAGAAGCAATTAGAGAAGTTGTGTTCTATACTTATATATTAGCACATATACTCATGTATTATTCTACAATGCATGTACATACTAATCCTTAAGTGTGAGATATACCTAGAGAGTTTCCATTCATCTTTAGTGTTATACCAATCTCCCAATCCAACAACATATGCCTTATATAGATAAAGGCTATCACTCCCTTGGGGGAGGTGACCTCATGTGAGGTTTCAATTGTAGGTATTAAAGCTTGTAGAGAATCCTAAATCTTCATCTTTTCAACCAAAATAAGTCATTCATCCTTTAGTAGCTTGCGACTCCTCCTTTCTAGCACTTCAAGTGGTGTTCATCAGGTAAGGACTCACCAATCAAGTCTGTTGACATCAACATTAGCACTATTTGTTGTGCATAGCCTTGTCATCCACCAATGCTATGGTTGAACTTCCATCTAGCAAGAAATATAAATTGCATTCCTCATGTCCCACAACATGAGCCACATGCCCATCAATGACAACCATTGCTTGTCCATTCAACTTTAGCACTCAAGTCCCACCATTCCACATCTATGATGTATGCTATAACATGCTACTTTTGATAGAGAGTGCTTAGGAACCAATATTCATCTAAGAAGAAAAATGTTAATTGGTTTTAGTAATTATTAAAAATAGCAATTGCTAAAAACAACTATTGCAAAAAATAGTAAATATCCAAGTCCAAAAAGTTGCCAAAGTTATCATTCTTAAAAGTTGCAAAAAATACCAACTACTAAAAAAAATAATAGCCAAAAAGTAGAAAATGATATCTAGAAGCTATAAATAGCAAGAAGACACCAAGGCAAGAGTTAGAAGAATACTAGATTTTTTTTTTTGGAGATATTTAAGATTGACACATCTCTTTAAATTGCATCTATATTCATGCTTGTAATCTCATGGTTGTTCCAAATCATTCTAGAGTTAGTTTGAGAAAACCTAGAGCATGCAAAGAATGTTTATTGTAAAATTTTAGCACCTAGTTCACTCTCATTCAAATTGTATAAATTTGTAGGTAAAACTATATTGTCATGCAAGCATGTATACATTAGAATATCCCCTACATTAAATATAAGAATCCTGTGTATATATTTTCATATTTTATGGGCAAGTTGCAAAGACCTAGGCTAAAGATGGGCATTATAAGTGGACAAGAGAGGGATGAAAGGATTGAGTTACCAAGAAAAAAAGGAAACTCTATGTATATACTATGTAAAAATGAATAAAGAGCTCATTCTTATTGTGTATGCAAGCTTGAGACTTCTTGTTTTGTCTTCTTTTTCTCCTTCCAACTATATAGCTAGGTGAAAGAGGTTGAAAATGAGAGAGAGAGAGAGAGAGAGAGAGAGAGAGAGAGAGAGAGAGAGAGAGAGAGTGTGTGTGTGTGTGTGTGTGTGAGTGAGTGAGTGAGTGAGTGGGTGGGTGAGTGAGTGAGTGTGCATGTGCGTGTGTGCATGCACATGTGTATGCATGTGTAAGGAAAGGAAGCTTCCATTCTCTTCTTTGTTATCCCCTTTATACTTCATCATCTCCTATTCTCTCATCAATTGTGGAGGTGGTGGTGGCAAGAGGTGGCAAGGAGAGAGCAAGATAGGCAGACAAGAGAGTCGTATAGAGGAGAATGCTTGAAAGAAACTTAACATTTTGCCATAGTTTTGGGATTGACGTGTAAATCCCAACAATATTCATGAGAGAGAGAGAGAGAGTGTGTGTGTGTGTGTGTGTGCGCGTGCGTGCATGCGCGCACGACACTCTATTTAGGGGTAGACTTTCTAATATTTGCTCTATCTTTATATATACAAGAATTCATAGATCTATTTTAAACTATAGTTTGTAATGTATTTCATATCAAACAATTTACAAGTTTATATATTTTTTACAGTAACCTTGAGAGCTAGATTCATGAGCTTCATGCTAATAACACATAAGCTTTGATTCTTTCAAACATTACCATAGCCAAAATTTGAATAGTATATAGTATAGATATAGATGTATGAGAGACCAACATATATCAATGGGTTATTTGCCAAGGTTGCATCTCATTTGAATGGCCTCCACATTGCAAAATACAATTAAGTTCAGAAGAAAGGAATAACTTGCATGTATGTGTGTGGGAAAGAGGGAGAGTGTGTCTTTATGCAATAGCATTTTTCCTCTTTAGCCTCTATAGTTGCACAAACTTTCATGTTAGGCCTGCCCTTGTCACTTGACATGTGTGTGTGTGTGTGTGTGTGTGTGTGTGTGTGTGTGTGTGTGTGTGTGTGTGTGTGTGTGTGTGCGTGCGTGCGTGCATGCGTGCGTGCGGGCGTGCGTGCGTGCGTGCGTGCGCGCGCACATGTGCATGTGCATGTGCACATGTGCGTGTGCGTGTGCATGTGCATGTGGGGAGAGAGAGAGAGAGAGAGAGAGAGAGAGAGAGAATGCAAAATGTTAATATGTTCAAGCACATTATTGCTCTAGAAATACTTTATTAAATGAATCGGCAATTTAGACGTTGAGTAACTCCTAGGTGACGTGGTTCTTAAACTCATGTCAACTCATTATGGCCACATGGCACAAGCAAGCTTGCATGTAGCCGGCTCTATGCATGCAAGTGCCTAAGAACCAAGATGATGCCCTCTGAGAAAATGGTAGCTTTGCATAATGGTTTGGATATGGTAGAGGTGGAGAAAGCACTAAAGAAAGATCCAGAGAAGCACAATGTAGTATGCAAGGCCAAGGCCCAAGAAGGGGCTCACGTGCATACTACTACTATTGCTCTATCTTTCGAAAAGTTCATCAACGCTCCACCACTCTATTGTCTATTGGCATTTATATGTATTCTCTTGGCTAGTCCCATTGATGGAAGATGATTTCTACAAGAGGTTTGATGCAATATACCAAGGCAAGGTGAATCTTGTGTAGTTCAAATTTGTTGGAAAGGGCTTTTATCTGGCCTTACTAGGCTCTAAGGCGGCTGAATGTGATTGGGTGCTTGCATTGTCCATTAGCTTCAAAAGGAAAATGTGTATATGTCTTATCATTGTGCTCTTCATTTTTCCCTAATGGAGTCTTGTTCAATGAATGCCCATTATGGATCGAATTCACTAATTTACCACCCTCACTTGTGGACAAACCATCCGTTATCTCCTGGACTCTTGGCAATGTCCTCTATTTACTTGCTACTACTACATCATGGGGCCTCCTCAAGGCAAATAGTTGGGTTTATGTTTTGTGGATTAGGTGTAACAAGCCCCTCAAGTTCTTACATCCACATGACCCCTATGGAATGAAAGTGGTGCTCAATGTCAAAATTTCTACCTTCTTAGATGCTTGTTATCACTGCAAAGGTAGTGGCCATTTTGCTTCTGCTTGTCCTGACAAATTTGTGTTTGAGAAACCCTCTTTAGCTACTACAAAAAAGCCATAAGCTCAAGGCAAAGCAAAGGAGATAAGCTATTACGTGTATTGAGAATATGCATGGAGTTTTAGTCTCTAACAAGCACTCCATCACTAAGGTTTTCTAGGATCATTTAGCTGCAATAAAGAGCTAGTTTACATCTGGGAGCCCCATGTAGGAGTGGGGTTTGAGATTGTCCCCAACATTTTAACTACTTTTTGAGGAAGTTCCAATCAAGAGATGGTATGATGCTCCCTTGAGCTCCAATACATCTTTGGTGCTATGAAGCTAAATCAAAGCTATTATGCTTTCTTTAAAAGATGGCTGCTTCCAAGCCCACTCCCTAACTGGCAATGCTCGATTACCTCCTTTTCCACTAAGTGATTGCTTAAGAACATTACCACACAATCCGGGCCATTTCCCTCTCGACTTCAAATCTCAATACCCAAAGTCTATCTATACAAACCTATGGCACGTATTCGGAGTTTCCTTGAGGTTGGTCAAGCTTGAGCACCCTAGCCTATTGAGTGCTCTATCCCAAACCATAAATGTTGTATGCTCTGCTACAATAAATTTCACAAAAAACCAGCTATATCTAATTTGGTTGGCCTTTCCAAGTTGCTCTATCTTTTAACTGAGATTAGATTATACATTTTCCCATTTCCAATGTAATTTTTAAGTTCGATCACAAATGCCATAAAGATATCCCCATTATGGTTATATTAGAAGTAAAATGTAGTAATAAAGTAATTTTTAAAGACGACATCCATGTATTAACCAAAATTAGGTATGTCTGCTGCTAGCCACATCAATCCTAGCTAGTCATTGTTTGGAATGACTAGAGCCATGTCATTCTAAACATTATCTAGCCTTTGCTACTGCATTAAGTTTATATTAAAAGTAAAATGTAGTGATAAACTTATCGTTCTAAACATTGTCTAGCTTTTGTTGTTGCACATATTAGAAGCAAAATGTAATAGGTAAGTTAGGCAAGGCGAATCATCTTACATTCTAGATACTGAGTTAACTAGTTAGAAGATAAGGAGACCAGGACCCTACAACAACCAAAGCCATTGCTTTTGAAAAGACTTCTTATTTTAGTTATAGTCTTACTATGATGTGTTATTTTTTGTAGCACTTGAAGTGTTGGTCTTAAATGGAGTTTTTTGGCTGTCATCACTTTCATTAAGAGAATTCAGCCTCATAGCGGTGATTTACAATCATCAATGTGATGTGATCACAGCATTATGCAAAAACAATCCGAACTATCCAACCACATCTCCTAGTAATTTCCAATACATATGGCAGAAAAATGCACTTTTTCACACATTGAGGTCAAAATGGCATTGGGTGTTTCATGTCTTATTAGAGTGTTGGAGATTTCTTAACTTACTTTAAAAACAAAAAAATGCAACTATACTAAAACAAAGAGATACTGGGGTCATGGTGAGTTCAATTGATGGGTTTAGAGCAAATTTTTCTTTACAATAAAGATTGCTATGTCACCATTTGAATTGGCCAAAAGAATAGGTTCTTATTTTTCGATTGTTATTATACAAGAATTCTTATATCACTCATGCAAATCTTCCATCTAATTGGAAACCAATGGATTCATTGCTTTTCCTTTTTTGTCGAACTTCTATAAACACAACCCTATTTTCACCTATCAGTTACGAACTTGCCATTGTTATGAAAGGCAACCCCTAGGCTTAGTCATAGTAACGAGTACCAAACCATCCTTCCCACAGCTAGAGTACCAGGAGTTGTTGCTGAGCCAGCATGTTCAAAACGATACTTCTATCTCGTAGAAACTGTTAGCGACATCCTGGCAAACAATATTCATATTGTGAACTAATGGCCACTTTTCTAGTCAAAGGAAATGCCTAATAAATAGTCAAATACTGCACTCTTTAGCTATTGTACTCCAAAAACAAAGTAAGGGAAAGCCCCATACGTCAAGAGCTACACTACTATGAATCAAAGACTGCCTGCTCTAGTTTCCAGCCAAGCAAGTTCAATGCCTTTATAAGAATTAGTTGTTTTTGACCCATTCGATCCTGCCAAATCAAAGTAAGAAAATTTGAATGAAGTGAACGAATCTTCAAGTTTAATTAGTATAAAAGACATTTGAAAAATACCAATTCACATGTGGAATGGGAAGCATCTACCTTAACTGTAGGGAAAGGGCCTTCTTGAGCAGTTAATGCTCTTCGAGTTGAGGCAAAAGCTAAATCAAAAGCAGTTTCCAACCAACCTCGTACAAAGCCCAAACTATTCAAGACTAGAGAGCTATCAGCAAATAAAGAAGATCCTAAGGTGTGTGATCCTCCTAACCTAAAGTGAAAGGTAAGAAGGATAAAGTGTCTTTGTATATGACATTATTACTTATGCCTTTAAAAGCGCAAAGATTACCTATGTTGCTATCAATCCTTTAAAAGGCTCTTTGGGAGCTACTTAGCAATCTGTACTATTTTTGTTGCCTCCAACAACCTGTGGTAACTAACTTCATATTCGGGAGGAAGCACGACAATTATGCCAAGAATGTGGTGAAAATTTATGAGTTTTCTAGATAGAAAAAAGCTAATAATAGGACTAACCATACTAGAAAGAACTAATAAAGGGAGACTAACCGTACTAGAAAAAGCTAATAAAAAAGGGACTAACCGGGTAGGATAAAATGCCTTTGCATATGACATTATTACTTAGGCCTCTAAAAGCATCATTGCTATCAATCCTTTAGGCTGCAAACATAGTACATGTTGCCACACAACTCCCAAACCAAAGAGACTCCAACAACCTGTTGCAACCAACTTCATATTCAAGATGAAACAAGACAATTATGCTAGTAGTAAGGAATTACAAGTTTTTTTTTAACTAGAAAAAACTAATAAATGGACTTAAAGCATCATTGCTATCAATCCTTTAGGCTGCAAACATAGTACAGGTTGCCAAACCAAAGAGACTCCAACAACTTGTAGCAGCTAACTTCATATTCAGGATGAAACAAGACAATTATGCGAGATAGTAAGGAATTACAAGTTTTTTGTACTAGAAAAGTTAATAAATGGACTAAAAGACTAGGGGATAAACAAAAAGGTCAATACTAAAACAAAAGATGGAGCTGAAACAAAAGCAATTTCCAGCTTGCCTAGTATGAAACCTAAACTATCTGAAACTAGAAAGCTATCAACAAATAAAGAAGAAGTGCCTAACGTAGTGGAAAGCAAGGATAAAGTGCCATTGCACATGACGTTATTGCAACAACAGGCAAACCAAAAGAGATTCGAACGATTAACCATCAGAGGTGCTCTCCTTATTAAGCTATTGGTGTGGGTGGAAGGATCTTATTGGCAATGGGAAGGGGTCCTCCCTTGAGCTACAGCATCACACAAACAATAGTTTATTAAACAAAGCCAGCCTTCCTTGAGCTATATCCCTATAAAATTCTCTAAAAATTGTAGTAGTTCCTCTACTATTTTGGGAGTACTAAAGATATATTTGAAGTTTCTTTTTTGTATATGGTAAATTAGTAATTTGTCTACATAAAGTAAACATATTGTTGTATTATATTCCTTTATAACCATAAAAATCATTAAAAGGATGAATATCTAAGAACCCCAAATTACAAAATTCTTTCATGAAAGAATAGATTATATTCTGCATATTCTCTAAAAAGAATTGATAGTGCTCATTAGATAAATCTATCAAATCACACCACATGCCCAAATTCCAAGCAAGCATTTTGGGATTAAGTATAAAAAACAAATGTTTTTTCCCTCCTCAGTATTTGGGATTTCTTTTAAATCATTCATAGAGCTCCAATTTGATTCCAGAACTTGATTGAATCTGTGTTTTGGAGTTGGCCATGACATACTATGTAATTTGTCAATAATGGGATGCTTAATAAGCTCTCCTTGGCATATAGCTACCTCACTAAAACTATAGAGTAGAATAATTATAAAAAGTATAAGAAACACCCAATTACTAAATGATCTAATGCTAAAAATTTTATTTGTTTATTTTTAGAAAGTTCAGTATAAATAAGAGACGATTAGGGAAATAAGCTAAAAATAAATAAAATAAAAATAGATAACCAACATCACATATTTTAGATCTCGAAGCCAACATCTCTATCTCTATGCATTTCTCTTGCGTTTCTAGTATTCATAGCCATTTGAACAATACACACTCTATGGTTTATCACAACCTTCACAAAAGGAACAAAATCAATTAATATTGGTTATTGTTTTATGCTTTAATTACTTAGGATTACCATTTTCTAATGCGTTATATTGCGATGTAAGTTTAGGATCATGTATTTTTTATATTAGTTTTAGTGTTTTTACCTTAAATCGTTATTTTATGCAATTTTCTAGTCTTTCTATTTGTAGCTATTACTTTAAGAAGTTTCTTGCTTTTTGTATTTTTTGTATAGCTTGTAGCCTTTATTTCAAGCAATTCTTGTATAGCTTGCATTCATTATTTCCCATTTCTTGTAAGGCTTGCAATGGCAAGAATTGGATTAATTTAGCTACAAATGGAATTAAAAGTTTTGGATTAAACATTTATATTATTCATAAGTTATGTTGTTTAATTGTTGTCTTAAGCTTTCTTTTGTTAAGTAATTTTTGTGAAAATCATAATTTCATTTTGTTGAACATCCCTTTGAAAGGAAAAATCAAAGAAAAACTCATGATTCTTTACCTATAGTTAGTTCCCATATCCATATTTCTCATAATGATACTGCTAATTTTCTTATATCTAGTTTCACTAAAATACTCTTAAGCAGTGCACCGTGCATCTTTGACAAATTACAAGCCATCATGCTTTTCCTTATAGGAAGTAGCAAACTATCATGTACAAAAATTCAAGATAGTCCATAAAGTTTATTTATGTGTAGTGGAAATTGCTTATTTTCAGTGCCGATCCAACAATTAATAAATCGATAAACAATTAAGAAATAACTCATTTACTCCTAAATGAACCAAATAACAAATGGATTGTACTTAGAGCATGAATAGAAGCTTAACCGATTCTTTTACTACATCTTGTTAATTACAAAAAGCCAAAAACTAAACCATAGCAAAGCAAACAAACCTATCATTTATTCGCCCAACAAACAAGGCAAAGCAAACTCAATTTGCATAGTACAACCCCGAAGGCTAAACCAAGCTAAAGTAGATATAGCACGGAACCACTAGGTTAGCATATGAAGCATTGAGACAAGAAAACATGACAATATTTTGGCTCTTGTATTCATAACATGGAACATAGGCCAAGGAAAAGGGATTGTTTGTTTCTTTTCATTTTTCAAATGCACATTTGACATAGAGCAAAAGACTTATGGCCGATGCAAAGGATATGGAATTCTAGAATAGGGGAACCCTATACACCCTTGGGATTGCACCTTAAAAAGTTAATCATAGGGTGGACATGAAAAGGAAGGGACAATATGCGAAAGCCCTAAAGTCATAATTAGGATATGCCAAAATGTTCTTGCATCCGATTGCAAAATCTCTGGAACAGGGACAAGGGCCAAAGCCCCTTTTTTAGGGTCGAAATCCAAGCACAAAGTATATGATGTGCTCAGTGTTTCTTTGTTTTATGGCCAATGGACACTAAGTGGAAATAGATTAACTAAACTTACGTCGTTTGACAAGTCAAAACCAATCAAATAATCAACAAGCAGCAATTGCTATATAGACATCGCCATTTTTTAAAGGAAAAAGAAGAGCCTGCATGTGGTCATTTTTTCTCGAATGCATGGAGCCATACAACATGAGACTATCATGAGTGATTCTGGATTGGCGGTCAAACAAGAAATTTATTGGTCTACCACAACCAAAATAAGACTCTCAAAAGGTTATATAAGTTGCCAAGAAACAGTTCATTTACATGAGTAAAAAACTGACATATTTTCACTGGTCACTTTCACTCCATATATCAGTTATTTCTCATGTTTTGCATAGTTTTCTGTGAATTATCTTCAAAAGGTTCTTTTATAGGCATAAACAAATCAAGTTGGTAACCACTGAGCTTCCCTACTCCTCATAGGTCTTACTTAAATATTTGTTACAATTCAAGTTTTTGCGCTATGGTACTATAGTAAGAAACAAGCTTTATATCATTTTATTTAACAGGTGACCCTTGTTAGGTCACCTTCCTTCATTGGAATTCACAATATTTTTCATAGAGATTTGACTATTAGAAAATCTATTTTTCTTTCGTTTATAAAGGGCTTCCTTCAGGTTTAGTAAAGATATGTTCTAGAGTCTAGTATTTTTTTCGAATAAGCTTTCAATGCACTCGTGCATATGGCCAAAGAACCTTTAATTCAAAACAAATGGGATCAAAATGGGAACTGGCATGTTAACATGCATTAATAAACATGCTTTCATCTCTCAAATTAATTGCTACGAGGTCGATGAGCTCATAGCCCTGGAAGAGGTTTCCTAAGAATGAAGTTAAAGAGCACAAAATAAAGCTGTGGGATCCTTGGTAGTTGTACCTTGAACCCTTATGACAAGGGGACATGTTAGTTTTTTATCTCGAAAGATAATGAAATAGAATCCCTCATGCTAGCCAAAAGCGCTTCTCTTTCCACTAAAAGGGTAGAAAATAAGACTAAAACAAAACCCGTGTCCCTCCATTTATTCCATCATAGTTGGGGTACTCAATTGTAAAAGAAATAAAGCCCCTACAACTTCCCATGGTATGGCCATTCCTCTTTAAAAAACTCACTAGTTCCACTGTTATGAGCTAGTTATTAAAGAAGCACTTGCACGCTTCTGATGCAAAAGGCTTGAAAGGCATACATATGCCTAGTCGTAGGCTCTCAACAAAGTTATAGCTCTTTAGTTCACCCCTAGCCACAAATCATCCTTGTATTTTGCCACATATGTGGGTTCAGTCCTCCAAGGCCTCTATGGAGAGCTCAATTCAACTTGCTAGATTGATTGGTTTCAAGTCCAATAAAAACAACATAGGAACTTTGTCTCCTTGTCCTTGCACCTAATGGTTTAAGTCATTGTTTCCATTGACTTGCTGACCCATTATGCAAAAGATACACCATTAAAGTCATAACTATGCTAAGCAAAAGCTGACAACACTAAGCTCTACTCAAGAGTTCTATTGAATCCTAGTACCTTCACTAAAAAAAGCTACCATACCTTCCTAGTCTCGCATATGTGTTATATTGAACACTAGTGGCTTCATTAGAGAAAGCTATCATGCTCTCTCAACCTTGCCCCTTCAATTGATGGTTTGCATTGATTTTTAATTTTTCTATTGCACTCCCAGTATATGATAGGGTCTTTTCACATTTCCCTCATGGTACTTATAGTACGTTATCGATCATTGAGGAATACTTATGCCACCGGGGTGGTCCCCCTTTATTTCATATAAAGCAATCATCATTTAAATAAGTATTCACATTTTATCATAGTAATTAGACTTGCTAATAGAAATCTACAGGGCTATAACCCTCTTTGGCTAGATCTTCAAATCCTTTCAAAATCCTAGCAAGCACCTTATGCTTCCTTTTTTGCCAGTCTTCCCTTTTTCCTTTAGGGGTTTGAGAAAATAATTTTTTCATTTTTCTTTGCCTAACCCATGTTCACTTGCCGCTACTAATAGATCAATTGATTTCCTTTCCTTTAGCTATAATGATGTTTCATCGCTTCCTTAATCTTCGTCTGCATTATCACTTTTGTCCTCTTCATGTTCTATTTTTGCCTTAGTGGGGGCTTTGTAAGAGAAGAACAAGCTCTCTATTATGTCCTCTGCTTCTGCTTCTACTTCTGTCTTTGTGTTTGTCTTTGTCTCTACTCCTATCTCTGTCTCTGGCTCTATCTTTGCGACTACCATGTAATAGGAAGAACAATACATCCATGCTTCTATCTCGCTGTCAGAGGTGATTTCAGAAGTCAATTCGAGTTCAGGCAGGAGGTATTCTTCCATGGACAAAGACTTTGCTTCTTTCGGTAGTTGGCTTACAGTACCCATTGTTAGGGACTGTGCTTCTATTTTCTTGGGAAAGATCTGTTTGACTAGGCTCTTCATCTCTTGATATACCATATGTTACTTCATTGGGGGAGTCAGTTACGACTTCGATGGACATGGATCCATTTCCTTTTTGCAATCCATACAACTTTAACACCACTTTGTTGGGTCCTCTGCCTAGGGTTAGGTTCCTTTGAACTAGTTCGTCCTTGCTCTTGCTTCAAAAAGCCAAGGTCTTCCCAAATAGCAAAGGATATGAGGTTCCGTAGGAATTTGGTTTGACCACCAGATATGTTAGTCAATAGTCTCTTACTGCAATGGGAGGATGCCCAACTGTTTGATTCTGCTTTGATTTGCCAATCTAATAATCCACTGCGTAGGTTGCATTCCTTGCAAGTCTAGATCCTTCATTGTCACATTCATCATTATGTTTATTGATGAGTCTCCATCAATCAATGCATCTGCAATACAGCATCCTTCAATCCATATGCCAACCTCTAGGGTTCTAGGATCCAAGAAGGCATTAGCCACATCTACTTCCTTTATGGGTTCTGAGGGTTTGTTGGACTTGGTTGTCATGGAGGGAGCAATTCTTAGGCCTCTTCTTCTTGTCAATATGCTTTTTAATTTCTTTTGACAACTAGCAGACAACATCAACAACTCTCGGAATGTTAAATTTGGTTTAAAAGTGTCCTTTTTCTTCTAGGAGCAACAATATCTGTGCTTTTTCTTCTTGAGGAGGTACTTCAGCATCCTCTATCTCCTGGACTTCTGGTCCTATCTTTGCAACTGTCTATGTTGTTCTCTGTGGCTCTATAGTGCTCTGTACTACATTGTTTTGTACTTCACTATTTTGTTTCTCCCTAGAAAGGTTAAACTTCACGGTCTTGGCAGAGGAAAGATTCTCTTTTGGAACTATGGGTTCTCCTTTCTTTGCTCATGTTATTGCAATAACTTCCAATTCCACCAAATTGAAAGCAAGTTCTTGGGTCTTCTATTGGGTATCGGGAGTAGATTTCATAGGAGCTGGACTTGGACAGTCTTTTGTTGCAGTGTGGCCTTCTCCTTTGCATCGATTGCATAAGGGCTTGTAATCCACAAACCTTCTAGGGTTTGGACAATTCAGTGAGATATGTCCATTTTCTCCACATCTGTAACACTCTAGCTCTGATCTCTGGCCATCGCCAGCAACAGACTGTCGTCCTCTATAACTCTGAGAGGAAAACCTCCTTGGACTGAAATTAGGACCAAACTCCCTAAGCTTTGGTCCAATGTCCTGCATTGTCATTTTGGATTCCAGCAAGTTGAATCTTGCATCTTCATCTTTCTTTCTTCATTCTTGCATCTCTTTCAGAGAGCTGATATCCTCCGTATGGTTCTTCCTTAAACAATATGAACATAAGGCTCCAGAAATGGTTGGTTTTCGAGTACATTCAGTGGCTAAATGTCCCGCTTGATGGCACTTTTTGCACCATGTATTAGAATGCATCACATCTCTCCCACCTCCCGTAGGAGTGGATATATTGGTAGTATTCACCTTCAATGTCTGTAGTTGTTCTGTAATCACATCCATAAGCTCTTTCTTGATGCTTTTGATTGAGTTGGATAGGTAATCCTTCACATTTTCACCTCTCATGGAGTACTTGTAGTAGGGATTTGGGAAGCTTATGTGATTACTGCATACATTGGCTGGGTTGATCCAGAGGGTCTGTTGTTCTGGTTTTGATTCAGAGCTCCTGTTGAGACTTGGGGTTGTTGATTCCAATGGGTAGGATTCCACTATTGTTGAATCGCAAGAGGAAGGATTTGACTAGGAAGGGGACCTTGAGTTGCCATGGGGACTTCTGTAAAGAGTGCTTTTAGGGCGTGAAAGGAGGTTTCTGTTGCAAGCTCGTTCTCAGCCTTGATTTTTGCCTTCTCTCTTCTCATCTACCTCTGGACTCATTCTAGTGCTTGCCTCTTGATTACGTCATTCATCAGGGGGTTGGCTCCAACCAGTTGGTCTGTACTCAACAGAATAGAATCAGAGGGGGCTTCAGTCTCTGAGGGACTCTCTCGCCAACGTTTCTTCTACTTCCTTCTTTTCCACGTCTCTGAATTCAGCTTTCAGACCACTACGGAGAGGAAGGTATTTCGTTCTGAAGGTATCAAAACTCATTCTTTTGAGGATCGTTGTTGTGCCATCATCATAATAATGCCAGCTTTTGATGGTTTCAATAGTATATGTTGTGAAGAATACTCCATCCATCGACTTCCAATGGGTTGCTAATTGGACAAACAAGAGATTGTCAGTGCACCATGTATCCCATGTGTCCTGTTGTTGAGCATCCATG
Source organism: Lygodium microphyllum (assembly GCF_053477565.2). NCBI lineage: Eukaryota > Viridiplantae > Streptophyta > Polypodiopsida > Schizaeales > Lygodiaceae > Lygodium > Lygodium microphyllum. The sequence continues at coordinate 14,941,031 of NC_141164.1, forward strand.
AACAAATGCCCACTTCTTTCTTTCTTGTCTTCGTGAACCTCCACTGACCACGACTCTTGAAGCTTATTTACGATCTCTCACTTGATGATGTCTAAAAACTTCTCAATGAATGCCAGATCTGCCATGGATGATCATTCTTCCTCTTTTTCTGCACTTCAGTTTGTTCTCAAGCAATTTGCCACCAAGATGCACGTCTCTATTGCTTTAATAGAAAGAGGAAATAGTCCACCACGTAGAGCCTACATCATGATGGTTATATGTTTCCACCATTGTGGGATGAACTTCTTTTGAAAAGTGGCATTGGCAATGAGATTCTCCAATTCTTCAGTGGTAGAAGAAACTTTGCAAGCATCCATTGAATTCTTCTCTTCTTGGCAAAGCCATTTCCTTCATTTTCAGCCTCTTTTGATACTTGTTGATGGCAAATTTCCCCGATGCTGTGCACCAAAAACATGGAGCTCCAAAAAGAACACCAATGAAATAGGGTTTCTATTGCAAGAAAATCTATATTGCAACATCAACAACCATCTCTTTCATCTTTTATATAATCACAACAAAGAAAACAACACCAAGAACAAGAAATCTTCATGCAGCTTCATAGAAACAATTCTCCCACGACTTTAATATTTAACAAAATCCATCATATTCTTCATAGAATTCATTAATAGACACAGAAAACACAAAAGAATACTCCACTTTGAATGGAAAAATATCACATATGATTCATCTTCAAAGATTCCACAGCTTTCTCTCACAATCTCTTATAAGTAGATACATTGTTTTGCATAGAACTGGCTCTCTCTCTCTCTCTCTCTCTCTCTCTCTCTCTCTCTCTCTCTCTCTCTCTCTCTCTCTCTCTCTCTCTCTCTCTCTCTCTCTCTCTCTCTCTCTCTCTCTCTCTCTGTGTGTCTCTCAAAATAGTAGATCATATCCTCACTACAATACTCAATAATCACACATAATAATCTTTCTTTGGTCGTGCATGCCTCTTCCAAGAGGTGTGTCTGATATGAAAGGTCACCAGAGCCACTACAGTGACTCTTCATAGCTCATCACTGTCACTTCGCTTCAGTCTTCTCTTGAGTCTTAACTAGCTGCTTTTTCCACTTCTTTAAGCTTTTGAACTAACATTCACCTCTTTCCAAGGCTAGAAAACTTTCCCAAAGTCACACATACATTCCACAAAACACTTACAAAGGCATACATGACAGAATAGAACAGGAACAAAGGCTCTACAATATAAGCTCAAAAGAGGGTTATATAAGGTCATCAGAAAGCATCAAAATCACATAGCTCATACTAAAACCATTCCAAAATATCAAAAATTGTTCAATGAGCTTTCAAAGATTCTCAACTTCCATCAATCATTACTCCATCCTTCATATAGAAGAAAACCAGAACAAAATAGAAGCTAAACAAAACCAATTAGAACCTCAACAGAACCTATCAAAATATCACAGAGCCTCATATCTCTACAAAAAATCATCATGAGCTTCCAAAACATAAACAAACTCATCCAAAACACTCTCAAACACTTCCGAAACAATCAATCATCACTCAAAATCCATCAAAAATCAGCTATTCAAACCTCAAAAACAACATAAATCAACCAAAAAACTAAGTCATTTTAGCATTCAACATGCTATGAATCAAAGTCTGTTTGCTCTAGTTTTCGGCCAAGTAGGTTCAATGAACAGTTTTGTTATGAGATGGCCGTTTTCCATAAAGCATAAAGATATAGGCACTTGATATCTCATTTTTGGTGCCATGGCTAGAGTAATGAGTACATGTCTTTTAGTATTAATCCGTATGGAATCAACATAACATGGCCATTAAATCCTTGGTGGAAATCATTAACTTTATAATGTGTTAATAATCTCTCATGCCTTTTTAATGATATCCCTTTCGGTTACGTTGGCGATGATAGGTGGATTTGGCAATTGGTTTGTTCCGATTCCTATAGGTGCACCTGACATGGCATTTTTGTGATTAAATAATATTTCATTTTGGTTGTTGCTGTCTTCACTATTGCTTTTATTAAGTTCAACTTTAATAGAGGTAGGTAGTGGCACTGGGTGGATGGTTTATCCCCCTTTAAGTAGTATAGCAAGTCACTGTGGAGGAGCTGTCGATTTCGCCATTTTTAGTCTTCACCTATCAAGTGTTTTCTCTATTTCGGGCTCTATTAACTTCATAACTACTAAATTGAACATGCATAGACCTAGAATGACCATACATAGATTACCTTTATCAGTTTGGTCAGTTTTAGTGACAACATTTCTACTTTTATTATATTTACCTATATTAGTAGGTGCGATTACTATGTTATTAACCAATTGGGACTTTAACACCAGTTTTTTTGATCCTATCGTTGGAGGTTTTGAGAATAATATTTGATGGACTGAACCAGAGTTAGAGCTTTTGCTTGGAGTCTTCAACTTGTGAGAGAGTGCGAAGAGTATCATAGAAGCTTCTCCACACTTTTTGGCCTTGCCAAAAAACTTATCTTAAGTGCCTTGCTAGCACCCATTGAGCATTAAAATTAATATGATATGAAATGAATATATGAGGTATCTCATGCAGAATTAATTATTTGGTTTTAGTAAACCACAAAGAAATTATTTGACAAGGTTGTTTAGGATTATCATTAGCAATGAACTTTAGAGGTCGCTTTTTTTAAAGCCTATATCACTTTTCAAAGCTGGAAAATAGGCAGTTGGAAATTCAAGGGGATTTGTCACAACATCAAAAGCATTTTGAAGAAAATAATCGACTTGGCTAAAACAGTGCTTGTTCTGAATTCTTTCGAACCTTTTTGTCTAAGAGAAGCTTCTTGTACTTGATCATTTAGAAAGTAGAGGACCAGACAATTTATGAGCTTTCAAGGCAAGAAAAAGCTTTAAAAACAAGTTTGCTAGCATAAGATGGCATTATTTGCAATAAGGTAGCTTTGTTATTTCGATATAGCCTTAAAGACGAACACAAGCAAAGGCTAAAGAGAAAAGGCCAGTTCTTTGTGCAAAATAAATCGAAGTGACTCATTATTGTTCTCCACCTCTGATCATCCATGAAGTATGCTAGTTTTTTATGCGCTTTGTGATTTTCAATATCAATAACAATAAGCATTTGAAGGATCTAAACTAATTTTCCCTTCTTTGGTTTATATTGGACTAAAGGGATCTGTAGACTGAAGCACTTAAATAAAAATTCGGCGTGTCTTTGGTCAATGCAACGAAACTAACCATCCTCATTATCGTAAAATAAGAACACTTGGCTTTGCATGTTTGCAAGGATTTGAATTTATATCTAGACATTACATACCAACCAATGTAGTCATCGCTAAAGGTACTCAAGACACTGCACTTGGAGCAGTAGAGATAGAAATAAAGATGGTATCATTCATTGAGACTATACGATTGAATTGAACACTTACCGACACCTAGTTAGATAATGACATATAAACAAAAACTCTTGGTTGCATATTTGGAACAAAAGGAGCATCTCATGCAGATTTTTGATGAGCCACCCTAATGCTAAGCACTTTTGCCTTAGCTATATGTTTAAGCTACAGAATGATGTTTGTTATGAGAATTTGTTTGACACTTTTTAATAAGTCGAAACCTTTATGATTGAACCTTGCCCTATTGTCAATGATCCAACCTTGCAAAGGAGGCAGATCAATAGCATGTAATATAACTTGATTAAACTTTCAAAGGGGTTAGGCATTCTCCCTAGGGACCAAAATGGGAGAGATTCAATCTAAAATAAAAAGTATCAAACCCATAGTCTATGCCTTTCTAGATCTACCTGGCCAATCCATTCCGTATGCAAGTTATATGTTGTGGCCTTAACACCTTAAAGTGACTTAATCTTTATTTCCTAGATTGATTTCGGTGTGCATTTTATTCATTTGAAGACAACTTAGTAGACGTTAATGATATCAAAGTAGTATTAAAATGATGGCAATTACCACATGGGAACAATAGCAAGGTTGTGATTAAACTTTTAAGATTGACTACTTAGCAAAGCCACGCCCTTACCCTTCTAGTCCATATACATTGCTTTTTTTTGGAGGTTGGCCAACCCTAGCCAATATTTGGTTGCATATTTTTTTGTCAATATGTGGGCCACATGATTATTTATTAGTTTTTGATTGCCATTTGATGTAGTAAGGAGCTTATGAAATTGACGATTACTTAGCAAAGGATCCAGTAGATTGGTCAAAATTGCCTCAAATAAATAAACCAGTAAAAAGAAAGTAACTTTAAGCAATAAGGCAACCTAACTAAAAAGAATCACCTTTACATACATGCATATGCCAAACCTTTTCAAAATGCACACACCTAGGCCATTTGACAAATGTAAATCTTTGACCAAGATACAGAATCATTAGAGACATTCGAGATTAGGCTTTCTAAGCACCGAAATGCCTAAGATCTTGTAAAAATACATTAGATGAATCATATAATTTATTCCTTAAAAATAAAATCCTCCACTAGTACATTAGCCAAAAATAAGGTAAACATAACAAGAAAATCCATTGACTTGAATAGCTCAATTGATGTTGTAGACTTTGACAGTATAAGAGAAGTTGGTTCCACCATGAAAATTTTCCAATTCACCTCAAAGGTTGCCACGGATCCTTCATCAACTGCCTATGAAGTGCTATCTATTGGCCTATTAAACTTTTTTGTTGCTCGACATGGTCATTTTAGTTTTGATTTTATTGTAAAAGCTAAGTCATTATATTAGCATTGACAACAAGCACTTTTGAGAATCTAAAAAATCTCCAATATCATAATTTTGTCAAATGATGTGTTATTGCAATGACTTAAAATACATAAGAAATACATTGCTTAGCCAGTCAATGTATTCTTAAAGATTCTGTGAAGACCACGATTTGTAAACATTATGATGTTTCATTTATAGAGTCAAATCATACCATTTATCATAATTTGTTGTCACCATTTCATAGCCTAATTTTGGCTCAAAAGAGGGTCAGAGCAGTGAAAAGTGGTCAAGTGACATAAGCTTTTGATTTTATCCAATTTGCTAGATTCTAAGGGATAAAATTAGACCATACATTTTTTGACATCAAAGCAAGCTCTATGTGAAAAAGAAAAAAAATGAGATCCAATAAAAACAATTGTGCTTGACCTTTTGATGCAATTAATAAACTCCATAGCAACAGTTTTGTGAATTCAAAAAGTTATCACTAAAATGATAGACCCAATCGCAGATTCCCCAACTACCACCATTGACACTAATAAAACAAAATAGTTAACCCATCATATCATCTAAATAAACAAAAAATACTAGGAAGCTTAGATCAATAGCTAGTAATATTAACTCAATTGACATTAACATAATGATGATATTTCTTCCATTAAAAAAATTCCCCGAATACCTAAAGGGAAAAAAATCATAGAAAATGTTAAATATTTGACTAGATCCATAGATCAAACTATCTCTTCATCCAAAAAGTAAAAACACAATGGCATAGCAAAGACTTACTTAGACTTTGCGATCTATTTCTGATGTTTATAACCATTCATTCATTAAAGAGAGGTTGCTTTTAAGCATCCTAATGGCCTTGCTTTTGATTTATCTTCTGCCTCAACATATTTTGATTTAGGATTATGTTGAACTTGTTCATCAATACTATAATCAAAAGGGTGTTGAACCTTCTATTAATCTCCTTTTGAATCAAAAGTCTCAATTTTAAGCGCATCTTCAAAATGCACCTTTTGTTCTAGCCCTTTAAACATTGCCAAGGAGATCCTTCCACCCACACCAATAGCTTAATAAGGAGAGCACTTGCTAATTGTTAAGAGTTCAAATCTCTTTTAGTGGGCAAAAACATGTAGCAACCATGACAATCTAAATCTGATGGCTAATTGCTATGAGAATTTAATTTATTCACATTGTGCAATATAAGACTAGTGGCATTGCATGCTTTATGACTGTCCATATGATTGTTTAAGCTCCTATTTAAATTTTCCAATGTCATAGCTTATCTAATTTCTAGTTAATCAGGCCATATGATCCTTGCTCATGGCATTCTTAATTATTCAGTTAGCATAGAAAAGAACTGCCATGAATGTTGCCTGCCAGTGTAAAGCACCAAGAAAAGGGATTTAATGGAAGAGAAAGGAAATGAGATTATATAAAGCATTCATTTTCTTATTTTTGTGACACTAAGATATGAAAGCTAGGGGAGCGAATGGGATTAGATGCCCTAGTACTCCTAGCCATAAACAATGGATACTAAGCATTGCGCATATCGAGCTGTGAAGTGTTGTAGCATTAGTGTTAAGTATCTGGGAGTATTTAAGTGGCTAGGGGTGAACTAGAAAGCTATGACTCTATTCCCTATTGAAGTTTGAAAGGCCACAAGAACCTACAGGTGGGAAAATGAGTCCTTCGCTCCACAAGCATGCGACCATCGTGAAACAAATCCATGTTTCAATACACCTAGTGCCAGATTATAGCAAGAAACAACATGCCAGATAGTATGATAGCTACACCTCATAACTCTAAATACTTGCATTAGTTATGGTATCTTCGGTAAAGCTTCAACCACCCCATGACTTTGTTGCTCTAATGCGAGTCATAAATGGAATAAGAAACATGCCTTACCAGGGCGGAAAGCCCTGAATAAAGGCCTTTTATGATGAAATGTTCTATCTACAAGTCAGTGGACATATAGGAAGAATTGCTCAATATGCATTAGCTCTTGAACATTTATGGTCATTATTTCATTTAGAAATCAATCCTATAATATAGTAAAAATATCTAGATTTTAAGTGGTGATCTCTTGAAAAAGCCTAGATTTTACCATACCAATCAACTATAATGCCTTAAAATGGCATGCTATAAGAAAAACAATGTTAGTTATAATAGAAAGAATGCCTATTTTAAACCCTAGCAAGAATCAAGATAGAGAGATCATATTCAATGCTAAAAGATGGATTGAACCGAACTTTAAGGGCTTTCCCTTACTTTTTTTCGGGAGTAAAGTAGCTAAAGAGTGTAGCATTTGACTATTTATTATGCATTTTGTTTGATTGGAAAAGTGTTCATTGGTTCACGATACGAATACTATTCGTCGGCATGTCGCTAATAGTTTCTGCTAGATAGAGGTATTGTTTTGAATGGGTTGGCTCAGTAGCAACTTTTGGTACTGTAGCCGTGGGAATGAGGTTTGGTACTCGCTACTATGGCCAAGCCTAGGGGTTGTCTTTCATAACAATAGCAAGTTCGTAATTGATAGGTGCAAATAGGGTTGTGTTGATACAAGTTCGACAAAAAAGAAAAAGTAATGAATCCTTTGGTTTCTGATAGATGGAAGATCTGCATGAGCAATACAAGAATTTTTGTATAATAATAATTGATTAATAAGAACATATTCTTTTGGCCAATCCAAACAAGCACCATAACAATCTTTGTTGTTAAAAAATTTTCGCTAGTTTTTTTTTTCACCTTTTGAATGTAACACTCTTTCAGAATTGATGAGTCTTCATTAAAGTACTCATGTTGCAGTAGAGCGATGCTCCATGTATGGCCCTCGAGAGCACACAGAAGGCAAAGATGAGGAAGAAGTTCCTGAAGCCTCGGAAGCAGAAGGTCCCTTTCTGTTCGACAGAATGATTATGGTACCCCTTGGACTGATGCCAAACCTGTGAGGCAAAGACAGAGGTGCATGAATCCAATTTATTATGCCCTAGTAAAGGGCAAATTACTGAAGCTCCTTGAAGCTGAGTTCATTTATCTAGTGGCTTACAGTGAATAGGTTTCGCCCATTGTGGTAGTACCCAAGAAGAACGGAAACCGTGATCCGAAAGCTAAATTCCAAGACGAAGAATGATCATTTCTATAATCCTTTCATAGACCACTATTGGACACAATGGCAGGCCATGAGCTCTATTCCCTCTTGGATGGATTCAATGGATACAATCAAGTCCAAATTGTAGAAGAGGATCAATCCAAAACAACCTTCACAACCGAATGGGGAACCTATGCTTACAGAGTGATGCCATTTGGGCTCTATAACGCTCCTCCTACTTTCCAACAAGTGATGATGGTTGCTTTCCAGAACCATCTACTTGATTTTATTGAGGTGTATCTCGATGACTTCTGTGTCTATAGCTTAATCCGTGAGCATTGGGGACACTTCGAGCAATGTTTTCGAGAGTATGGGATCTCTCTTAATCCCGACAAATGCATATTTGGTGTCTCATTAGGAGTTCTTCTAGGTCACATTGTCTCTGCACAAGGGATAGCAATAGATCTTGCTAAGATTGAGAAGATCATTACCTTAACAACCCCAACCAACCTAAAACAATTGAGAGAATTTCTTGGCCATGTGGACTATTACAAAAAATTCATTGCGCGCTTTGCGACAAAGGCAATCCCTTTTGCATAAACTCCTAAGAAAAGATGCCGAATTTATATGAACCAATGATTGTGATGAGGCGCTCAACACCCTGAAGTAGTGCCTTTGCCTAGCCGCCCGTGTATTACTACATTGGTATTCATCGCCACTGTACACTGCAGGTGGCAGGCGCCCATCATCGTCACTTTATTCTTTATTCTTTTAGTGATAGTTTGAATAATGGAAGGTTCGGTCACACATTGTGACTGTTGGAGTTCCCATTTCTTGTCTCTCCCTTTCTTGCTCTTGCTCTCCCGTCATAGCTCTCGAGTCCAACCTTCGATCCATCACTCCCTTTCAACTGGTATCAGAGCTTTGCTTTCCGACTCTTGAGCTTGGTTCGTGGCATTCTCAGCATCCCATCGACTCCCTAATTGCATTGGGTCTCCTTCTCGGCAGCCATATCCGACTCCTTCGAGCTCCCATCACTCCTCGGCTTCTCGAGCACCTTCCCGACATTATTTGGTACTTTCAAGGCATTACATTAGAGGTATTTGATCATTTTCTTCAGGGTTTACTTCAGTTCTCAGGTCTCATAGGCTGTAAACAAGTTGTGGGCAGCCATAACTCACACCTCTTGGAGCTTCCTTCACCTGGATCTTACTTCCAGCCTATCAAGGCTTGCTGAGGCTTGGTGTAGGCCTTCTTTGGCCCTCATTTGTGCCCCCTTTGGGCCCCGTTGTTGACACGTGGAATAGCAGACCCCTCCAGCTGGCTCACGTTTTTTTTTGCGCCTCTGTTTCAAAATCTGGCCCAAAAATCACTCTTTTTGTCATATCTCGGGCATTCGGAACCCGATTCAGGCAAAGTAAAAGTCTAAGTTGGGGTTTTGGCACGCTTTGGATGCGATCGTGATGTCCAATTTGCCAAATTCTGATGAGAGAATCTTCTGCAATAGATTTTAGGTCTAAGACAACATGTATTTGTATGCCTATGCTTGTTTGGGCATGACTATATAACCGGTTTGATGCCTATTGCATCCCGATTGATTGGGGGATTGAAGCTACATGTAATGCTATGATTTTGGCCTGATTTTGGGGCTGGAAATACAAAGTTTATAATAGTAAATGCATGCTGAATACTCTTGGGCTGAAGCTATCTTTCTTGCTTTGACGTATGCCTATTGGTTTCGGATGTATGTCTTGGGTTATGCTATGATGTATTGATCATCGAGGGATGAGTTTGAGCTTGACATTGAATCCGGATGCTTTTGGAAGCTTGAGCTTATTTCAGCCCGCACTTATTGAAATTGATACATGCTTTGACAGTGATGCTTCTTAGGTTTATGCATACCCGATGCCTACGGCTTGATGCTCATGTCATGGTTGATTACCCTATGCATACGTTGAGCTTGAGTGCTCATTGAAGCTCCACCTTGGATGCATTTTGGATTATCTGGAGTAGTCTTGGATGTTACTTGGCTTGTCAGAGTTTGGATTGGGATGTATTTGATGTCTTACATACTTACGGATGCTACATACGGATGCTCTACTGTCTACATGTTCGGGATGTACTATTGATGTATTGTCTTTGACTTATGTCATTGGCACTATGTCTTGCCTTGGCTTGAGCTCTTGAGCTTGTACATACGACTTTTGTGCCAATGGGAGCATTCTTGAATGCTTATCAAACATTGAGCAAGTGGTACTTTTATGCATTGAGCAGTTACAGACACTTGAGACTTTGGGACTTCTTACCTTTTGGGATGATATATCATCTATCTTGGTTCACTGTATGCGTATGAGCTAAGTCTCAGTTTTGGATCCGTATCTTTGTGAACTGACACCTACTTGTGTCAAGTTTTGGTAGTGGCAGGAACACTTTGCCCCATTGCCTTGGGGGTGTGCCTACTCACTAGCAGATGTTTATATGACATACTTGGGTGTTGGATTCATGCTTATCGACCGTCATATGCTTATGCTATGCCCGCATGATACCGGCTTTGGTCTTGGTAGTATCTAATTGCCTTGGGATTCAATTTTGGCATTGTTAGCTCTCTTTTACTGAAATCTGAAATTTATTACAGCAAGCATATATGTATGGCTTGACATGGATTTTTCATGCTGAAATACTCTGAAATGATGTACTTTCACTAGTAGTTGGCAGGCAGCAGCTTTGATTCCACTTTCTTCACCATTTTTCCTCAATTTTGGTGATTTTTTTGTCATTTTCTACAGTAAACAGCAAGCAGTTTTGAACTGTCTACAGTCTTCCAGCCTGCATTATGGCCAGTCATGATATTTTCAACATCACTAAGCTTGATGGTACGAATTACTCTTATTGGAAGAGCCGGATTTGGTAGGTGTTAGTGCAAAAATCTCAGATCAAACCTTTGAGGTTAAGCGGGCATCCGCCTGCAACTATGCCAGATGAGGAATGGCTTGAGCTTGATGAGTTATGCAAGTCCACTATTGTATTGTCTCTCACAGAACAGGTTCACTACAATGTATTTGAGGAAGAACAGAGTGCATGGCAGTTGTGGGATAAAATCAAGAATCTCTATGACAAGAAAAGTCCATCGAGTCAAATGTATTGGCTGAAGGAGCTTATGGATCTGCACACGAAGGAGAATGTGAGTATGTCTGTTCACTTGAGCCAGCTCCATGCTATACTCAAGAACTTGACTTCGCAGGACATCAATTTTGCATAGGATGTCACTCCTCTTTTCTTGCTTGGTACTCTTAATGAGTCATGGGATGTATTCCGCACTGCATTATGCGTCTCTATTGCTACCTTGAAATTATCTGATGTTGAGGGTGCTCTTCTGCAGAGCAAGAAGAGGTTAACCCTAAGAATTTGGATGCCTCTCGTGTGTCTCATGCTATGACAGCTAGAGGCAGAAATGATGGATATGGAAAGCATGGCAGTGGTAGTGGCCGTGGACGGGATTCTCAGAAATCTCGATCCAAATCTCGTGGGAAGTCACATAGCAAATCCCGTGGCAAGAATGCAGATGTTACTCGTCACCATTGTAGGAAAAAGGGCCATATTAGAACACAATGCCATGAATTGCGCAATGAAAGGCACAAAGATAAGGGGAAAGACAAAGTGCAGGATAAGTCTTCTGATCGCAACATAGTACCTGCAAAGTCTAGTGTTAAAATTGAAGAGATCAATGTTATGCAACCTGAGAATGTTGATGATGATGATTATATCCTAGCATCTTCTTCTAGTGCTTCGCAAATGACAGAGATACACTCTATGTATGCACAGTATTGGCTCTTGGACTCAAGTCCGTCCTTTCATGTGACACCTTGCTGAGAGTGGTTTCATTCACACCATAATGTTTCAGGTTCTGTGCACTTGGGTGATGACAACTCTCTTGATATTGTGGGCATTGGTGATGTTAGGCTGCAATTTCCTTCTGGCAGCAGTTTTGTTATGCATGATGTACGTCATGTACCTACTTTGACACGCAGTCTCATGTCAGCTGGACAACTTGATGACGCAGGTTATCATGTATCTTTTGGAGACTTTGCATGGAAGATCACTCGTGGCAGACTTGTGATTGCGAGAGGTGCCAAGGCTGGCAATCTCTGCCCCTTGATTGTAACAGCTTCTTTCATTGATCATGTTTTGTCTGTGGGTTCTATCCCACATGTATCTCTTTGGCATGCCCATTTGGGCCATATATCTTTGAAGGGAATGAAAATGCTTTCTGATTTGCAATACTTATCGCCCCTTGATTATGCATGTTTTGATTCATGTGAGCATTGCCTTTATGGCAGGTAGACTAGGTCTACACATAAGAAGTCTAGTAGGCCACGCATGAGTGAGCCCTTGGCATTGGTACATTCGGATGTCTATGGGCCCATGCCTTGTCAATCTATGGGTGGTGCAAAGTATTTTGTTACGTTCATAGATGATTTTTCATGGAAAGTTTGGGCTTATCCCATTAAGTTGAAATCGGATGTCTTGGTTGTGTTTCAAAGATGGCTTGCATTGGTTGAGACCCAGTCTGGGTATAGGCTAAAATGCCTAAGGACAGATAATGGGGGTGAGTATGTCTCATGTGCTTTTGAGCAATTATGTGATGAGAGGGGTATTAAGCATCAATTGACTGCCACCTACATCCCCCCCAGAATGGTTTGGCTAAGCAGATGAATAGAACCATCCAGGAGCATGTATGTAGTATGCTTAGTCATGCATGCCTACCACAGAGCTTTTGGGCTGAGGTAGTTAGTACAGCTGTGCATGTCAGAAACAGATCACCTTCTAGTGGTTTGGATTTCCAGGTTGCAAAGGAAGTATGGACAGGAAAACCCCCCTCTTATGCGTATCTCCGTGTCTTTGGATGTGAGGCATTTTGCCATGTGCCCAAGGACAAGAAAAGTAAGCTGGATCGCAAGAGTGTCAAATGCATTTTCCTTGGTTATGGGGATGCAGGCGAGATGGGTTACTGTCTCTGGGATCCGTAGGCGCGGAAAGTCATCTGTAGTCATGATGTAGTCTTCTATGAAGACAAGATGCATAGGCAGCCTGAGAGAGTTGTTGAGATCCGCAGGGTCATATTTCAGGAGGAGCCGAGAGCTCCCGCACAGCCAATTGGACAGCCTATAGCTACAGCAGATGCTCATGGTCAGGGCATTGGACAGGCAGCTGGGCAGGCAACAAAGCCTGCTGTGAGATGGTCTACTAGAGACAGACATCCACCAGATAGATTTCAGCCCTCAATGCATTATGTCTTGGTTATAGATGCAGGAGAGCCTTTCACTTATGATGAGGCTATGCGCAGGGGTGACAGTCACTCCTGGGAGAGGGCTATGCAGTTTGAGATAGACTCCTTGCATAATAATGACACTTGGGATTTGGTTTCCTTGCCTATGGGCAAGAAGGCTTTGCCATGCAAGTGGGTGTACAAGCTAAAAAGTACCCCTGGACACCCCAAGCCGGCATACAAGGCTAGATTGGTAGCAAAGGGTTTTAAGCAGGAGCATGGTGTAGACTTTGATGAGGTCTTTTCTTCTGTGGTTAAGATGACCACCCTGCACTTAATCTTGGCTTTGGTTGCTCAGCTTGACTTGGATTTATACCAGATGGATGTCAAGACGGCTTTCTTACATGGGGACTTGCATGATGAGATTTATATGCCCCAGCCTAAGGGCTTTGCAGAACCTGGCAGGGAGCACCTAGTGTGTAAATTGAAGAAAAGACTTTATGGCTTGAAACAGGCACCTAGGGAGGAGTGGCATCATAAGTTTGATGCCTTTGTGCAGTCATATGACTACAGCCGGAGTGCTATGGATCCGTGTCTTTACACGAAGAAAGCCCGTGATGGTTCTTTATTAATTTTGGTACTCTATGTGGATGATATGCTGATAGTAGGGAAAGCTCATGATGAGCTAGATGCTCTTAAGGCTCAGCTCAAGAAAAGCTTTGAGATGAAAGATCTGGGACAGGCTGCTCGCATACTTGGTATGCGAATTATACGCAACAGGCATCAGGGACTCCTCTACTTGTCACAAAGGTAGTACATTCATAAAGTCCTTGAGCACTTTCGCATGCAGGACATAAAGCCTATTGGCTATTCATTGCCTTCTTATGTGAAGGTATCACAGGCTGATTGTCCGCAGACAGAAGAGTAGAAGGCCGAGATGTGGCCAAGATTCCCTACGCATCCGTAGTGGGCAGTCTTATGTATGCCATGATAGCCACTCGTCCAGATATTGCCTTTGCAGTTGGTGTTGTGGCACGCTATATGGCTACATGTGGCAAGAAGCATTGGGATGCCTGAAGGATATCATGAGGTATCTGAAGGGCACTGCAAATATGTGCATATGCTATGGCAGCCAGGATACAGGAGTCGTGGGGTACACTGACTCTGATTATGCAGGACATGCAGATAGTAGGAAGTCCACTTCTGGCTATGTATTCACATATGCTGGAGGTGCTATTTATTGGATGTCCAAGGTGCAGAAATGCACGGACCTTTCTACTACAGAGGCCGAGTATGTTGCAGCCACACTGAGGCTTGCAAGGAGGCCATTTGGTTGGGTCGTTTGGTTGTTGATCTTGGTATTGATGCTATCCCTACACTGCATTCGGATTCTATGAGTGCTATTTAGTTAGCCAAGAATCTGGTCTTCCATGCGAAGATGAAACACATCGAGGTGAGGTATCACTTCATACGTGGGGTCGTTGAGGATAAGAATGATCTTGTCAAAATCTCGACTGACCAGAATCCTGCAGATCTGCTCACGAAAAGCCTCTCTACAGAGCGCTTTGCCTTCCTCAGGAGGTTAATGGGTGTGGGATGAGATGACATCTTTCCTCATCCTGTTGTACATGTGTATATGTTGTACTGTCTTTTTTCTTTTTCTTTTCACTTCTCACTGGGGCAGATTCGCCTTTAAGTGGGAGGTTGTTAGGGGTAAAGGCGCCTCTGCCTAGCCGCCCGTGTATTACTACACTAACAGTCACCGCCATTGCACATTGCAAGTGGTGGGTGCCCATCACCATCACTTTATTCTTTATTCTTTTAGTGACATTTTGAATAAAGAAAGGCCCGGTCACACATTGTGACTATTGGAGTTCCCATTTCTTGTCTCTCCCTTTCTTGCTCTTGCTCTCCCGCCATAGCTCTCGAGTCCAACCTTCGATCCATCGCTCCCTTTCACCATATGTACACTGAGCATCAGTTGAAGGCCTAGGTGCAATCTTATGCCAAGAGGGCCCCTCTAAGTTAGATCAACCTATCTATTATGCAAGTTAGAAAGTAACCGATAGAGAGCAAAACTACACAGTGATCGAACCGAGCTTGAGTGTCTGGCAATAATGTTTGCTTTGGAGAAGTTCCGACATTATCTACTGTCGACACATTTCAAATTCAACATGGACCATGAAGCCCTATCCTTTCTGATGAACAAGGCTGTGAAGGGAAGAATAATGAGATGGCTCATTTTGTTTCAAGAGTTCAACTTTGAAGTGGTTACCAAACCCAATCGCTCTCATGTCTTGGCTGATCATCTGTTGTTGCGAATCCCTCAAAGCAATGATGAAGAAGAGCAAGATGATCCAGACCTTCCTAATGCTTCCTTGTTTCTAGTCAAAACAGTTATCCCATGGTACACAAATATAGCCAACCTTCTAGCAACCCAACAGTACCCCCTGGGGTATCTCGAGCCATGAGAAGAAGAAGCTTCTGTTGGAATCAACCCCCTACACCCTATTAGGAGGTATTTTGTACAAGAAAGGCAAGGATGGAGTCCTGCAAATATGTGTTTCAGGAGAAGAGATTGAAATTGTTCTGAAAGAATGCTATGATGAGCCTTGTGGTGGACACTTTGCGGAAGAAGTGATAGTTAGAAAGGCCTCACTTGCAGGGTATTGGTGGCCAACCCTCCACAAGGATGCCTATGATTACTGCAATCGGTGTGATGCTTATCACCGAATGGGAAAGCCTACCAAATCCAATGCCATGCCCCTGCAATCTATTCTTTCCCTAAAGCCGTTTGGGAAGTGGGGGATTGATTGAGCTTGGTCTATACAGACTACGTGACAAAGTGGTGTGAAGCCAAAGCTCTGAAGTGGGACGATGGTAATAGCGTGGTCTTGTTCCTATACGAGAACATCATCACCCATTTTGGCAGTCCCCTAGAGCTTGTCAGTGACCAAGGTACTCACTTCCTCAACAATATTATGGAAGAGTTGACAAAACTATGTAAGATCTCTCATCATGAGTCCACAACCTATTACCCCAGAGCCAATGGCCAAGTCGAAGTTACCAATCGCATCCTCTACTCGATTCTAACAAGAATGATAGTAGCTGCACATCGTCGTGATTGGGATGATCAACTTATAGAGGCCCTCTGGGTGTACAGAACCTTCCATAAGGCGACTACATGACAAACTCCTTTCCAATTGGTGTACGGAACAAAAGTCGTCTTTCCTATTGAACTCAAGCTACCCTCTCTATGCATCTTGGCTTTCCTTCCGTCTGATGCAACAAAGGTGGCAAGGATGGTTCTGATACATGGTGTTCCTGCCATTCTACACTTTAAATACAATAAAAAAGAAACAAAAAAATAAAAACAAAATAAAAATATATCGATCATGGAAGAAAATGACTTCGATCCCTATCATGCCGACCTATTCTTTGAGAAAATGTGGAAACACCCTCGGGAGGAGTAGTGCAAAAGAAAAGAAATAAAAATAAATAAAAGAAAAATAAAATGATTATGGGAGAAAAGGAAGCAATTCCTTGTCATAATAGGTCTCGTTCCAAGAAAAGGTCGCACGCACATTTGGACGGGAAGCTGGTTGTGGAAAAGGTGGTAACACTCTGCAGTCCAGGATCACTGAATCTCTAGCTAAACTCTTGCAGAAGAAGTTTTTGAGTCACCTCCCTTGGTGCATTGAATCCTATAACCCCTTTATTGCTTCTGATTTGTACAACATACTAAGTTTCCAACATGCAATCCAAGCACCGAACTTGTTGGCTACCTCCTTGGGTATCCCTCTTCATCAACCAATCCACGTTGACACCATCAACCAGACAAAGCTATCCTCATTGACAAACCTAGAGCATTGTGAGCTTTCATCCTAACCGGATGGGGATGTGAGTATGGGCTGCCTTGAATGGAGAGTTTCTCACACGGGATGGGCCTCTCAATGCACAAAGCACAAAATTGTTCCTATGCACGGCATTATAAGGCTCCCTCGCCTTCCTTCTCACACCGTATGCCAACACATGGAGGAGGAATGCACAGTTGCACCATCAATTGCGCACAAGGCATACATCCTCTGCACAAGTGATAATGAGGATTACATCAATGGGTTTCAGGAATGGGCTCCCTCCTGTATCTATCAACAGAGCATGAGATAGAGGGGGGGTTGAGCGTGAATGATGTTTTCTCAAACAATTATTGAGATGTGCAAATTGAGGGATGTTACGATAGTTGGCGTCAAGTACGTTCTCATCTCCCTATGCACATATGGGATGGGTCCTTGCCATCACCACAGGATACATCACCCTATTTGATACACTGCACTACAAGGCTCCCTAGCCTTCTTGCTTGCACCTATGCCAAACGAGGTTGGACGCACTAATGCACCATCAACTATGCACACTAGCATACTCCCTCTGAACCATCTCCCTTATTGATTTCTAAACTGGGTGTGAGACTGGGTTTTCATCATTATTCACATTGAGCGATGTTTGTTGTGGGGCGAGCAACTGTTCTTTCATTCCATTTGAGTGACCTTGAGTTGAGTGCACTATCTTTCGCCATCGACGATTTTCCACAATTCCCTCAGTAGAGTTGCCTCCTTGGATGCTGTTGCATGGTCCTTGCCACTCTAAATGTGTGCTGCGAAGACACGGTACCTCCAACAACTGACAACGACACAGGACGCAACATCGACAATTGACTTCACTTCTCGGTAACATGGGCCAAGTTTTTCTAACCCTACACCTTCTGTTTATTAGTGACGGTCATGTTTTGAGTGTGGGGACATTAGCGGTTAGTCTAATGTGGTGTCCTAGATCCCTGTTGCTTGGTTTACCCTTCCCATTAAGGTCTTAAGTGTGGGGACGCATCCCTGCGTGTCTACGATGCATACCCTCATGCATATCCTGATTCTAATCATGCATCTATGCCATGACCTGATTTTACCCTGATGGGGTCTCTTCCCCACCTACCTGTCCTCTTTCCCCCTACTCCCGAGGACGTTCCTTCTCTGTTTTATTTTATCCCTTGATTTCATGGTTTTTTATGTGAATGCACCCTACATTCACCAGAACCCATATCCAACCTTATAACCCTATTTATCATTTTAAATGGAACACTTTTTCTTTTTATAGCCTCTTTTTCGATCAACGGTTCAAAAGTTATTAATTTTTTAAGAATTTTATGAACCTTGATGTGTTTCCATGTGAATGCACCTTTTTTGCTTCAAAATAGCCAATGGATGTGATAGTCCTAACCTATGCCTTTCACTTAACATTTTTCCTTTTTACCACTAGTCATTCCAAGGTACGGTTTGTCTGTTATTAATTTTTGTGGATTATCGTGTCTTTTTCATGCTTCTTTTCGTTCTATGCGAACCTACCCTATTCTCCTCTGAACTTTATTCTAATTTAATAGCTTTGTCTGACCCATCTTCTTGCCCATTATTTCTTTTTACTCCACCCCGTTCTAACCTTTGTATTTATTATTATTAATTTTTATATGTGTTTTCGGGCTCCCTTTTATTGTTTTTTTCCATGTGAATGCCTCCTCATGTCCCCAAAAATACGTTTTGATCTGATAGCCCTATCACTCACACTTGTCCTAACATTTCTCCTTTTTATTTCCTCTTGTTCCAATGTACGGATCTTCCAGAATTAATTTTTGAGTCCCGTTGCATGTGCATTTTTATTATTTTTC
The DNA here is from genome assembly GCF_053477565.2 of Lygodium microphyllum. Taxonomy (NCBI): domain Eukaryota; kingdom Viridiplantae; phylum Streptophyta; class Polypodiopsida; order Schizaeales; family Lygodiaceae; genus Lygodium; species Lygodium microphyllum. The sequence goes on from NC_141164.1 coordinate 14,959,832, forward strand.
CCATGTGAATGTGATTTACCTCCCCCAGAACCATGTTTTCCCTTATCCATCCAGTCCAACACCTCATTGCAAACATTTTTCCTTTTCATCTCGCCGGATTTTGACCTATATATCCCTCCATATTTATTTTTACGTCATGTTTCAAGTGTATTTTTGTGGGGTTTTTCCATGTGAATGGGTCTTATCCCTATCGAAACCACGTTTTGATGTGATAGGCCGGTTTGACACATTGTCTTGCACAATTTTTCTTTTTTTTGCACTTCGTTTCGACAAACGGATTTCTCGAAATTAATTTTCGTTTAATATTGTGCCTCGATGTCACATGGGTTTGCGCCCAAACGCCCTCTTTTTTGTCTTTCGATGCGCGTTGCCGCATTCATCATGCCGTCCTCTATCCCTATGTGTGGCTGCACCCTCTCCTATTCCTGGCAATGCAAATTTTTTTACCCCCACTTGCGCATGCGCGCAGGAGGGGGAGGCCCCGCTTTTTTTTTTCCTTCTTAGGTTTTTAAAAATAATAATAATTTAAAAAAACCTTTTACTTGTTTAATTTTAAAAAGAATTTTAAAAAATACCCCTCAACCATCCGCGTCCCCCCCAACCTCCATTTTCCCTCCTCTCCCTCCTCTCTCTCCTCTCTCTTCTTCTTCTTCTTCTTCTTCTTCTTCTTATTCTTATTCTTCTTCTTCTTCTTCTTCTCTCTCTCTCTCTCTCTCTCTCTCTCTCTCTCTCTCTCTCTCTCTCTCTCTCTCTCTCTCTCTCTCTCTCTCTCTCTCTCTCTCTCTCTCTCTCTCTCTCTCTCTCTCTCTCTCTCTCTCTCCCCCTACTCCTCCTCCTCCTCCTCCTTCCCCTCCTCCTCCTTCATCATCATCATCATCATCATCATCATCATCATCGTCATCGTCATCTTCTTCTTCTTCCCCCACAACACCTCCCCGTAGCGCTCCAACCCCCGCGCCACCACCATTGGGCCATGCCCCACTGCCACAACGCCTCCCCTTGGCGCTCCAGCTCCCGCGCCACCTCCATTGGGCCGCACCCCGCCGTCGTCGCAGCTCCTCACCCCTGTTGCCGCCCGCTGCTCCTAGTCCTCCACCCTGCTCCAGCGCCTTCCCCCCCGCCTCCCATAATCCCCCCCCCCCCTCTCCCACCAAGCCTACCCCATTACCTCCCCTACCCCGCCTGTTGTGCCCTCCCTTCCCTCCACCACCCCCATCCACCCGTACCCCTTATCCCCCATTTCCCCTCCATTAACCCCCCTTCCCCCCACCCCCACAAAAACCCACCCTACCCCTACTAAGCCCCCCTTCCCACCCTCCGCATTCACAACCCCCCAAACCCACAGAAACCCCCCCTCTCCATCGCCCCCTTTCCCACCACCCCAAATCCGTAGCCACAACATCGAACTAAAAAGAGAAAAACCCCACCCCCCCGCAGGTCCCCCACTCCTGCCTTGTGGTCCTATACTTGCCATGGGCCCCTAGTTGGCCCTTGTTAACCTGCGCAACGCTCCTATTTGATGCTGACCTATGCTTCTTTTGTGTTTTGTGGTTGTTCGTGTGCTCGTGACGCGTTCGTGAGTTGTCAATGAGCGTTCACGCACAAAGACGCGCATGTGGTTTTTTCCGTGCGATGGTGCGTGCTTAACAACTCGAGGAAACACTTAAAAACCTTAAAAAATCATATAAATTCAATTTAAAAACACAAAGATAGTTGAAATTTTCTTTGTCAAATTGGAAAATTTTTTGGATTCTTTTCTTGGTTGCAATGTAGAAAATTAATTGCAAAAAATTATAAATATTCAAAATTCTTCAAAATCCATTGAAAATCAAACAAAATTCATTTAAAAATCAATTAAAAATAGAAATAATTTTAAAAAAACAAAAAATACCACCAACTTATTTAAATATTTTTTGAATGTTTCACAAGCTAAAAATACTTTGCCAAATGGTCAAACTATTATTTTAAAGAAAAAATACTAATTAAATACTCAAATTCATAAAGAATTTATTTTAAATTCTAAAAATAAGCTTAAAAATGCTGGATAAATTCAAAAACATTGTTAAAACTTGATAGTTTAGTTTTCACTCATGGTGGATTGTTGAAACCTCACCATTAAAATTCTAAATTTATTCATGTGACCAATTTAACCAATTTTGCCCAAAAAAATAATCAATCCACACCCAAAATTTTCCCTATGTTGGATTCACACCAACATCTCCCAACAATATGCTTTCACCTGCCAACAATATGCTTTCACCTGCAATATCCCCACTTAACCACTCCCAAATAACAATAATAAACTATATATATATATATATATATATATATATATATATATAAAACTTTTAGTTAAAAATAAATAAAACAACAATAACCAAACAAACCAAATACGCTTACACTAATCTTAACTTTATTTTTTTTTAATGAAGTGGTAGTTTTGGTTTTTGTACGCTTACTTTATCACATATTTTCTTGTTAGTGGCCTTTGTTTTTTTTGACTCACTTGCATCTTGGGGCTGATACGTGCGCATTCAATTTTATTACATACACACCCCTACCAGGTATTTATTTTTCTATATTTTTTTATTTTTGGTTACCCCAAAACCACGATTAATTGTTAAAAGAAACTTTAATCATACACTTTTTCACCTGCGCTCACGCTAAACTCACATTTTTATAATAAATTAAAATCAACCCACTGTTCACTTAGCACGCACTTCGTGCACTATAGACACATCTAAGTTTATTTTTAAATAAACATGCCGTCACAAGTGCACACATTAAATAAAAAGTGCTAAACACATACTTAATTTTTAATCAATGAATTCGCATTTAGAGACCAAAGTCAAAGTTCAAAGTCAAGGTTACGATAAAGAAGCACCATTTCACACTTAATAATTTTTAACTAAAGGATAAGAAAAAACTGTCATTTTCTTTTAAAGGTTTATAACGTAATAAAATCTCACCCATTCTTAATAATATTATTAAAATGAACCCTTCACTATATTAATTCCCCTAAATTGCACATTCCCTTTTTAATAAATGTGATTCGTGGGGATGATAGAGTCTTGTCTAGAGTTTGTTTCATTACAAGTGGTTAATATTTCCAATGTCATGTCCATATGATTAGTTCTTGCGAGTTTTTTTTTTTTGTTATATGGATATGTCAAGTACGATATGTCTTGTTATTTTCTTTTTTGCCTAATACTACGGGGATTTAGGGTATCTGTTTGTATTGCATCGCATGAAGCTTTCAATCGTATGTGTGTAGAGGTCATGTCGAATATTTTCTAGAATGTGGCTTGCTTGGGGTGGTCAGTTAGTTGGTTAAGTCTATGTCAATTCATTCAGATTGATATCTTATTCATATCTTGTTATTTTGCATGCATTTGTTGTGATTGTCTGTGTGTATGGTATGTGTGTAATCCATCTAAATGGCACCTCTTACTCCTCCTCCAATGTTCAGTACGTCCCATTGGTGTCTCATGACTATTCTTTATTACTAGAGTTAGATCTTATTAGCAAAGTAGGCTTAGTCAAGTTCATCGCACTCTCATTGCCACTCATCCCAAAGGATACCGATACTTGTGATTAGTTTCTAGCCTCTTGTAGTAAGAGGTCTGGCCATGTTAGAGGAACAATTATTTAGCTGATGCCTCAAAGTTTGGGCAAGGCTCTATCTTTACCCTATCGGGGAAACTCTTTCCCTACTACTAGACAATTATTCTCAAACGAGGATATCCTTAAGTTGTTGCAAAAGCGCACACAAGATATGTTGGATCCCAAGAAGGTTCTTACCACTTCAGGCATCAGTATCTCCATGATCTCTAATCCTATGTGGAACCAGTTATGCCAATTTCTTCAGGACAAGTTTATGCCTACCAAGACACCCTTTAATTACCTTTCAAATGAGTTGTTTACAGCTTCTGAAATGGTATTGAAAGACATAACTATTGATTGGAGTTCCTACCTTTTGTCAAAGATGGATCAACACTTTGTCAGAGCCACAAGAGGTAATGTAACTAATGTTGCATTTGGTTCCTACCTTTCTATCTTCTTGGCATATGGCACCCCTCCAAAAGAAGTTCCTACCTCGATAGTTGATCCACCAGAAGCTCCTCCTCCTTACTGAACACACTAATGTTGTCATTGAGGATCTTGATCCTATCCCTCCTATGGTAGTTCAGAGGAAACGCCTAAAATGAGTGGCTAAATCAACCCTAACTCCTCCTCCAGTCTCCATTCATGTTCAATCTAGCATTCAACTACTAACTTTCCTCACAACACCAAATCTTTTCAGAGCACATCATGATGGTACTCTTGAGATTTCCATCCCTTCAGTACAACGCTTAGTAGCTAGAGATGCAATTCCCTTCCTATGTCAAGACATTTAGTGTTCTATTGAGCTCTTGGTGAATGCCTGTATCCAGTAGCTCTATTCCTCTTGCTATGACGAAGTTCAACAAACCAAAGAAGAGCTGACAAAAGCAAATGATGAGCTAGCTTCTGCTCATGAACGTTTTGTTGATCTTTGTATCCAAATGGAGCAACAGACTAATATCATTGATGCTCAAAAAATGGAAATTTCTAGTTTGCACACTCAATTGGCTGACACTAAAACCCAAGTGGTTAATGTGATTGAGGAGAGGGATAGATTGTTGAAGGAATATCATAAGCTTCAAGCTTTAATAACTGCTCAGACTAGGGAGCTTAAATTAGCACATACCACCCTAGAATAGAGTAGCATCCAAATTCAGCAACTTAATGATTAGTTAGTTCAGTCACATTCTTCTTCACAGACCCCTATTGTACATCCAGTTTCTTCTTTGTCCCCTGTGGACTTGGCAGTTCTCCAACGACAAGCCATGATATATCCTTTGTTCCAGGCTAAAGTGGAAAGGATTTGGTCCAAGACGGACTTATTATGGTCTTCATTTGAGCAGTTTCAAGAGTATGTTCCTCCTCGAGATCACTCATTTTTTGTGCACTATCAGCTATAGAAGTTGGCCTTCTATATTAAGCTCTCAACGATGGATCTACCTCTTCTAGAGGATTGATGGAGTGGAGCTTGGTCTTCTAGTTTATTGACTGAAGTAGTCCGAATGGTTTTTGAAGACTCTGTGACTTTGGATACAATACTGATGTCTTATATGTATTTGGGAGGTGATCTGTTGATTCCAGACGATGAAGATCTAGCTTGGTATGTTGGGGATATCATCTTACAAGCTGCCTTGTACATCAAACATTTGGAGTTGCTGATAGATGAAATGTTCCAGTCTTATTCTTTCAAAGTGGTTGCTTGCCCTAACATTTCATGGCATATAATGACTGATTCTATGATCTTAAATTAAAGATAGAATAAAGCCCCTATTCATGTGCAGAACATTAACCAACTGAGGGTGGATCGTTTAGTATATCTTTCCAAACAACATCCATTTGATTCATCTCTCTTTGATGCTTACCATCAATGATTTGCTTTAGGTCCATCCGTTCCTAGCTTATATTATTTTCAACGAATGGCCCATTGGTATGATGCTTATTTCTCCCTTTATAAATCCAACTCAACAGTCATTTTACCTCTCCTTTTCCAACCTCAAGGTGGCCCTCAAATTCTGATCTTTACTTATTGTTCTTTCATTGAAGATTGAGTATTTTCCCCTTCTCCGTCTTGTCCTTCCCCATCTATACATATTCCTTCCGCTTTTCCTGCTTATCAATTAACACCTTTCTTAATCGATTTGTCTAGATTCTTAGCTAATCCTTCTTTATCTTATTCCTCATTTTATGATTTTGTCTACCTATCTCTTCATCCTCTTGTACCAGTTCCTCTTCCATCTTCTACCATTTCTATTTCTCAGCCCCCTTAGTTGATTAGTGGGTATGCAGGGTTTGATCATAAGATTACAAGAAGAAGAGGATGGAGTTTAGTTGATTCTCTTACTGGACCACAGATTAATTGGCCATTAATTCCAAGGGAGTGGATGACTGCTAATCAAGCGTACCAAAATTATCTCCATTTTGCCCAACAACATTCACAATCTCCAGACCCTTCATTGAGATTGACGACTCACTTTGCTTGGTACCTAGCATATATGCATAGGCATTCACATAATTATCAAAAGGCCATTCCAAAGTTATGTATGAATTTCAATGTGAATATCGATTCCCAACAAGTGGATGTCCTATATTTTCATGCCCTTTGTCTGCCTAGCAGATATCTTGTTTTGTTAGAATGGATGTGTTGCCTTCAATTCTTCCAAAATCCTCCAAAAAGTTTTGTAGATGAATCCTTATCCATAGATCATTTTCGTAATTATCAAGCCTTCAAGAGGGATCATCTTCACTAATACCTCTAGATGTATCTTTTATGCTTCATAATGATATATCTTTCGTTTAGAGCTGCCATTTAGATGGTTGTTTTGTGTTTATGTTGTGTTAATTTCTCTATGTGATGAGTTTGTGGTGGTTGAATATTTAATTTGTTAGAGGGCTCTCTTTTCAACTATTTGCAGTGATGGTGATGGTGGATGGAAAGCTTAAAAAACAAAGATGCAGAACCTCTTATATCCTTTACGAATTTGTTATGATTTTCTCTTGTTTATAAGATATATTAATGGATAAAGGGTTTCCCTTTCGTTGTATTCTTTATTAGATGCAGGTTATAAGTTGGGGTCGTGGTTGGGTGGTTTATTCAAGATGCTACAGAAGATCGAGTTGAGCTCTTCAATGAACTTGTATTCCCTTTTTCTTAGGTCGTGAGGACGCTCCCTTATTAAATGTGGGGATATATTGAATGCTGAAATTACTTGGTTTTTTGGTTGATTTTTGTTGTTTTTGAGGTTTGAATAGTTGATTTTTTATGGATTTTGAGTGATGAGTGATTGTTTTAGAAGTGTTTGAGAGTGTTTTGGATTAGGTTTATTATGTTTTGGAAGCTCATGATGAGCAGAGTCAGAAGCTGTGACAGAAGTAGAAGCAGATGCAGAGGCAGAAGATATGTTCTTCTCCTACAGAGATGTGAGGCTCTGTGATATTCTGATAAGTTCTATTGAGGTTCTAATTCGTTTTGTTTAGCTATTGTTTTGTTCTAATTTTCTTATGTATGAAGGATGGAGTAATGATTGATGGAATTTAAGAATGTTTGAAAGCTCATTGAATGGTTTTTGATATTTTGGAATGGTTTTAGTATGAGTTATGTGATTTTGATGCTTTCTGTTGACCTTCTGTAACCCTCTGTTGAGTTTTTGTAGAGCCTCTGTTCTTGTTCTATTCTATATGCCTCTATAAGTGTTATGTGGAATGTATGTGTGACTTTGGAAATGTCTTCTAGCCTTGCAAAGAGGTTAATGTAAGTTAAAAAGAGCTCAAGGAAGTGGAAAAAGCAGCTGATAAGACTCAGGAGAAGACTGAAGTGAAGTGACAGTGATGAGCTATGAAGAGTCACTATAGTGGCTCTGGTGACCTTTCATATTAGACACACCTCTTGGAAGGGATGCACGACCAAAGAAGGATTAATATGTGTGATTATTGAGTATTGTAGTGAGGAGATGATCTACTATTGAGAGAGAGAGAGAGAGAGAGAGAGAGAGAGAGAGAGAGAGAGAGAGAGAGAGAGAGAGAGAGAGAGAGAGAGAGAGAGAGAGAGAGAGAGAGAGAGAGAGAGAGAGAGAGAGAGAGAGAGAGAGAGAGAGAGTCAGAGATAGCCAATTCTATAAACAAAACAATGTATCTACTTATAAGAGATTGTGAGAGAAAGCTGCGGAATCTTTGAAGATGAATCATATGTGATATTTTCCATTCAAAGTGGAGTATTATTTTTTGTTTTCTATGTCTGTCAATGAATTCTATGAAGAATATGAAGAGAATGGTGGATTTTGTTAAATATTAAAGCCATGGGAGAATTGTTTCTATGAAGCTGCATGAAGTTTTCTTGTTCCTAGTGTTGTTTTCTTTGTTGTGATTATATAAAAGATGAAAGAGATGGTTGTTGATGTTACAATATAGATTTTCTTGCAGTAGAAACCTTATTTCCTTGGTGTTCCTTTTGGAGCTCCATAACATTGCAGCTCTTGACATATGTGGCTCTCCCTTACTTTGTTTTCAGAGTATAGTAACTAAAGAGTGTAGTACTTTACTATTTATCATGCATTTCCTTCGACCAAAAAAGTGGCCATTGGTTCACAATACAAGCAATGTTCACACAGATGTCGCTAATATTTTCTGCTAGAGAGAAGTATTGTTTTGAATGGACTAGCTCAGTAGTAACTCCTAGTACTGTAGCTATGGGAACGATGGTTTGGTACTCAGCTATGGGAACGATGGTTTGGGACTGAGCCTAAGGGTTGTTTTTCATAATGATAGCAAGTTCGTAACTGATAGGTGCAAATAGGATTGTGTTTATACAAGTGACAAAAAAGGAAAAGCAATGAATCCTTTGGTTTCCAATAGATGGAAGATTTGCATGAGCAATACAAGAATTCTTGTATAATAACAATCAAGTAATAAGAACCTATTCTTTAAGCCAATCCAAATGGTGCCATAGCAATCTTTATTGTAAAAAAAGACACTAGTTTTTTTTGTCTTTTTAACATAACGCTCTTTCAAAATTGATGAGTCTTCATTAAAGTATCAATGTTGTAGTAGAGAGATGCTCCACATATGGCCCTCGAGAGCGTGTCTCTACAAGCCGAGGGTCGGAGTCTGAGTACTCAACCCAGCACGTGACGTATTGACATTCAAGAACACCTAATTTGATTGGTCCCCAACCTTCTGTCTGAGTCTTCACATCAACTCTTGCTTCACGGAGCAACATTGGTTAAATCCTAAAGAATATGCCAATCGTGCCTCTTCTATGCTCAAATACTAATAAGTGACTTCGGTCATATCGTAAATGCCTTGGCTTAATTGAGCGATAATAGTCAAATCCCAGCAAGTGCACGATCGATTGAATCTCCTACAATAAGCTTAGCTTTTGCAAACATTCTCATACAAAAAAGAATTTTCCTCAGGTGAAAGGCCTTAAAGACATTAAGTAGAATCCATAGAGTGGCACTTTGATAAGTCTTCAAAGCCACTAGGGCATTGCCTTTTTGGCAAGAATAGACTTTAATCTTCGCCGACTGCAACCTTTGGGCTTTATACATATTTGCTTAACTCACACAAATGCAATCATAGTCTAAGCGTGACATAAGCAAATATGATAAGCTTGTAATATAAGGTGTTCAATAGGTTCGATTCCTACTGTATCAAAAAAAAAAAGCATTGAATGGATACCTGGGCATTGAGAAGGAAAGACGCTTTCAGCAACGAAAGGCCATGGGGAGATATTGTTTAGAATCCATGGATCTCCATTCGAGAAACCATATTTGAGCCCATTGGGCTTATGGTATGATGTGGCTTTGTTTTGAATTTAAATACCTTAGCAAATTGAAATATCATTACAGCTAAAGGAAAGGAAATCAACCAAAACTCCATTAGTAGTGGCGAGTGAACATGGATTAGGCAAAGAAAAGGGAAACAATTGTTTTCTTGAACCCCTAAAAGAAAAAGGGAAGACTTGAGGAAAAGGAAGCGTAAGCACCTCCCTGTTAGTATTTTAAAAGATCTAGCCAAAGAGGGTGACAGTCCCGTAGATTTCTATTAGCAAGTCTAGTTACTATGATAAAAAATGAATAATGTATTTAAATGACAATTGCTTTATACGCAATAAAGGGGGCCACCCCCGTGGCTTAAGGATTCCTCAATGACCGATAGCATACTATAAGTACCGTGAGGGAAAGGTGAAAACACCCCATCATATATCAAGAGTGCAATAGAAAACTTAAAATTTGATGCAAACCATCAGTCGAAGGAGCGAGGTTGAGAGAGCATGATAGCTTTCTCTAATGAAGCCACTAGTGGCTTTGAATGAGGATATATTCAATTAATATTATCTAATTGAATATTTTTAGTTTGAATAGACATTGCATTTGTTTCTATAGACTCAAATCAAAATGGCATTTCTTGTGACATTACATTATTAACCATTTCTGGAACATCTATATTCTCAATAGATTTACCACTTGATACATGATCAAATATCCTTAATAAATTTTAATAAATTTTTATTAATTCTTTCTTTTGTTTGATATAAATTATTTGTTGTATTTCTTAAATTATTCAAAGAATATCCATGAAAACAAACTGCAAAGCTTAAGTCTTTGCTATACCGTTGTATTTTAAAGAAAAATTTCAAATATGGATCCATTGCTTAGAATAGAATTTTGAGAGAATATCAGACATTGAAGAACTCTTTCAACACTCATCTTAATCATATTATATACCTTACTGAAAACGATAACAACGAAGGAAGGGAAGCTTTGGTGAGACCCTTAAGCGAATTACATCATGTAATATTACCTAATCTAGGAGATTATTTATCCAAGGGTTCCCCTTATGGTGAACCTTTTACTAATTGTGTAAGGAAAGCCAATTCATGCATTGGTAAATACCATGAAATGGGGGATACTTATTATCCATAGACAGTCAAACAACTATTGTCTTATTAAGAGATACCCAACAAATGTTTGATCCTTGCATACAGCAATAGCTAATCTATATATGGCCTAGCATTTGTAGTACATTAGAGCCCTCTACGGGGTGAATTTTTATCATTTTCTATTTAAGTATTTAATGATGGATGAGTTTGCACCTATTACAATTTGTTTTATCTTCAATTTGCTGCTTTCTTTTATCCTAATCATAGTTACTTTTATATTTATAGGTTTAAGAATGGCAAATCGAGAAATTTTTTTAGCTTATGAGTCTAGGTTCAATCTCTTTAGTGATGTAGAAGTCAATTTGATATATGATTTTATTTGGTCCTTTTTCTATTTATTATTTTTGATTTAGAAGTATCTTTTTTATTTCCTTAGGCAAATTTTTTAGAAAAGATAGGTTAGTATGGATTTTGGTCTATGATGCTATTTGTTTGGATTTTGACTATTGGTTCTCTCATCGAATGGAGGAAAGGCACCCTTGATTGGGAATAAATGGTTTGTGACAAACTCACTTAAACTCCTTTTGAAAAATGCTATTTAAGCACTCAAATCTTATCTAGTGCTTGGGTCTATTCCAACACCCATTAAATGCAAGAAAGCTATTTAAGAATAAAGAAAATGTTTAAATACTTTATTAGGAGAGGCAAGATTTGAATCTGCAAAGAAGGGTTTCCAACATATTTGTAGCTTGTCACTTTTAACCACTCAGCCACTCTCTTAGGTGGATTGGATTTAGACCAAAGCACACTTCTCTAGGCACTACATAGTTTGAGATTGATTTTCCGCTTGTTCCACTTAAATGCATAAACAATATGCCATTCCATGGTTAACTAGAAAGTTCGGGGAAAGATATAGAAAAAAAAAAGCTGATCGACAAGAAACTAATAGCTAGTAGCAACAATTTCTCATAATCTATTAGTCTACATAAAATCTATTTCTAGGTGTATCAAAATACATAATTTTCACCAATCATATATAATAAAATAGAGTAACTTCTCATGCATATTTTAGGGCACTTAGTCCTCCTAGAACCATAAAAAGAAATTGCTCATTATATAGCTTACCTACTTTACTTACTTTAGATGTTAGTTTTGCACTATTTTTGTTCAAATTGCTTAGTTAGCTTTATGGACGAGAGATTAACAAGGGAAAGAAACGAGCCTGCCTTGCAAGGATTTGATTCCTTTTGAATCGAATTCATTGATCCATTCTTTTCATTTTTCTTTGCTCGTATGGGAAATAATTTTCTTTGAGTTATTTATTAAGCCCTTTCCTCACTCCCCGAAACTTTATCCCACTAAGATCCCCCAATAGACACCCTTGACAATTTTTCAATCACTTCAATGATGTACCGTTAACTTTCTAGTTTCAATGTTATAGAAGCTAGGCTAGAGGTCCTCATACATGCCATTACCCATCCAAAAAGCCGAATAAAAAGTACATTTTTTATCAAAACCTATTTGGCCAAGCATCTCTAATAAATAAAAAAATAAACATAGTGAATGTATAAAGTATAATCCATTTAAAGCTATGGCCACTCATGCCCCTTTTTTCTGTCAATTAAATCATGATTTCAATGCTGCTTTTCAAAAAACAAAAACAATGCAAAAGGCTGATAGGCAAGTACTATGGGTCCTTTATCATCCATTGTAGGGCCCTTCAAAGCGGTAGGCATGAGTGAACAGTCAAAGGAAAATGATTTCTATACAATGGATGGAAAAGAAAATAGATCTATAAATAAATTAATCAAAATAGACACAAATATGGCATATTCATATAAATAAATAAATATGTATATCTATGTGAATATTTATTTGTGTTTAAAACATTTTAAGAAGATATAGATAATAATTAATCATTATGTAGATTTTCATATTTGTAAACTTAGATACAAATAAATATGTTTATCTACTTGTGATTTTTGGTTCTTAATTTTCGCACATCCCTAGAACCTGTTAGAACGTTGTTGAGCACGCTTGGCTTCTTAGCTTCTTTTCAGTTGAATTTTCTTAATCCATAAACAAAAAAGACCCTATAGACACAAAGCCTCTTTTATGTGCTTCATTAGTTTCTTCATGCTTCTTTTGTGTGTTTCTTCCCTTATATGGACTTCGTGTAATTTCCTATCGGTATATGATCACTTTAAGATGTTAATTTGTTTCCTATCCCTAATGATATGGGTAAATTGCTTTGTTTGTCTTTGTCCAACTCGCATTATTTCAACCACCAACAAAGAGTACTTTGGTAATCACACATTGCAATTGAAAGTATTATTACATCAAAGGGTACTTCAATTCACAACAACTCAAGTCCATCTTGTAGAATGATCACAACAGACTCATATAAGGATCTTGGGTAAGTTCATGAGATCCTAATGGTATCCCTTTACTTGTCCATTCATAGATGTGTTCTTCTCATCTGTGTCTTGCAACGTGTTAGTAAGCTACGTGTCCGATGCATGACCTCGTGTTAAGGTCTTCTATACTGCCTCTAGACAACCCATTTTGGTCGCTCAACAACTAATAGCGTAACTTACTAAGAAGTCATCATTAACCTGCCTTATATGGTAGAAATTCACTAAAAAATAGGGCTTAATCTTGGCCCAAAATGAACACTAGCAATATGCTTACACACATGTAAGTTGGATGTCATTTTTGTTCGAGTTTTATAGAATTATTGAAAAAAAAAGCAGCAAATAGGTACGTAATGCATAGGAATTAGCCAAATAGTTCGGGCTAGATCTCAAACCAACGCAAGCAATAAAGCTATGCAAGAAGATAATAAAGCACTGTTTGATGAGCCTATGAAGTATTAGGTAGTTGGGTGGATAAAGGCCAACCAAGCCTACAATGCTTAGCTAATCTTTTCGCATAACCAGCCACATTAGGACTGAGATACAACCTAGACTTTGCCAAGAGGCAGTAGTGGGGAATCTTGGACAATGGGTGAAAGCTTGATCTAGTAATATTGCGTGGGTTAGTGAAGAACGTCGCAAATGCAAGGAATGGCAATACTACTTGTAAAACCCTTTCGTCAAGTGTGCAATGGTGACAAAACTTAAAGAAGAAGCCCTAGTTAACTCCATGCCAACAACCACCTGCGGTAAGATTGGGGGGGGGGGGGGGGGGGAGGGAGTGTTATTCGGAATGATTGGGCGTAAAGGACACATAGGTGGTAAGTTAGGTTGAAGGTTAAAGACACCAGCCCAAATGGTGGAATGCTTATGAAACAGTTTACTTGAGTGAGATAGAGAAGAGTGAAATTTCATGTGTATGAATAGAATCTGGAGATACACAAAGGAATGTAGAAGTAGCAAAGACAAATATTTGGGTCTCTATTGACACAAGGGTACAAAATCTTGGGGAGCAAACAAGATTAGATACCTCAATAGTCCATGCCATAAACAATGAGTGCTCATTTTTTGTCTACGGATCGGAAGCTCAACTAATGCATTAAACACTCTACATGGGGAATATAGTCGCAAGACTGAAACTCAAAGGAATTGGTGGGGGTTTGTACAAGCAATAGAGCATGTGATCTAATTCGATACAATGTGCAAAACCTTACTAGCTCTTGACATAGAAACACTTGGCGTATGCATATTTGACATATGAACTTGTGTACTAGTTCTTAATGAGATAAGAGAAAAATTTGTACATGTGTTGCATGGCTATCATCAACTCGTGTCGTGAGACATTTTTGGTTAACTCCTATAACAAGTAAAACCCTTGTTTAATGTTGCTAAGACATGCTGCTTACAAAGGACCCATGCCATCTTTCATCAATAGCCATACATCTCAATGGTTGCTTGAGATTGACGGTATTCTTTTTATTGGGTGTTGCACTCATGAAAAATTGCCCATAGATTTACTATGGAGGAAGATGGGGATAATGTCAAGTCCGCATGGCCCTTATGAGTTGGGCTACACATGTGCTATAATGGAAATTACAATGGGAAGCGAGGTTGTAAGATGCAGTGAATCCGTAAATATTGTCTAAGTTCAGATTGTTCTCTGCAACTCGAGGACATGGAGTTGGAATCGCTAGTAATCGTGAATTAGCATGCTGCGGTGAATATGTACCCGAGCCCCATACACACCGCCTGTGACACCCTAGGAATCGGCTCCACTTGAAGCATTGAGCAAGGATCACTTATTAGTAAAGTGCATTATGCTTCCATTAAGTGTAGTTCACTTTAGTTTTAAAGGTGTTTCTATGTAATATTATGGTTGGGTCAATAAATAAGGTGAAGTCATAACATGGTAGTCATAGGGGGAACTGTGGCTAGATGGATTCTTCCAGAATGATGAAGATGCAAGCAAAAAATCTCATATATGCATTAGTTAGTCTATTTTTTATTTGTTATTTTAATGATATTTTACTAGTAGCTAAAGGGCATTTTTTATGAAATCATTGTGGCCACTATTTGTAGCTCGAGGAAGGAACCTTGCCAAGGAGATCTAAATAGTCCTGCTAGAAATAAGTTTTTAAAAAGCCCACATTATGCAAATAGGTTGGCTGAATGCTAGCGCCTATGAGCTTTATAGTACGTACATAATGTGGCTATGACATATGGTTAAATGATTTGCCATCTACGAAATTAGGATCCTAGCATTGAAAAAAAAAGTATTGGCTAGTTGCTTAATCCATGCATGACTATACAAAATAAGAAATATCCGATAGTAAGTTTCATATTAAAATTGCGCCCATTATAGTTATCCATGGGTTGCCTCCATGTAAGCGTGAGGCAAATTGAGAGGAAATAAAGTAGCTTAAATTTTGTTCTCAAAGAAAATATGAATGCCTCGTAACATTCCCAAAATGTGAAACCTAGACAATACATGTTAAGTAGTAGAAATAGGGTCTCTAACTCAAAGGGGAGCCACTACTACATACTTGAAAAAAGGGGTATTTGCTGTAACGAATTTGTTCTCTCTTATTATTATGCATGCTTGGTAAATTAATTTTAAAATAGCTAGGTAAGGGAAACAAAAAAGTATGTCAAAATCACATATATGGAAGCAATATGAAAAAGGCTAAATGGCCTTAAAAGCGCTCCCTAACCTAGATTCAAACCAATAAGTGAAAGAGAGTAAGTTGAAATGATATGAATAAGGGATACTCCTATGTGTGTTAAAAAAAAGGTAATTACTTTTCGTTATGATCATTTCGAATATTCCTTAAAGCTGATCTATGAGAGAAACCAATGATTTAGACTATAAAAGATAGATGGGGTGAAAACATGTCATCCTAACGTAGCCAAAAGTTTTGACATTTTGCATTACATAGGGTATGCCATTTCAATATTTTATTTCTATATATAAAACGATAGTTGTTGATTAGGGCCTTTATTTAGACAACTGATTAAATAGAGCATTGTCTAGACCTCATTATAGCTTCAAGTTGTGTACAAAAGGTTCTTAACCTTATTGTTTGTTAACATTGAAATGAAGTTCCTTAGCTAAGGCCTTTTCAATGTAACTTTTTTGAAATTTATTAGTTATGAGCTTATAGGCTTAAAAGATGTTAAGCTTGGTCACAACAACAGACACTGGATATGGCTATAGTATAGTGGAGTTGTTGTTAAGCTAGCTTATTTGGAACAATACTTTTGTTTCATAAAAGCTGCGACCTTTAAGCACCGAGATTACGATTTTTGCCCTCTTCATATCTATAAAAGTTAAAAGTTCTTATTTACTTACTTGTAACTATTTTATGTCATTAGATTATTATCTTGTTGCTTTACTTTATTGGGCTTATTAAAATAAACATTGAGATTTTGGCTTGATTTGAATACCCAACCTTCAAGATTCTTATAATGTTCCATCTTCTTACTAAAGATACAAAAAAAATTTCACTTACTATCTCACCATTGATAAAAGGAAAGAAAGGATATAAGGGAATGAAAGCTATTTTTCATAAGAAAATCTAAGATCCCTCAAACTCTACCTTTAGTGGCTTATCGGCTAGTATTCCTAGTAATAAATTGCTTTAGCAAATTGTAGTCTAGTGACTAGACTATATGCCATTATGTCGATTGCCTTAGAATATCCTAGAAACTTGAAAAGTAAAACTACGAAAGGAACTTTTCTACAAAATGGAAATGGTTCTTTGTTTTAACAACGCCTTGATCATTTTGGTCTGATCTTCATTTACCATTAACTAATCATAAGCCCTCTTTGGTAAGGAAATAGACGAAACAAAAAAATCTTAAACCCTTAAACATAAACTGGGAGGCAAATTTAATATTATCTAAAGTTAACAAATATGTGCTTATTTATTGAAGACATCATCCTGTAAAACTAAACCATATATTAGTAGGCTATAATGTAAATTTTTTAGTAATGACTATGTTGTCATAAATGTAGTTATGAAACCACTTTTTATAATATGTTGTTGACTATATAGCAAGAATGGTGTCATAATGTAAACATTGGTTAAGGAGAATAGGCATTGAGGGTTTGGCTACCCTGACTTAGAGACTATAATATGATATAGTGATGGTTTAGACTTATTTGTCGCCTTAATGAAACGGTATATAAAACGAATCCCCTATTATAGTACACTAACTATATGCAAACTTGTGACCAAATTTCAATTGTTAGTTACATGATAAAACATCTTCAGACATTTATCCATTGTGCCGGAGCAGGGTGTATACAAATGAAGTAACCTTAGGATCTAATTATAGGCACTATTTTGATATGATTTGAGGAATCTTCTTTAAAACATTTAATGGTTATTTATAGAATGGGTAAGGAATATGTTAGGAAATGAAATTTAACATTACAAATATATGATTTTTTAAAGATACCTCTCTTTTCAAAGCTAACTTTCTATCCATTCTTATACAATTTTAGAAATTAAAAAAGCAATGACATATAGCCATAGAATGGTCATTGACTTGCATGTAAGAGCACTTACTTTAAAGTACCTTACAATGCAATGACAAAATCTTTTTAAAAAATTATGCAAAACTAAAAAATGACAAAGTTTAAAAGATACTTCAAGTTAATTAGATTAATTTTCAGCATTTTTATTGGAATCATACAAAGAGAGTATCATGCATGAAGGAAAAAACGGAAAGTGGAATCCTATAGAGTCATTCAATATACGTTTTTGTCAAAACAATGAATCTTCTATCTTAAAACGAAGTATTTGATCAATTTGAACTCAAAAACAAAAGAAATGTTCTTTCATAGGATAAAAAATACACTCGAGACATTTCAAAGCCGTGGAGATCTCCATATATCCTAATATAAGAGGCCTTATGGTTAATGCTATATAAATCTATAGGTATTTTCTATAAAACATAAGTGAGCTGTTTTTTCCTCCTCTTTAAATAATGATCCGAGCCAAGGATTTTTCTTATTTGTTTGATTGGTTTGACAATTAAAGTCTAATCAGTGCCAAAAGTGATGTATGGTTTAACCTTAGTAACCTTTAGTTTAATTAGAAAAATGATTGAAGATGCCAATATAGGTTATAATTTTGGTTTAAAAAAGAAGCAATATTAGTTACTTTCATTAAAATAAATCACCCATTGCAAGATGAAAACAAATTAGCTATTCTTTTCACCTATCTTCTGGCCTTTAAATGTAGATTATGGCATTGTTTAGATCTTATCACATGATATAGTGCCTTTTTATTGGCTTTTCCTATATAGTAATTAATCTATTTGTCTTATGTAAACCATAGCATTGCAATTAATTAACTAGGCAACCCATGCATAGTTATTGGGTGTATGAAAGTTTTTGCTTTGCCATAGTAATAAATATTAAATTACAAAACTAAAGTTTTTTTTTTGGCTTTGTCTTTTCCTTTAGACTGAACATTATAATATGCTTTAACTTAATTATGCAGCCTCTATTTTCTAATACCTATCAATATTTTGTACAGCGAGAAAAACACTTTGCGGGAATGAACTGTTTTGTTATGAGATGGCTATTTTCCATAAACCATAAAGATATAGGCATTTTATATCTCGTTTTTTGTGCCATGGTTGGAGTAATGGGTACATGTTTTTTTAGTATTAATCCATATGGAATTAGCATAACCCTACCATTAAATCCTTGGTGGAAATCATTAACTTTATAATGTGTTAATAATCATTCACGCCTTTTAAACGATATCCCTTTTGGTTACATTGGCCATGATAGGTGGATTTGGCTATTGGTTTGTTCCGATTCCTATAGGTGCACTCAATATGGCATTTTCATGGTTAATAACATTTCATTTTGGTTGTCGCTGTCTTCACTGTTGCTTTTATTAAGTTCAATTTTAATAGAGGTAGGTAGTGGCACTGGGTGGATGGTTTATCCCCCTTTAAGTAGTATAACAAGTCATTATTGAGGAGCTATTGATTTAGCCATTTTTAGTCTTCATCTATCGGGTGTTTCCTCTATTTTGGGCTCTATTAACTTCATAACTACTATATTGGACATGCATGGACCTGGAATGACCATACATAGATTGCCTTTATTTGTTTGGTCTGTTTTAGTGACATCATTTCTACTTTTATTATCTTTACATGTATTAACAGGTGCAAATTACTATGTTATTAACCAATTGAAACTTTAATACCAAATTTTTTTATCCTGTCGGGGGGGATCCTATTTTATATTAGTATTTGTTTTGGTTTTTTGGTCATTTAGAGATTTATATTTTGATATTGTTGGGATTTAGTATTATTAGTTATGTTGTTTCTACTTTTGCTAGAAAACCTGCCTGTGGCTATTTAGGCATGGTGTATCTTATGATTAGTATTGGAGCTTTTGGATTTATTGTTTGGGCTCATCATATGTTTACCATAGGGTTAGATATGGACACATGTGCTTACTTTATAGCAACCATTATGATTATTGTATATCTTATGATTAGTATTGGAGCTTTTGGATTTATTGTTTGGGCTCATCATATGTTTACCATAGGGTTAGATATGGACACATGTGCTTACTTTATAGCAACCATTATGATTATTGCTATGCCTATTAAAATTAAAATTTTTAGTTGGATTGCTATCATGTGGGGAGGTTCAATATAATATAAACATCCATGTTATTTGTAGTAGGTTTTATTTTTTTTTTCATTGTAGGAAAACTTACTGGTATAGTTTTGGCTAATTCTAGGATAGACATTGCTTTATATGACACTTATTATATAGTTGCACATTTTTATTATGTATTTTCTATGGGAGTTGTTTTTGCTTTATTTGCAGGATTTTACTACTTGATGGGTAAAATATATAGTTTTCATTATCTAGAGAATTTGGGTTGAATTTATTTTTGGACTTACACCAAAGCACTTTTTAGGGCTTTCAAGTATGCCCCGTCGCATTCTCGATTATCCAGATGCTTACGATGAATGGAATGTTTTAAGTAGTTTTGGCTTTTATGTATTTGTATTGGGGATCTTTTGTCTTTTTGTAGTTGTTCTTAAAACTCTGAGTAGCGAAGATAAGTGTGCTTCGAGTCCTCGGGTTGGTGAATAAGGTACAACCACACCGGAATGGATGATATAAAGTCCTCCGACTTTTCATACTTTTGGAAAATTTTCGGCTATAAAGGAAACCAGTCTTGAACAACCGCCATCACCAAATGTAACATGCTCTGATGGCTTGCCATTTGCGGTTATGCAAATCAATTTGGCATTCGATTGTGTATCCTTATCACATCGGGTCTTCCCCAAGTAATTATAAGCTTGGTGCTATGGAGTGATTGCCAAATCTTTAGGGTTAAATTTGACACAAGAACAAACCGTCATTAATATATGATAATAAAAATAAATGAAAAAACCATGCTGCTTTTTGACGTCTCTGTGGGCTTGAGTTTAGCTTTTACTATTATGGTCATATGTGCCAGAAACTCTGTCCATTCTGTTTCCCTTCTCATCCTCGTTTCTTGCAACACTTTTGGTTCACTATTTTTGTCGGGTCTTGAGTTATTTGCTATGATCTTTTCAATAGTTTATATAGGTGCTATTGCCATATTATTTTTATTTGCGGTGATGATGCCAGACATTAAAATAACAAAAGTTCATGAAAATATATTGCACTATTTACTGGTAGGTGGTATTATTCGATTAATTTATTGGTTAGAAATCTTTGTCATTTTAGATAATGATTACATCCCAGTATTATCTAGCCATTCAAATACAATCTATCAAAGATATACAGTGTATGTTGAAAAGATACAAGGTTGGACAAATTTGCAAGCATTGGACAATTTACTTTATACGAATTATCTAGTCCCATTTCCAATGTCTAGCCTTATTTTGTTAGTAGCCATGATTGGAGACACATAGAATTACAAAGGTTAAAAGATAGGATGCATTTCAACAAAATGCTATAGATTTTTGTAAACTATCTACAAAATACATTGAAACAAGCAAATATAAGGCATTGTTGTTAAAGCTTTTATTGAAGGGGCAAGCTTATGAATTCTCTTTCTTGTTATCAGAAATTAATTAATATTTTAGAAATATATAATTTTATCAAAATATATGATAAAGAATGGTTAGGTGTTATTCATAATGCTTTTTGTCTTTTTCTTAACTATGAGAATATCATGGCTATTGGCCAACGTTATCAAGGGATTAGAGAATGGCTGCACTTTGGCAAATGATCTAATAGTTAAGAAAATTGGCAAAAACATTATAGAAGTAACTGCACAAGATAAAAACAATGCTAAAATCTTTGTTGATTTAAATGGTTTAGCTAGTCGGGTTCTCATAGATTTTGAATCTATTGAAAAGAGTTTACAAGTTGGTCATGTTATCAACTTGTCCCGAAGTATCTTCGTAGCGAATACAATTGGGTTTATCGATAGGGTAGTCTATTGTTTACCAAGGAGTCCCTCTATTCATAGAGTACAAGTTCAATACTTCATCCACACGTTTGCTATCAAGACTTGTGCAAACCAAATTTGCTTGTGTGGGAACGTCTCTTGTGGGGGGTGAAAATGACAAGGTGATTTAGAAAGCTTTGGTGGATTACTTTACCGATTGAGGGAGGTGTAGCATGTCGTGGTTTGGAACGTTTCTGAGAAGACCGATGCGATGATTAGATTCCCAGCGCAACCACAAAAACGAACAAATGCAAGAAAGACTAACAATTCTTAACCTTAATCCCCGAGAGAAAGGATCCATTAACACTAGGCCCGCCGCCCGCAGCACTCCGTAACCTCTTTCATTGCCCAGCTTATCTCCATGGCCATGGCTGCCATGCATTGCTTGGCTTCTCCTACCAACTCTCTCCTGTCGTGCCGGCCCACGCGCAACGGCAGTGAAGCGCAGGCTGCTGTCGCTGCGTCGTGCTCCTCGACCGTAGGATCGCAGTCTTCTGCTTTCCTCATTTCCACCACCGCTAAACTCGCGTCGGTGCGGTCTTCTGCCCGCCAATACCATCTTTACAAGCCTCTCCAGGTGAATCTTCGACCCATTTTCTTGCTTCCTTATTGTCAGGTGCCTCATTCCTTCTATCAATCGGTATTCAAAATGATAAAATGTAGGAGTTGATTCGCTAAGATTTTTGTAGCCACATGCATGTCAGATAAGCGTATTCTCAAATTGATAAGATGCACAAACTTGTAGCTTGGATGATGACATACGGTGCACAATTTATTGTCACAAATCTGTCCCAGTTGAGAAGTGATCCGCCGCTGAACTTGGCAGAATCAAGAGTAATCTTCGTTATTCTTGCGGAGTATTCAAACTTGAACTGATGGCCCTCTGTGCTTCTTCGTATGCCACTAACGAAAACGCGCTTTGTTTCCTTAAAGCTTATTCTTGAAGGGTGGAGTGATGCTTTGTGTGGATCGTGCTTAAGCTGCTTGTGCAATATATATTTTACCTAGTGTAACGCTGTGTATGCTTTCAGGTATATTGCAAGGACTATCCAAGACCAAATATTGATGAAACAGACAACTTTCTAGACGCAGCAGCTTTATCTTCATATTTCAAAACAGCACAGAGACCAAACAAGCCACTAAAAGTCATCATAGCAGGAGCAGGTGTAGTTTGCATTGTTTGCCTGCCATCTCGATGGATTGTTTGCATCGCAAATGTTGAGACATTAATTACCTGTCATTTTAATGCCTTCATTGTTGGATGTTAGTTGATCATGCCTTTTCTATTGTGAACATGCGTTCTGCTTCTTTCAAGTTTCCATCAATCGATCTAATGGCAGGTTTTGGTGCTGGCAGGCTTGGCTGGTCTCTCAACTGCAAAATATATAGCTGACGCTGGGCACATTCCTATAGTATTAGAGGCACGTGATGTTTTGGGTGGCAAGGTATGCTCTGTGATATATTCAGCTTATTCGAGTTTCATGTCAAATACTGAGTCCACATGCTTGCTATAAAACCATAAGCAGGCAAGGCAAATCCAAACAGCAAACAAAGCACAACTATATTTTGTTTATAGGATTTGAATTCCGTTCGAAGCTGAAGGACACTGCTGGCAAATTCTACTGTTTCCACTGGCAGAATAGTGTTGCCCTGCATTCACTCATCCTCTTCTTGCTAGTCAAATCTCCAATGTTAGTCTTGTTTTAGAGTAGATTATAGTGCAGCTAGATGATGTGAACAAGGTTGTGCTTAATGGCTTATCTTGTAGCTCAGGATGGCCATCATCCACCCTTGCATAAAGGACCAAGGTGTGTGAAAAGAAAGTACAAAGCTGGACTATTTGCTCGAAGTGCTGGAATTGGTTCCTATGGACTACCTATGCAAAGCTCGACACAAAGGCTATTGGGGCTGAAGTTGATCAAGTTAGAGTGATGCTAATGATGAAGCATCTATATGGGAGCTGGCATTTGTAGTTCATTCAAATTGTCATCTAACTGAAAGGCTAGATCCATAAAAATCACCCTTTTTCTCATCCAATTAGATAGATCTCATCTAACATAAAAGTTAGGATCCAACCACGTATGGCTTCTTCTTATAATGGGGGCCTTACAACTTAAGAGCACCATGGATCATTGGTGGCAATTTAGGAGGGTGGGATATTGAGTATATCTAACAATAAGGTCATCCATCCTTGTCAGTAATAACAGATGTTAATTTTTGTGAGATATTTTATTGAGACCTTTGTAATTGACACAAAAGCACTTTGTGCCATCCTTCTTTTTAGCCAGAAGGATAGGCATGCCCCAAGGGGATGAACTTGGCTCAATAAATTCCTTAGCTAAATAGTCTTGAGGTTGTCTAGCTATCTCATTCTCCTCTTTTGGGCTAAATCTATAAGGCTGTTGAGAGACAGGATGGCTATCGAGCAACATTTCAATCCTGTGGTCTAAGATTCCGTGAGACGACGGAAGTTAGTCAAGTAGCTCGGATGGAAAGATATTAGCATACTTGTAATATTGGATTGGAATACTCACTTATATTTGAATCCATCCATATTAAGATTATTAAAAAAAGAAATTGAATTACATTGAGAATTAGATGGTTGAATATTTTCAACAAAACAAATATAAGCAGTAACACTTGGATCGGTACATCATTGAGAAAATTCCATTGCTGAAAGAGTCTTAAGAGTCTTACTCTCTTGTGGCCTTCACAGTCTCTTCCCCCCCAATGCTTAGCATTTAGAACAATGTTTATTTGAACATTTAATCCTAATGTTAAGAGAAAAGTAAATGCTAACATTAAAGCAAACAATAAATGTTGTCACCTTAACATTTGATGCTAACACAACATTAAATATTGAATCGATATAATTTATTGTCAACCACGGCTTACTCGGGCAACAAGGTTTGAGCTTTCGACGTCGGTTTGCCATAGCCCTAGAGGGTAGCTCCTTAGACTTTGATTGTTAGAACTGTCAAAAATCTTTGCGCAAGATCTATCATGTGAAGGTCGAGGTCAAAAGATGGGTCATTGGAAAGGCCAATAAAATATGGCATATTCAGGACATAAAAAAGAAGTGGCAGGAAGGATTTCTCCAACTTTGGAAGTCTAAGATTCTTTATCAGGGTAAAGTTTTCATATGGAGGTTGCTTACTGGGGGTCTTCCAACTGGGAATGTGTTGCGTGCTTGCAAGATCTCGCGTGATTGCTATGTATTTTGCACTACATGCAATGAGACATTGCTTCATCTCTTCGTCTCCCTGTTGCTCAATAGAATTGGAGTTTTGTTTCTCGTGTGTGGTCCTTTTTTGTGACTTAGCTGTGGATATCATCTCGTTCTTGGATTATGGGACAGATGCCTTCTATGTCCGCCTCGCAATCAGATCATTCTTGCCTTTTCCATTTCCTTAGTTGGACAGCTTTGTGGTAAATTTGGCATACTCGGAATGCCTTCATTTTTGATTCTGCCTTAGGTATCCATGGTCATGTAGCTCGTGTTCATGGTTTATTATTATGGTAGATCTCTTCCATGGTTTCAGCTGACTTGGTTCTTCCTGACATTGCTTCTCCTTGGTTGGATATTGTTTTCTCCACTTTGGCTGTCCTTTTTATGTGATATTTGTGTGTTATGGTCTTAGAGGCCTTTCAGCTTGATTTGTGTTTGTTTTGTTTTTCTTAGCTGCCTTGATGGTCTGATGTAAATATTGCCATTTTATTCAATTATCTTCACGGAGAGAGAGAGAGAGAGAGAGAGAGAGAGAGAGAGGCGCTCTTTCATTTCTTATGCATCTAGGGTTGTTGGCACATATGGACTAAGGGATGCATTCTTCAAGGGATAGACTCTCTTGATGTATTGGTGTGTAATGTGCAAACGGTTGCTAGGCAAATATGGAATACATCATGCTACTTGCCACAGACAAAGATTGTAGACCGTCGAGCAACTCCTAGCCTTAGCACATTCTCTTTTGATGGACCTGAATGTCTAAATGGGAAAAGATTATACTCATTGCACAAAGTAGGAATTGGTGATGATTGAATTGGATGTGGAAAAAGCCTGTGACCATTTGGAATGGTCCTTCTTGGGTCTGCTAATGCAGTGTATGGGATTTGGTCCTAGAATATCTAGACTTATTAACAACATTGGTTTGGATTCTTCTTCAAGAGTTTTGCTCAATGGTGGCATCTCGAACCCTTTCTTCTTCACCAATTTGTTTAGCAGGGTTGTCCGTTGAGTCATTTGTTCTTTGCTTTAGCCAGTCATCCCATTTTGACGATGTTGTCTAGATGAGCGGCTAATGGTGATGTGGTCAGCCTATCTCTTCCTTCATAGGAGCAGTTGGTCGGCCGAGCTTTGGCTGATGAAACCTTCATGTTTCACAAGGCCGATCATGATAATATACGAAGAGCGATGGATATATGGGACTTGTTTGCCCTTGCTTTAGGGCTTTGCATTAATGCCTCTAAATCATCCGTTATCAATTGCTTCGATAGTGATCTTCAGGCCTTGGCTTGGCAAGGTGAGCTGGTACTCAAAGGCACTGTCTATAGACATTTGGGCTACCCTTTGGGGTTCATGTCTCTCCTAAAATGTTGATAGATTGGATCTCCACTTGCATTATGTACCGGTTAGTATATTGGAAATCACAAGCTTGGACTTTTGACATGAGATTGAAAATAGCTTAGATAATTATGGTACCAATGGTTTTGTATTACTTACCATTGCTCCCTTGGTCAATGAAACCAGCCTTTCTTCTTGGAATGGGTGGTGATAACTTGATTTAAGAGTTAATTACAGCAATAAATAAATGCACATAAAATGAAATACACACTTTACCATAACATTCTTGGACAGTAGACACCTTGTTGGCCCCAAAATTGGCGCCCCTTGCGGTATTTCTTTAGCTTTCATTCAATTGGAAGGAGTACAACTTGAGATTCTTCAATCTCCTCTTACTAACCAATTGCTCTTGCTGTCATAAATGTCTAGTAAGCCTTTTGGGTCATTTGCCCCTTGTTTCACCCAGGACTTCTTCTCCAATTTGACCCTTGGTTGGCCAAATGCTGCCCCAAATCAATTCGGATGGGCTGGCTCCTGAAATTCCTTGATAATCTTCAATTATCAGTTGCTGATTTCAGTCCCTTGAGCCTTCAATATCTGGCACGGATCCCAAGGTGGCTGCTAAACCCTAATTTCTGCTGTGAATTAGGGTTTACTGTAGAAATTACAGATCAGCCCACCAAAAATGGCTAAGATCTCCTCCGAATGGTTGAGAATTGCTGAGAATGGCTAAGCATAGGCTGAAGGAGATGAGAGAATGCTGTAGAGAGAGAAAATTTTGAGATTTGTCCCGAAGAACTGATCAAAATTAGTTGTTGCCTTGCTGTACCAGCCCCAAACGGATGCACCAACAACAATAGGAGCATCAGAGACCGTGATCTTCAGGAGAAAGTGCATTAGCAGCAATTGTCAGCTTCCCAAGGTCAAGAATATGCAATTTCCATCACCAAAATGGTCTCCAATGGCTGGGAATTGGCCCCAAAAGCTGGCAGCAACAGTCCAACACCTCTTTCCAATAGGTCCAAAATGAAAAAACGAGATTTCCCTCTCCCTTCAGCCCTATTTAGCCTTTCCCCCACTTGCATGGGAAAGTTTTGCCAAGTGGCAGCTTTCTTAATCCATTTTCAGCAATTTCCAGCCATTTAATTAATTTTCTGAATTAATTAATTTCGAAAATTAATTCAGCCCTTAATCTATGCCCAGAAAATTGACCTTGCCCATCCAAAAATTATTTAGCTAGGCCATTTGCAACCCAAAGTGGTCCCATGCATTAATTGACTCTTGGACAAGCATTAATCCATTAATTAATGCCTAGTCCCTAGTGTCACCACTGACACTTAATGGCCAATTAATGGTCCTAGGGGCAAATTGACACCAAAATTCACCTAGAATCTAACAAGTGTAACTTGTTACAACTTTTGCCTTTTGACACCCAACTTTTTCACAGGGTCCTTCGGTCTTCAACTGTGAGAAAGTAGCTTGCACCTCACATGTGCAACACATGTGCATCTTTTAATTGCACATTTGATTAATCCTTTGATCAAATGTCAATTAAACATAAGCAAAGCATCAAATTTTCACGTCCTCGTGACAGTCAAAGTCTTATCCATGGGAAATCACTTAGCCCATCCAATTCTTGTGTTGGAAGGACTCTACACAAGTAGGCATATCTTGGATCTCTTGGCACCATGTTTGTGCTCCAAAAAGAATGGGAGGTGGGGCTGTTTTGGATTTGGAGACACATATGAAAAAATAATAATAAACTATGTGTATGACAAACTACATTGCATGCAAATCCAACAAATATCGGTTTTCATTACTTCAAGAGAAGATTACAAATTATATTACATTGGTGATGGGATATCATTTGGCACTAAGTACATCTACTCTCTCCTAGGTTTCTTTGAGCTAGACTCCCCATGGCCAGAGCTATTCTTGATCATAGGCAACAACATATTTTGCCCTAGTAGTTCTTGCCTAATGACATTGGGGTCTTCAACTGGTGCGCAACTTGGATTCTGTATGCGCACGTAGTGAACGCCGGAAGGTCCCCAAGAACAAAGAACTCTACAAAAGCTCATGAAGCATAGGAACACTAGCATTCCTGCTTCATGGTGGCATGTTGCTAATGTAGACCAGCCTATTTGTCTTAAATCTTCCGTGCTTTTGAATCATTTGGTCCATTCTTGGTAGTTGGTGCTTGCTAAATCTTCTTTGCAATCACCTCCAGATCGTAAGCTGGAAACTCCTTAAGAGCTGATTGCAAGCACTGCTATCATGTTTTTTAGATCAGTTCAACGCTTCTTTCATGTCCCTTGAGGCTGTCATCATTTATGGGACTCTATTTCAACCTCCTTACATGCCATGTAGCCTTTCCCCCCCCCCCCCTTTGGATCAAGATACCTCGTGGCGAGTTTCGATGATTAATGGTCGGCTAAGTTTGGGCCATGTTTCAGTAAATCACATATATCAATTGCTTGTACAAGATAAGGATTGGCTTGTCTAGAAGGGCAACAATACTTGGGGTCTCCATAAAGGTGAAACTTGGTGGAATTGTGTGGTGATGATAGGCTGGCTCAACAAAGAGCCATTCAAATACAAGGTCTTCATCTGGCGAATGTTGATTGGTGCTCTTCCTCTTGCATCTGCGCTCTCCAAACGCCACATTTTGAATGGCTGGTGTTCTTTTGTATGACATTTGTGGAAACTTCTTGTCATCAGTTCCTTTCTTGTCCAATGGTTAGGAAAGTTTGGTTGCTGCTGTCCACCATTTGGTCTTGAGTGGTAGGGCTATCAATGCTTCCAATCCTTTGGACGCCCCAAGTTCTCAGATCTTGTGCAGCCTGATATGAAGTGCTCTTTCACTCTTTATGCTGTTGGGGTTGTTGGCACACAGGGACTATGTAGAACGTGCTCATTTTTTATTCTTCTTTAGGAGTGGAGAGTTATGTAGTTTAGAGAGAGAGGGGTTATTTGTGATCAGCGTCTAGTTTTGCTATGGCGAATTTGCAGGTGTCAAATGGTATTGATATGGCCTTCCTCGATTAGCATATAGGACATAGAAATGACAAAGATTTGGCGGACTCGGATGGTGATTCATTGGTTGAAGACCCCGGGCAGTTTATGGATGGGGATGAGATGGGCAAACGTCATAGGATGTCGGCTGAAGGACCGGTCTTAAGCCCCCCAAATTTGCCTCAGTCAGAGATTCATGTTTCATGCTCACAAACTGATGGGTCTCTTCAGTTCATGCTAGCCACTGCCAATCATCTTATGTCGGATTATGTCCATGCTAATGAGGGTAAAGCTAACTCTTTTCCAGATGGGGATCATGTAGTTGCAATCATGGGAATTGACATGGTTTTACAGTAGATTGCTACTTTCCATGAGAGGGCTGCTATCTTTTACTTTACAAGAAGGACTCCCTTGATCATTGGAATTCGTGCTTGGTTGCAATCCATGCTTGTCAGTGTTGAACAATGCCAAGATGATGCTTTAGGGCATATGCAGGCCCCTCTTGTTGAAGAGATTTATGATGGACCGAGGGGGTTTTTTGAGGTTCTTTTTTGTTCCTTGGAAGTGTAGGCTCTCATTATGCAACGCATTCCTTTGTTTATGGATGGGCAGCTAGTTCATATGGTCCCTTGGAGACCTATGGCCGAGTTACAAGAGGTGCTGAGGCAGGCATGCCCAATTTGGGTAGAGGTGGTTGATTTTCCTACACATCTTTGGAGATTCCTCCCTCTGGTTTTGAGAACCCTTGGTGAGGTTTTGGTGGAACCTCGGTTGGCTTCCCGCAATAGGATTAGGGCATGCATGTTTTGGGACACAGGGAAACCTCGCCTGCCGACGAAAATTCGTTTTGAGGTTCCATGGTTGCAAACATTGGTTTATCAATTGAAATGGGGTACTTTTGCTGGACACTGTTTTAGGTGTGGCTAATTAGACCATTTCATTTCAGAATGTGACAAAAATCCTGAGGTATTGCATCACTCTATGGATCTTGACATGGATATGCAAGGCCACCATCCTCAGCAGATGCTTCAGTAGTTAGAAGTTGATCCTGAGCAGCTTCCCCAACATGGTCGTGATGATGGAAAGAAGGATGTTTCCCAAGTTGGTGTGGAGTGTGTTTCGCTCGTGGTTGGGCGGAATTTGTCTCCTCAGGAGGATTCTTGGGTCACTGTGGTTAGACGTAATGCCAAATAGGATTCTCGTTCGGCTCCTGTCCATCCACCAACGCACCTAATCACTCAAAACTTTCAACGCAGAGGTAGGGGTTTTTATATAAAACCTCAATCTTCGCGTGTCCGGCAATGGATGATAAAAGGACTTTTGATTCTGCTTTGCGCTTTGATGTGCGTGCGAGGCTTGTGCCTTCTTGGGATGTTTTTTGTTCCCTGTAGTAACAGGATTCCCACTGGTTTGCAGAGGGTGATCTTGTAGATGTAATCCGAAGTGAAATGGAGAGATTCCAGGCAACTAAAGCTAGTGATGTAAAAAGGAAAGGGAAAGCGATGGTTCAATAGTTTTTCTCATTTGTGATTTATCATGAGAATTGCTTTGTGGAATGTGAAAGGTATTTCTTCGGGTAGCAAGCAATATCGGTTGTGGAAAGTTGTGTTAGCTGGAAATTGGGATGTTTTTTGTGCTGTGGAGCATAAACAACACGCTTTGGCTGGATCTTCTTCTATATACAAGAATTATGCAGTCTCTTTTAGTGGTCAAGCTCCACATAAATCTGGAGTTATATTGGTTGTCAAAACTTCCCTGCAACCATCGTTGGTTTCTCAAGACCTTGTGGCCGATTTGTGATTCTGCAAATACTATATGAGGGAGAGGTTTTGTTGGGAATAAAGGCCCTCGTGCCTTTAAATGTGCTCGGGTGTGAACGCACCCTTAGCACTTGTACTTACATACATATATATATATGTACACTCATCATTGTACCCAACGAACGTGCACACTCTCTGCTCTGCTCTCTCTCTCTCTTTGTCTCTCCGCGTGCAATGAACACCTACTGTCTCGATCTTCGTGCCTCCCAGTCACTACAAATTGGTATCAAAGCTGTGGCTGAGGCGTTTTGTACTTTTCAGAGTTTGTGCAAGTCAACAGGTCACGTCTCTGTTAGGTGGAAGTTCCAGGGTGCAGGCGCAGGACAAAAACGTCATCTCTAGACAGACGATAGGTCGTGAGAGTTGTAGAAGGTGGGCTGTGGAGAGTGTGCGACAGGACCAGGCTCCAGCGAGAGGAGAGTGTGTGACAGGGCCAAGCTCTAGCGAGGAGACGGAACCAGTGGGGCACCGGGCGCAACACAGGGACAGGGTGTCAGGCAACAGTTGACGAGCTACACACGCGATGGGTCTCCACATGTGATGGGATGGTGTCAGGCGAGCTACACACGAGACGTAACTGCGGATCTTATGCGTGACGGGTGTCTGGCTAAGGTCAACGGCCTTTTTTTAAAAAACCCCTTTTGCCGGGTGTTCACACCTACAAGCACATATAAAAATCTCTCTCTTAAAATTTGGGGGTTTTTCCAGATTTGTGCTCGACACACATTGCAGTGTTCTCTGGACCAGAAATTGCAGACATTGAATGCACAGGCCTCAGAAATTTTTTGGGGATTCTCAAATGCAAGTGAGATTTTTTCTTGGATGAGTCAATTTCATTGAAATCTGTACAATCTTGGCCCGAAATTTGGGGCTTTTCCTAGATTTGGGGATTGTGATGCAGGACAAGACAATTTGTCTCAGAAATTGCAGGAAATTTGTGACATCTTGCCTTCGACATTTGGGGCTTTTCATGTACATGCACAAATTGGGCTGAAATTTACCCAATTTCTCGACATTGATGCACTTTGGACCCTGTGCAATTTGGGGCTTTTGTAGTTTGGGCAAAATTCGTACACCATTTGGTCATTTTATGTACATGCAGGTTCAATTCCATGTAATTTGGACTTCCAACACTTGGAAAATTTGGGGGTTTTACTGAAATTGCTCTATTTTGGCAAAATTGGTCTATTCTATGCATGACAAAGAAAATGCAGATGTGTGGTTGATGCTTTGAGCACAAAAATTTTGGGGCTTCTGACCGTGCGTGTCAAATTTTATGCCCATGGGTACATGTACAACAGAAATTGCAGCTAAAATTTGGGATTTCTCATGTAATGTGATGCATATGCCCTTGGAACAGCTGTAATCAGTTGTGGAATGCTGTAGCACATGGTTTGGTGCTTCTGAAAATTTAATTTCAGATCTGAAATCATTGCTTCTACGTGGTCATTTATTGTTGGTTGGTACTTGTTTGTACCTTGGTCATTTGGGTGATAGTTTGGGCTTGCATTGGCTGATTTTTTTTTGGTCACATTTGGGCTGAAAATCATGGCTGGCAGCAGTGATAGCAGTAATCTCATGCACATAAAGAAGCTTGAAGGAGCACATAACTTTGCAGTTTGGCAAAAACAGTGCTACCATATCCTGTTGCAAAAGAAGCAAGCAAAGACGATTAAAACCAAAGGGGCAAAGCCCGCGGACATGGAACAGGAAGATTGCGACGAGTTAAAGGAGCTTGCACGCTCAACCATCGAGCTATTAATTTTTGATGCCTTGCTGTTTAATATTGAAGGATTGGAGTCTGCATATACTATATGGACTAGACTGGAGGAACTGTATGCATAGAAGAGTGCTGCAAGCAAAGTGTATTGGCTGAAAAAGCTTATGGATTTGCGTATGAAAGAGGGTACAACAATGTCTACTCACTTGAGTGAGTTTAACTCTATTTTCAGCCAGCTGGTTGCCTTGAAGTTCTTAATTGATGAAGAATTTAAGGCTACGTTCTTGCTTTGCACTCTTCCAGAGAGTTGGGACTTCTATGAGCAATTCCAATGCAATTATTTTGTATGATGATGTAGAGAGTGGTCTACTCATGGAAGAAATGAATCGATAGAACAATGTATCCAGTACGTCTTAGTGCTTTGCATACTAGGGGCAGATCACAGTAGAAAGACAAATCTGATAGCAAGGGACGTAGTAAATCACGTGGCAAAGATGTTGAATGCCACTATTGTGGTAAGAAGAGTCACTTTAAACGTGATTGCTACAAATGGAAGAAAGAGAAAGGAAAGGGTAAGAAGACAGATGATAGCAAGGAAGAGAAGAAAGATGGTTAACCCAAGAAGAGCAGTGTCAAAATTGAAGAGGTAAATGTA